>NC_071088.1:60501162-61101162 GCF_027358695.1 Spea bombifrons | reverse complement strand
TTAATATCTTTACATGGAAACTGGAAAGAAAATGACAGATGTTTTAATGAGAATCCAAGAATGTTGTGGATTTTAAATGTATTTATTACGGCTTCAACATAGTCTATAGCAGGGGTAGGCAAACTGTGGCTCTCCAGATGTTGTGGACTACATTTCCCTTGATGCTTTGCCATCATTATGACTGTAAGAGCATTATGGGAGATGTAGTCCACAACATCAGGAGGGCCGAAGTTTGCCTACCCCTGGTCTATAGCTCTGTATAACAGATAACATATACACAAAACTGTACATTTAGATATGTGGGAATAAGCATAATTAGATTAAATGAAGATCTTCACTCATGTCACGAGGCATCACACATGATTCCATTACATTTTTTAATGCAGTTTTCATTTTCAATTTTTCATTTAAATAAAATAACTATATTTAACGGGATATTTTCAAAAGATAGGTCTAACAACAGAATGAATAAGGAGTGTGTATGGAGAGAGCATGGTACAGATTAATACACATTGGAAGCTGAGTGAGGTCTATAATTTGAGAGTAGGAAAAGATGAAACATCAAAAAGGGATTTGCACAATGTGCGCACAAGGGGAACTCTGCACACAGAATGAGGAACTCACGTAGCCGAGTGCCTCATTAACATAAATGATCATTTAAATGTTAACACTCAAATTTTGTAAAAATGTATTTATTTTGTAATTTTGTAATTTAAAAATAATTTTGCTAGTTACTCTAACGTGTTGGTGTTTGTGTAGGAATTTAGATTACTGATACAAAAATGATATATCTAAATTAAATGTTGTATTAAATCTAATAACAATAACAACCCTTTTTCTTTAGCGCCTGTGTTTTTACATTTATATGTTTATATGTTATATGAAAAAAACTGCTTCATTGCCCATTAACATGTTCATACTGTGTAGATGACTAATTTTAAATACTACAATACAACTTAACTGTCTCCCGGTCTTGATTCCAAGAGTTCATTAAATACACGTTGTATGTAAGGAAATGGCAGTGATACATATATCTTGCCATACTCACCAATAATAGCAGTTTACTGGTTTCATATGCTAGCTTTTGTCTGTGTGGCAAGATCTTTTTATCACTGTCATTTTGTATGGAATGTGGTAATCCATCCAATAAATTGCAGAGCAATGCCACAAGACCCATCGGAGAACATGTTACATGGAGCAAGATGGTAGGAGTAATGGTAAAAAGGACAATATATTTCCAATTAAATATAATTATTGAAATTGGCACTTTATTTAATACGTATACTACACCCAGGGGAGGGCTGGCAGCCTAAGGCCTGGGGGGCAAGTCTAGTGAAGTGGCCCATTGCGCCACCAAAGCGGCTGCGAGCGACATTGATAGCAGTCACTCCACTGGAGCCTAATGAAGTTAAGGCGGCCGGCGTGCACGCACCGCGCCGCCCAATAGCCGTGCCTCAGCTCTTTATCCCACCCCTTTTAAGACGTGGGACGAAGAGCTGATGAATGGCCATTGGGTCTGACTGCTGCATGATTCTATGGTTAGGCAAACATTGACAGGGGTACAGCAAAATTGTTATCATTATATACTGAGGCACACATTGACGGTGGTACAGCATAACTGTTATCATTATATACTTAGGGATTACGCTGTACCACCGTCAATGTGTGCCTATACTTTGAGCCAGACACTGACAACACTGCAGTACAACCCCTATCACTATATACTAAGCCAAACATTGATGTGGTGTAGGCCTAACACTTCAGTGACTGGCTTAGTATATAGTAGGGATGCACCAAAATGAAAATTCTGGACCGAAACTGAAAATTCAGCAAAAAAAAGTTTAAAATACTTTATTAAAAGTAACACACCAAAATTAGACAAAAAAAAACAACAATATTAATATATATATATATATATATATGTATATATATATATATATATATATATATATATATATATACATATATATATATATATATATATACACATATAATTAACAGCAATCACAATCCTATCATGCCCAAGTTCTAGCATGTACTGGCTGACTTAGCACGATAGGCGTGTGATTGCTGTTTGCAACCATATATATCTATTAATACTGTTATTGAATTATTGGATGAAAAAAATAAAAAATTGATAACAGCAATCACACTCCTATCATGCCTAGACAGCCTCCCTATGCCAATTGGTGACTGTAGTGTGGAGAAATTCTATATGTATGCCAGTATTTTGGCCTGCCTTCTAATTAAAGATCAACAATTCATTAGTGCAATCCTTAAAATATAGATTTTTTTTTCAATACTATAGGAGGGTGTGCAGCTCTCATCATGACCACCAGACACGCACATATAAAATATTGGTTGGTCAAATGTTCGATCAGAAGTTCTCATAGTGGTGCCATGTATGTTTGTGAACCTGTCACCAAAATGTTTCATGGTAAACATGATTCTGCACAGTCCCCCATGCACATGCAACGTGGACACTACGTGAATGTGAAAATTTGAAATTTTTACTATAACTTACTTATTTATGAATACTGCAATACTTGTGTTGATTTTTAATTGAAATAGTCAGAGACCATTTTTCTTCAGAGAAACTGATGTTAGTGGCCAAAACATGGCAGAAATGTTATAACCTAATATACTTCCCGTCCTGAGGACTCTTACTTTCCCTCAACCACCTTTACAAAGTCAGCCTGATAAACATAGAACAACAAAAATGATTAATGTAATAAATATACCGATTCAGAGGAGTAAGAACACTAATGCATACGAAAAGCTGTGTGGTCCCTTTACATTTTTGAGGTGTCCGCCTTGCAAATGCATGAGGAGCTTCTACAGATTTCCCCCATAACCATTTTTGCCACAAGAAGGAGGTGTGATTAGCAACGATGGAAATGAAGACATAAATGGAGAAGATCGGAATGACCAGGAAATCTGTATGGGGAAAAGGAAAGTAAACATGAAACAAGTATAGAGAGGCAGAGAGGAATCTGATGTGGCATTCTGAGATTGTGCTTATGTTCCCTTCACCATCTCATTAATTAACTGCTCTTGCGTGTTTACTTTTATAATTTTTAATAAAAGGGATAGAGCAACAGAATCTCTTGATTGGCTAAGAAGCTGATCTTATCTGCATTTATGATAATTTGTGGAGAGCAGCTCCGGGCTAATTAATTGGAACTACTGATTAAAACACTTAATGAGACACAAGGGAGAAATAAATGAAACATTTGTTGACAGAACTAAATTATATTGCACTATTAAGATGCTCTGTGGGTACATATAAATCGGCATGTAAATGCACACACAACCTTGCTTTGCAAATGGTGGCCAACAGCTTTAGCAGCCCACCCAGGCCAACATAACAGGGGGACCAGGGCATAACTTCCTTGGGCCGTTTATTGGGTTGGATTGATAAATATTAGTTTTGAGGGACTAGGTGGAGCCAGAGAATGGGCTGGAAGATCCTTTATAAGGTAGGCTTTACAGGGCTGTGCCTCTTTCAGAAAATCCCACTGCTTCTTCTCTATCTGTGTCTGTTGTTCTTATGTGGCGGGTCCTGTGACATTCTGCTCTTGTTCGAGGGCTGGTTGTATATAGGCAGCTAGCCCGGGCAGCACTGGTAGAAAAAGGGGGGCTGGGGTAACCCCAGGGTTGGTATACCCGAATGTGAGAGAACAACAGATGAAGAGAATTTGTACCCTCAGCAGAGATCCACAAATGAGCACCAATGTTATTTTAATGTTATCATGTTATTTTAATGTTAATTTAATGATGGTTATCTAGAGGTTATTCTAGGTGGAGGTGAATAAACATCACAATTGTCATCGTGTTAATGAACACTTTGGCCTTCTTAATCCCACTATTGCCTCTCTGTGTTTTATTGGTTGTAAATACACACAAATGTTGCCCATGTTTTACAATCTGATAAGGCAATCCAGAGATCAATAAGAATAGTCACCTTTAAACCCTTGACAACAATTGACATGCCAGGCACGTCACAGAAAAACATCCCATGCATGGGTGGTAACACTGTACTCAGGAGATGGTTTTGAACACATAGTGGGGTGTTGTTTGACAGGTATTCATACTTGAATTATAATATGTGTGAAAAAAACGCACATAAGTGGAAATGTCCAAATTTGGCCCAATTAGCCATTTCCCCTCCCCAGTGAGATTTGTCATAGTGTTACAAGGTCTCAGGTGGGAATGGGGAGCAGGTGTGTTACATTTGGTGTTATCGCTCTCACGATCTCTCATACTGGTCAATGGAAGTTCAACATGGCACCTCATGGCAAACAACTCTCTGAGGATCTGAAAAAAAGAATTGTTGCTCTACAAAAAGATGGCCTAGGCTATAAGATAATTGGCAAAACCCTAAGATTGAGCTGCAGCATGGTGGGCAAGACCATACAGCGGCTTCACAGGACAGGTCTCGCCATGGTCAACCAAAGAAGTTGAGTGCACGTGCTCAGCGTCATATCCAGAGGTTGTCTTTGGGAAATAGATATATGGGTGCTGCCAGCATTGCTGCAGAGATTGAAGGGGTGGGGGGAGGGGTCAGCCTGTCAGCAATCAGATCATACGCCGCACACTGCATCAAATTGGTCTGCATGGCTGTTTTCCCCCACTGTATCACCCACTTTTGTGACTCATTAAACGTTAAACCATTTATCACAAGGAAAATAGCTACTAAATAGCAATAATTGGTGATTCAACAGTGAAATAAATCACCAAGAACATCACTTGTGTCACCCGTAATGTAGCCAGGGGCATGCAGTAGGTAATTTAAATGCAAAATGTCTAGACTAGGTACATCCTACTGTAGGCAAATATTTTAAATATCTAATGCATAAAATAAAAAATTCCCTGGGGGAGCATCAATGACCTGACTTGGACACAGCAGTAAGAAAAACAACACCTTCTAAAGCATGTATCAGTTAACTGGCCAGTTTCTCTGAAAGGGGTGAAATGCATCTGTCTGTCCTTGTCCTTGGAAAAATCTGGTTCGAGGTTATCAATTTCAGTGGGAGTTTCTGAATTCGGACAGCAATCGCACAATATCATATCCTATAAGATAAGATAAGATATTCAAAGACACATTGACACATGCGTTATCATACATTTCAAAATGTGAAAGAGGGACACTTTTTTTTTCTTCAATTGCTTTCACGGAACTCTCCAATACAAGCAATTGCACTTTACAATGTCACGCTTGCATCGCCACTTAAAACACGCTTCATTTTTGTCACCACAGTCATGCATACTAAAAATAACCAACACAATGAATTGAATTCCCATGAGGCTCAGCCAGACATACTACTTCCATGATGCTGGCTGCAA
Organism: Spea bombifrons; assembly: GCF_027358695.1. Classification (NCBI taxonomy): domain Eukaryota; kingdom Metazoa; phylum Chordata; class Amphibia; order Anura; family Pelobatidae; genus Spea; species Spea bombifrons. The sequence goes on along the minus strand of NC_071088.1, from coordinate 61,095,816 downwards.
AATTAATTTATGTATTTCTGTACATAAGAAATAAACATTTACGGGGGCAATTTGAATTAGGGGGATGCTAAACTGTCTCAAATGGGATATGGGCCTAGAAAACTGAAAAGCGCATGTTCCAGTTTTGGCCTCATTGCTTCCCAAAAACATCCCTGAACTATGCATGTGAGACATCACTGTACTCAGGGCCGGCCTTTGGGGTGTGCGACATGTGCGACCGCACAGGGCGCCACACTCCAGGGGGCGCCACACTCCAGGGGGGCGCCGCCGCGGGGTCCGCCGCCGCGGGGTCCGCCGCCACCGTAGCGTACTGCTGTCGCCAGCAGCGTACCTAGCGGGGGGGGCGGTCCGCACCGGGTGTCGCTCATCAGGGGGGCACCCCTCCAGAGACGGACAGTAATGTCCGACGCTGGAGGAGCAGGCTCGCAAGGGAGCGGTATCGGAGGTCTTTGACAGACCTCCGGCTCCCTTGAGTGATTTTAAGCCGGTTCAAGGATCTCCCTTGAACCCGGTTTAAAATCACTCAAGGGAGCCGGAGGTCTGTTAAAGACCTCCGATACCACTCCCTTGTGAACCGCGCGGCAACAGCTGCTGTGCGCCGGGGTTTGTTGTCAGATCCCGGCGCACAACACTGAAGTCGCGCCCACCGCTGTCCGTGCCCTCTGACCCGGAAGAAGACAGAAGAACTGAAGAAGAGGAGCGAAGAGAAGGAAAAGGAGCTGTAAGGAGAAAAGAGGAAAGGTAGGAAAGCATTCTGTGAGAGTGGATTGGTGTATGTGTGGATTGGTGTATGTGTGGATTGGTGTATGTGTGGATTGGTATATGTGTGGATTAGTATGTGTGGATTGGTATATGTGTGGATTAGTGTATGTATGGATTAGTGTATGTGTGGATTGGTATACGTGTGGATTAGTATGTGTGGATTGGTATATGTGTGGATTAGTGTATGTGTGGATTGGTATATGTGTGGATTAGTATGTGTGGATTGGTATATGTGTGGATTAGTGTATGTGTGGATTGGTATACGTGTGGATTAGTATGTGTGGATTGGTATATGTGTGGATTAGTGTATGTGTGGATTGGTATACGTGTGGATTGGTGTATGTGTGGATTGGTATGTGTGTGGATTGGTAAGTGTGGATTGGTATATATGTGTGGATTGGTATATATGTGTGGATTGGTATATATGTGTGGATTAGTGTATATGTGTGGATTGGTATACGTGTGGATTGGTATACGTGTGGATTGGTATACGTGTGATTGGTATGTGTGTGGATTGGTATGTGTGTGGATTTGTATATATGTGTGGATTGGTATATATGTGTGGATTAGTGTATACGTGTGGATTAGTGTAAACGTGTGGATTGGTGTGCGTGTGGATTGGTATACGTGTGGATTGGTATACGTGTGGATTGGTATGTGTGTGGATTGGTAAGTGTGTGAGAGTGATGGGTGTTATGCTGTACCATTTCCAATGTCTTTTTCATCATCTAATTATGCTCTAAAAGTACATCATAACTCCCATCATTCTATACTGTTCCATACAGTGGCAGAGCTGGGAGGCAGAGGCCTTGCACCCCCACTGCAGGACTCCTGAAAGGTAAGTGAACTTCAAAGAGGGAAAGGGTAGATAGTTAGGAGGGGGTAGATAGGGAGAAGGGAGTGAGACAGGGGAAAGGGGGTAGATAGGGAGAAGGGAGTGATAAGGGGTAGATAGGGCAGAAGAGAGTGAGAAGGGGTAGATAGGGCAATCATACTCCTATCATGCCAAGTCTGCGAGTACATCCTGGAATCTGGGTATGCCTGGGCATGATAGGAATGTGATTGCTGTTAATTATATATATATATATATATATATATAATTATTAAATTGTTTTGTCCTATTTTGGTGTGTTACTTACTTTAAATAAAAGTGTTAGATTTTTTTATGGTGTGTGGGGGGGTCATTCGGTTTTGGCCAGGTAAATGCTGCACTTTCGGTTTCAGTCCAGAATTCGTTTTGGTGCATCCCTACTACTAAGCCAGACAATGAAGTGGTAGGCCTACACCACATCAATGTTTGGCGTAGTATATAGTGATTGGGGTTTTGTTACAAATTTTTATTCCTTTCTTTTTTTGGGATGGGGGGGGCGCCAGAGGAGTAGTCCGCACAGGGCGCCAGAACACCTAAGGCCGGCTCTGACTGTACTCGGACATTATCGATAACCTCATTTTTTTTTCTTCAGTTGCACTTATTCTATACAAAATGTAATACAAAATTTAAAGCAATATTGCAATATATATATGCAAAAAAACACAACTAAATAAAAATAGCACAAAATTTACAGCCATTGGTGATAAAAGGCATTCCTGAAAAGTATCAAAATGTCTTATTGAAATAACCTGGAATGTCTACTTCTAAGCAACATATGGTTTTATGGGGTGGTTTTGATATCTGTGACCACTATTGCAGTTATGATGTGCACCTTGCAATATTTGCCCTATAAAGGACAAAACAGATGAAAATCCTGGGCCTAATCAGGGCAATTTAACGAATGTATATTGGGTATTTTTTTCCTATTTGTTCTAGGTGTGTACAATTTATATACATAGAAAACTAAAAAAAATAGTTTTTTCATTTATTTCCTGTTTTTATTTTTTTGTTTCATACAACACAATGTAGTACACATCTTAATATGATTTCAAATGAAAGCCCTAATTGTCCTGGGAAAAAAACAATATTTGATTGTGTGGGTGCACACAAAAGAAATTGCATTTGAAGAAAGCCACAAAAACATGAAAACCGCTCTGGTTCTTTAATGGAAACATGGGGGGGAAACAACGTGGTCCTGAAGGGGTTAAACATGTGTCTATGTGTTTTTTGAACAGAAAGAAGCTCTGCTTTTTAAAATGCACATTTTACTGTGTCTTATATCACAAGGGGTGCTTTCAATGAAAACATAAACCCCATAAACAGCTACACAGAGCTCCGCATCTCCACACACATTCTGTGCAGTGCATATACATTAAATGTCCACATAAATCACTCTGTGTGCACCCTAACACTACTGTATTTATGACATACATGCACAATTTGTTATGCTTTGTTGGTTCAGACACAAACCAATATGCACTACACATAACTAATTCTGCATGGTAGGCACATTCTGCTCTGCGTATGCCTTTACGCAAAACCCTGAACCGAACATGTAAAATCACTTGAAAAAAGGCGTCTGTGGATTAATTATTTAAACTCAGAATATGCTGCTGACGCCAGTTCCTACGAGGGGAAACTGGCAGGGGGGTTCTTCATACCCTTTATCCCAAAGCACTGAGTAATGCAATATAGATATATGCAGCTGCACTGTCAGTCGGGGTAGGTTTTATCCTGTGCTTGCAGAATCCCATATCTATGTTGCCTGGATAAAGCAATATAATGATGCTTACTAAAATCACCTCACAGAGCCAGTTGGACTTTATTTTACAGTATGTATAGTGTATATAGTGAGACGCTTCCCCTGGGCAGTCTTTAATTGTTAGATCTATCGACGACCGAGGGATAGCTGGAGTGGTGCCAGAAGGGGCAGATGGATTTGAGTGGGTGGGTGTAGATGGCGGGAGGAGGGATGTGACCCACAGATGCATTGTGTGTTAATAGCCACTTCCTGAGATGTGAATGTGCAGCCTGATTGAATGAGCGTAACAGCAAAAAGAGAATGGGAGGGAGGAAGCTGATGCTGTTCAAGAAAGACAACATTTTCTGGAATGAGAGGAGAGAGAAAGGGAAGAGTCAGTGAGAGAAGCAGACGTGCTAATAAAGTACATTATTCTTAAATTTGAGAGTGACAGAGAGAGATGGAAAGTATGACAAACACAGAAAGTAGAGAAAAAAACCGTACTGTAAGTATTCCTCATATTAAGGAATGCAGAGAAAATTGTGGCAAGAGAAGAGAAAATAGGGAGGGAAGAAAGAAGATGAAATGGAAGAAGGAAGGAAAGTGACTTATGTAAGATAGCAGTAAAGCAAGATGAGAAAACCATAAAAAAGGCAGGGAGGGGGTATAATTGGTGCAAGTAGAACAGTCCCTGCGGGAAGTCGGAATAAGAAAAGATGGTGTTGGGTACAGAGCGGGCCCCAGGCCCTGTATACCCAGTGGGGCGAGTGTAATAGGGCAGCTCTGTGTTCCAAGGCTAATGCGGGTGACGTCCGAGTACAGCCCCTGGAGGAAAAATTTGGGGTCTTGAACCAGGCACTAATCACATGGCAAAACCTCATGAGAATTTCCATGTGTGTGTGCATGATAATGCTACTGTATACAAAGCAATACAACGCAATTATGCTTTATTGACTTTATTAATAGATACAAAGTGGGTTACTTTCAAGCTTCAAGACTGAATATGTGATTGCCCTCCACACCCCTGCATTAATTTTATCTCATCTAGTTTTTTTCTTCTTTGTTTTAAGACCCATCACTCTCCCTCCCTTCTTCTCTCCTTGTATGCCATTGTTAAATATGTATTCTCCTTCCCAGTATTAGACATGTACTAGATTGTGCCGCGGCTCTCTCCCAGATACACACTTTGAGACGATACTGATCTGCCTTTGGTGAAATACAAAGTATACCTGATTCCAGAAAGGAGTGAGTGCCCAAGAAGGTGGAGGCCGAAAGCAGAGTCTTGTCATTATGGTGAAACCTAGCCAAGGATAATGGTATAGTGAAAGGCAAATATGGTTCAGAAAGATAATGGATACATGAAAATAAAAAATAGTACTCTTTTGCAAGACAAAGTTAATAAAGTATTTTAAACGGCACACATGTCATTATATTCCAGTGGTGTAGAAACCGAAGGTCATAATATACTCTTCCACTACCCATGTCCTTTCTATAGAGTAATCAAATGCCACAGTGATTATTTCATTACTATAGATCTGGTCTATTGAGGTTATATGAGTGCACCAGCTTCAGAATTGTTAGGCTCCTTTTTGAGTGTGTGTGTGTGTGTGGGGGGGTCCTTGAAGTTAAAACATGCATAGGTGTTTTGGAAAGCACACACTCAATCCTATATCACTCTGTGTGAAATGTTTAGGGGCAGATACCCTGTAGTGTATGCATATTGCTAAAAGCCAAAATCATTGTTAAAGCAGTTAGACTGACTGCTGTAATCACGCTTTTATTCTATGTAACTGCAGCTGTGCTGTATTACACAGGCACAATACAGTCTATGTCTCCAAACTAGTGTTCAAAGGGCACCACAAATACATACATAAATCTAGATGAAACCCTTGTACAATATCACCATGCAGTATACGCATTATATAACTGAAGTGTGCTCAATGTACACAGATCATATATGATCCTCAGCTTGTTTTCTGCAAGGTTGTTGTAGGTGAAAATTATGTGATACATTGGTTGCTGATCCTGATAAAATTGATTCTTCCTTGAACTTTTTCTTTCCCATTAAATGACTTTGCAATCACTAGAGGATTGAATAATTCCTTAGGATTGATCTAAAGTACGGTCCAAGTACGAGGTCCTGACCTTGCAGCTTCAGACAACGATCCAATGTGACAAGATACCAAAGTATCAATTAGCAATTGAATGCTATGTATTTTGTTGCTGTATTTTACAGAGTGTGTTGTACTAAGGTTTGATAAGCGCCCACTCTATGGATGTGTGTACTAGAGGTCACAGATTATTTGAGTTAAAAATGGTTGATAAAATATAAAACATATGGTGGTCTACAGGCATGCACAGGCATTGCATGTTATTATCACGTTTTTCTTAATGCATATAATCCATTATTTCTTATGTCAAATATTCAACATAATAAAACGCAACCTAACACTATTATTCAAGCTATGTCAAAAAAATCATTGCAGATGTTCATTTTAATCAGAGATGCCTATAAAGTAAATGCACCAAGCATGGTACTAAGACTAAAGAGGAAATTTTGCCACTTCAGACAAATCTGAAACATAAACCACAACAATACAATCAATGTTATGTTTCTAAAGGAAATTCAGGAAAGGGGGGTAAAGGTAAGCGAGTAATAGGGTTAAAGATAACCATTTACTGGTCAGAGTTATTGCCTACCTAATATTTTTACCTGCATAGAACAGTTATTGGCATGACTGAGGAGACAAAACACTGAGACAAAGTTGTATTTTAAAGCCGCAGTGTTTCTTACAAATACACACAGTACCAATTAACATACATTTCCAAAACTGTAAAGTAACCCGCAAATTGAATCCCAACATTGTGCTCCCAACTTATGAATCCTTGATCTTGGAATGCCCAAGATCCTAGGTAGACCTTCTCCACCTAATCCTTCTGGAATACAGGGATCATACACCAAGGGCAAGCTAACAACACACCCAGAACAAAATCCCAAAGCCTCAGTATTTTGCATTTTATATCTTTTATCAACTTGTGTACCATGACCAAACACAAGTCCTCCCGTCTGCATGCAGAACCAAGATACCAGGTAGTTATTTACAGGCAGCATAACACGTGACCTCCTTCAGCACCACCTAACACAGTTCAGCCCAGAAACCTAACAATCTGACCTACTCTTGTGTTAGATCCAGGCCCAACCAGAGTCCCAGGAGACAAACAGCCACCTATTGCACTGCACAGTAGAAGAAAATGAATGCCCAAGAATGCAGTTTAGGCATGTTAAACCACCTACAAGTACAATATACAAAAACTGGTTTGAAGCTCTTGATGAATATGATAGGTGCTAACTTGGTTATCAGCTGGCAGTGGTTAATTCCTCAATGTCTCTGGTCATTAGTATGGATTAATATCCTGTTTAGTCACAGCTGCGGTTTGTGGTCACCTTGCCAGAACCTAAGAGGACTATATGGTATCCACAACTGAGGAAATTGGGAGAGACCAAGCCAATATAGGCTGATGAGCCATACTGGTTTGAAGCTCTTGGTGTATTCGTTGAGTGCAGCTGCCAGATGTGCTAAATCAGCCATCATCTGGCAGGTGGTTAATGTCCTCAAGTTGGCCTGGCGGTGAATATTTGTTCAATAAAGCTGTTGCCAAGCCCACATATTTGTGTCTTGTGTCCTATTGGGGAAGAGTAAAGTTATTCTACTAATATCTGTATAAATAGTCATGAAAATAGGCACAACTAGATGCACAAACTCATCTAGACTCCTAGTACTCAAAGGGTTTAATACAAACACGATACACTCTGGCCACCCCTTGACTGGTATTCATTTTCAGTGGATCAGGGGGTGGGGAAAGGAGTTTGTATGGGTAATGGGGAAGGGAAAAGGTCTGTGGGAGGGAGGGAAGTAGGAATGGGGGGGGATACAAAGTACAATTAAAAAAACCCAACGCAGGGGGCTATAACTTGCATTCAGACTTGATTTTTTATGAATCCTATATTATGCGGGTCTGCTACATTTTGTAGAATTATGATGCAACTCAGAAAATTGTTCAGTATCGTGTAGTGTTAATTATTTGAGTACAAGTTTTACTGTTAATATTCTGTCATAAAGATAATTATTATGGGAAGTAGGCAATAGGTTTATTTATAGTGAGAAAGACAGTTGATATGTGTCAAGATATTAAACACATATATTACAGAGCTTGGTGATGTATGTAATACACCTTGTGTACATTGCCTGACTCAGGGCACATTTTAGGATGAATGGGCAAATTTGTAGGGGCATATAGTCTGGAGCTGACTCATTTATGTTAACCCTGATTTGATGATATTTTAGTTGCCTACCTGTTATATTTCTCTTGTATAAGTGAATCTCCTAGATGAACAAAGGTGACTTACTTGAGAAGATCTAATTGTTTTTATAAAGACTGTTATGAGATCTATTTGCTTGGCAGTCTTTAGTGTAAGATGAACCATGGTCATTCTCTTTAGGGCGCTTGAAACTGCTTATTAGGTTGCAGTGACCACTTTTTTATTAAGTGAGATGGACAGCACAGTTATATACCTGTGTCATTGCTGTAGTTAATGTCAGAACTAATAAAACATTTAATATTAATAAAAAATCACAAACCCGTTCTTTCCACAATTTAGTTATCACATTTTTCTTAGCCTTTGTTTAGGATGTGTAGACCATTATTTAATAAAAAATGTCAAAATTCAAAATAAGAAAACGAATCAACTCAAAGTTATTAATCAAATAATAAGAGAACTGACAGCCTCCTACATTAAAAAATAATATAACAGCGCTGTCAGCCTCCCATATTACACATAATGTAGCATCACTTTATATATTTGTGTTTAGGCTGCTAATGCTGAGTATTCAATGGGAAGCAGGCAGTTCTATTGTAAGTGTAATAAAGGAGGCATTGCAAGTAAGTTGTGTTAAGTAAAGGAGTCAGGCTCAATTACATAAAACTTAAAGGGGAACTCCCACCATCCCTTTTATATTACGGTATTAATAATAGGACATTAAAAAGGAGTTTTCAAAAAGTTTTTTTTTTTTTTTACATTTTTTAATAATGCTTTTAGACAGAAGCACATTACATATGTGTACCTTCCATCTCAGTTTTCTTAGCCCAGTGTACAAGATAAACACACTGCCCCTTATGTTACTGCCTTTTTACTATAAGATGGCTTAGTTTTAATTACCCAGAAGCTTACATGGGCTAATGAAAGTCTATGGAGTAAAGCGTTTCAATGGACATCCAGTACTTCTTTAGCACTGTCATGAAGAATCAGTCCAGTGTGACCTTTGAGAACCCAAGTCACCCTAAAATCGCAGTATCCAGGATGCGGATAAAGGAAGTTTATTGAAACATAATGAACATTAAAGGTTAATGCTCCGCCTAAGACTTACCCTCTAATAAAATTGCATGAAGGGATTTACAAAACAGCACTGTTCTATTAAAGTTTGGAGCTACCCCTGTTTTACTTGAATGCTTTTTTCTCTTTATTTAAGGGCAGCTTGTATGTGTAGAGGACACTGTGTTTTCAGATTTGTAATAGATGCAGCTAGCAGTAGTGCTATATGTATGCAGCAAGGCAGCCTGACTGTTCTGTGCCATAAAGATGATTGCTGCATACAATGGTGAATGCTAAGGCAGCAGGTCCAGGGGTGGCGGTGCATTAGGCTACTTGGTATGCTGCTGCACGACCAGCCAGTTACAGATCTCTAATCTCCTCAACCAGTCCATTTACACTATGAAGGATTGTGATTGGCTGGCACTGTACCTAGCTATAGCATGCTATACCTGGTGCTGTGCATCCCACACAGCAGAGCTGTGATATACATGGCTGGCTGCACAGCTACATAATGAGGATGTTCACAATGTTCACAGTTATACAAATATCTATAGCGGGGGGGGGCTAGTTTTTATGCATGTGTAGTAAGTGCATGTAATTATGACAAGTAAATATCTCTCATTCCTTTTATTTGACATAGTTATTTGGCAAAATCCTTTCCCACAAAAAAGCCTAATGCCCTTGCTTAAAGAGAGTGCTGCCTGTCTGGAAATGAGATCCCTTTGCTATACTTTGACAGGGCTAACCTTAGCCCCAGGAGTCACAAGTAACTGCCTGTTGTCATTCAATCAGGGGGAACTGGGCAGTAGCATACTCCTTCTAGGGAGACGGGTTGGAAGTGTTGACAGCTTCTGGGCCACTATACTAGGTGTAGATCACGCTAGTTGGACCCAAATCCGTCTGTCTCTCTTTCTCCCCCTGATTTAACTCTAGTATAAGAGCTCTTAATGTTTGTAGGGACTGAGGGTATCACACCTAAGTTACAATCATCTGCAGGTAAAAGAGTACGCATCAAAGATTATTCCTGTCTGGGGTGCCATTCAGTCTACGAACAAACCTGTACCTTGATACTGTCCAATTCAAGCAGCCAGAATATTTTTTATAAGGATTATAATACAATTATTAAAATGAAATGCAGAAATGCACTTATAATTCATGTTACATCACCCATGCTGAAAATCTATGTGGAATGAAAAACATTAACAACAGTGGTCATTCTCTTTAGGTGGCTTGATACTGCTTATTAGGTTGCAGTGAGAACTTTTTTTTATTAAGTGAGATGGACAGCACTGTTATATACCTGTGTCATAGCCGTAGTATTCACTATTCACTGTTAGCAGGTCCCCATGACCATAAGCCAATGTGATATTTTTAACTCCATTGTGGTCCTCATGTGCGCAGCCTAATAAAAGTGCCCATCAGCATTTGGCACAAAGAAGCAAACTGTAAGATAGACTACTTGTTCTATGCCAGGATAAAAGATATAGTAAAAGGTCTGAGGGTTGGTAGAAGTGGAAATGTAAGAAAGTGACCGTCAATTATGCGTTTGCTTAGCATACCTGGTGCATCATAATTACTGAATTAAAAATGTTCTAAAACATACGAGCCATGCATTTGGAGTGAATTTGATATTTTTTGGGGGGTGTGGTGGAATAAATTTAAAACAGTTAAGAGACGCCAATGCTAATTTTAAGAATCGTGGCTTCCTTGCTCTATGGGTTTGTCAAACCCTATTTATAAGGAAGGCTGGCAGTGCTGCTATATATATACATGCAAAATCGAGAGATGGGCATTTCTGCAAAAGAATTATATGTTATAAAGATATATTTGCCATTGCATACATGTGTTATAAGTGCAAATGACAGTTACATCCTTCTTATGGAGGCTGGCGTGCTGTTTAAACATGTGACATGAAGGAAGCTGGCTGAGCTCTGATATACATGTAAGAAATGGGGGCAGCTGGCAGAGGCATTTCAGGGCTGGGTCTCTAGCGCGGAAGGGCTCAATATTCTTCAGGGATGTGGTACAGGTGTACTGTGGGCCGGTTGGATGTGTTGCAATGAATTATATCCCCAAGGAAGTGAATTGGCAGTAAATCTCGTAACTCTCTTAGCAAATGTTCTGAAATTTAACTGGAACCAACCCAAGGAAAAAGATGAGATGAGGTACGGTGGGAGGAGGAAAGGAGAAAAAGAGAGCGCTTGTGAGAGCCATGGAGTAGGGAGGTTGAGTGCATGCCAACGGTAGTGATGTTGCATGGGGGTTGGGAATGAGTGGCTCTCAACCCCCTGTTTCTTTGGGAATTCTGCTCTGACCTTTAAGTGCAACAGTAATTATTTGCAACATTAAGCAGCCTGAAGCATTTGCAGTATTAGTACCTGAAACACTGTCATGCAATACAGAATGCTGATGCTGATAGCACACAAGAATAAGGAACATACAATGTCATCTAATGATGCTAGGTATCAGGGATGATCAACTGATGGCCCACAGGCTTTCCTATTGCCTATTTCTTCCTGTCTGAGCAACTTATGCATTTTTAGACAGTTAATATTTTCTGCCCAAGACTGAGCCTTCCAGGCATGAATATGTGGAACGAAAGTGCATATCTGCATTGTCCCTAAAAGCACTATATTTTATAGATACAGCGATTATGTATTAGACAGTATAGTGATTTAAAATGTCTATACACTGATGATAAGCATCCATCACTGTAATGATACCGGGTATCTATACTCTGATAACAGAACTGCAAAGTAATGCAACATGATGCACCTTATAATGATAGCGATTATCTATACACTGGAAATGGCTAATGGCGAGTAACTATTTAGCAATATCATATACATTGCCATGTGAATGATGCTGAGCATCAATAAACCGAAAAAAAAGGTTTCCATAAATGGGCTACTTGTAAACTGATAGTTCTGCTGCAGTGTATAATGGTAATGATTCCCCAAGCACTAACGCTGAACTTCTGAGATGCATATCACTGCAGAGCCATATATACAATGATATCAAGACCCAACTGTATAATAAGTATATACACAATTCAATATTGTATAGTGATGCTGTGTACCTATAAATTGATTACGAATTACACTGTATAATGATTTAGATTGGCTATACAATATTTATAAACATGCTGTGCAGAAGTACATTATCCAAACACCAATGGTATGCAAATATATACTTGAGCAATAAAAGACACGCTTTGGTGTTTTGTTCATTAATACAACTTCCGAGAAGAACATCAAGTCAACTTGAGAAAAGAAGTTTGCCCCAAAGCATAAGTCCTGCTATAAAATTCAACCAATGCCTTTAATATACAGTGACAAATTGGTGCAAATACTGGTTTGGGGATTTTTTTGGAAATCACTTCCTCTATTTTTTAATGGATTGAATGTTTCTGCTCAAGATCTGCTGGATGTGACCTGTAGAACGGCAAAAAAAAAATAAAAAAATAGAGGCTAGCACAAAGTCAAGCTGTGGACAAAGTGTGATTACTAACTTATGAATTATTATTTCTCGTGTGAATAAATCATTAGAACCAAATTTGAATAAAACTGAGGAATACTTTTGATTTAGATAAACTCCATGTAATCTGTTTTAATAAAGCATACAAACCACATTCCCACTGTTCCCGGGCAAGAGCACCAAGTTTAGTCATTTGAGATCTCAGTAGGAAGATATTATCTGTTAACAATATTGCAATATGTTAACAAAATGTTTTCTAGATTACATATCTCTGTAAACACTGCTTAAAAACAGGTCAAGAATTAGTTTATCTTCCCAATAAAGCAGTGTTTTTTAATTTAGAGATGGTTTATTATGCAATATTCAGCCACAGGCATCAAAAATACATGGTTCGATATCATGAATGCTGGTTATGTATTAATAACGTGCACAGTTTAATGTGTCCACTTTTCTGTGAGCTACCTCAAAAAACAGTGGTCCAACAAGTTCCAACATGCCCCAAATCATTTTCCTTTGCTGTATAAAATATAGAAAAGACGGTTGCATTCTCATCCTCTTTATTCACATGGCTCCATCAGCCACAATAAGATGTATTCAGCCCTAAGGGAATCCATGACTAGTAAGCAGACTTGCCTCTGAAGCAAGCAGGCATTTTGTTGCACATTGTAGACATTGTTATTATACACAACTCTGATGGTTGAGGGGAGCAAGATCATCTACTAGCCAACGGTACCTGTTGGAAGGCACCAGAACAGCATTTCCTTTCATTTTTCTCAGAATAAAGCTTAGTAAGACAACTAGGCTTTCTACCACTTCATCTTAATTAGCCATTAAAAAGACATTAAGTAACACAAAGAGACAGATACTAATATTAGTATTGTTCCCTCTTAAAGAGTCACATTTCCTGCAGAGTTTAAAATCTAACCCATCCTACTCTGCCCTCCTTCTATCTTAATCATATTGCAGCACTAGAATTAGGAGCAGCTGTGGTGATGACAAGCTGAGGACAGTGACACTAATAGTAGAACAGGGTGATACAGGGGCAGAATTATCATGAAAATTAAAATGGATCCATGTATTACACTCAACATCGCAAAATATTCAAGGAGCAGTTTTTACCAAAGTTTAGATAAAAAAAAATCCTAGGCTGGAAAAACATGCTCTTAGAAGCCAATAACAAAATTAGGAGTCAGGAAAAAGAAGAAACCATACAGATATGTATAAAACACCCACTAAGAAAAGGCATAAATGTTCTGTGTTTTTGATGGCATGCATTTCATGTTTGTGAGGCTGGTTCAAAAAATGTATTGTTTGTACCTGATGATAGTTTTCAGTACTCTGCTTGGTATTATAATATCATTGAGTTAAAGAAGTCCCTGAAAAGGACTGGCACCTTCTCGCCCAGGGGCAGGTAAAGTCAGGTGGGCCCATCATCCCCCAGTTGCTCACACTTACACCCTCATGCTAACACACAAAAGTATACACTCATGTTAACACATACTCTCTCACACACACTTACACATATACATGCATGCTAACACACATATACACATACACATTGTGTATCATCATGCATACACATTCATGCTCACACATAAGCACTTATACATACACTATCATTCTAATACACACACAGGCCTACAGCCACACATATATACTCCCTCCCACACCCTCTCACTTCCTCCCTCCGCCATTGCCCCTCAACATCTAAATTAAACGGCCGCAGTCCACATACATGGTCGACTTAAGTGCCACTCAAGGGGCGGGCTCATGGAACACCTCCTCATGACAGGGAGAAGAACATGTCGGATGAGAGCAGTCTGCAGGGAAGGAAGGCAGCAAAAAAGTAAGTGTTACAAAAAATAGTTGGGGTGATAGGTGGAAGGGGACTGTCAGGAACTGGGTCCATACAGACGACTGTAATGACCCAGAGTGCCCAAAGATGGAGTGCAGGAGTTATTGCGCAGTAGCGGAGTAGGACAGGGCCTGATGCAGGGCGACTGCACTCACCGGGTGGACATCCGGGGTTGTGCAGCCACATACCAGCACCCTGACATAGCAGCGAATGTTGTCCAGTTCAAAACAAAGTAATAACCTGCAGACACCCTGGAGCAGGTATGAGACATAATAGAACATAGAAATGGGCACACCTTATAAAGGAAACAGATCTAAAGCAAAGAGCAAGACTGGAATCAAGGAATCAGAGGTACAGGACAGAGCATAGGGAAATCCAGGAATGGATTACTGCAAAGGGAGAACTATAGCAAGGGCTAGGGAAGCTGTAGCAAGGACCAGGGAAACTGTAGCAAGGACTAGGGAAACTAAAGACATGCAGCTCCGCAGCCTGGATGGGGCCTGGCTGGGGGGGTATAAGTACACAACAGGGTGGTTGGGGCATCACATAAAGCAATACACATGGGTACATTAACCAGTACAAAAGGGGGCATCAATACACAAGGGTGGGGGGGGCTGGCTGGGGACATTACATAAATCAATATACAAGGGTGTAGGGGCATAAATGCACAGAGGGGTCTGGCTGGGGGCACAAATGCACATGGGGCAATACACAAGGGTGTACATTTAAACCTGGGGGGCTGGATGGGGCATCAATACACAAGGGGAGAATCACACAAAAAACAAACCAGTTTGGAAAGCATTTTTTATGCTTTGTGTAGATTATCCCTTACTGATGCGGGTGTCGGTGTGGCAGAGCCTGTCCTGGTGTGTGTGTTTGGGTATCAGTGTGAAAGAGCCTGTCCTGATGTGTGTGTTTGGGTATCAGTGTGAAAGAGCCTGTCCTGGTGTGTGTGTTTGGTGTGTCGGTGTGGAAGAGCCTGTCCTGGTGTGTGTGTCTGTTTCCTGGCACATTACTTACTGCAGGAATAAATTGAACAATTTCATTGCCCTCCTGAATTTGTAGTCACTTCGAAATCAGTGAGAGGAAAAGTAAAGGTTTTGTGTTATTTACTCTGTTTCAATCTGCATATTTTATTAAAAAGGCTTGGTGATACTAAATTGTGGCTTCAGGCATCCCATGTATGATGACTTTTTTTTAGTGTACTGATGTACTCCCAATCCCATCACATTACATCAATATGCGTTAGAAATTTAGGAAAAGATGGGCATGGATGGTGGGCTGATTCGGTGGCGAAACGGGCCACTTGACTAGACTTGCCCCCCAGGCCCTAGCCTGTCAGCCCTCCTCTGCACACACCCTTATTACACCCGTAGCGTTCTGGCTTTTGCCATGGGGTCACATAACCTCGGGTCTGTTAAATTTTTGACCCCTCCCCCGCCCCTGAGTATCGGGAGCATTGTTTCTACATAATTTAAAGGAACACTACAGCCATCATATGCACCAATTCTGGTATGTTCCTCTTGCAAATTCTACACAACCCCACATGCATTTGCCCCCTGTCCTACTCCCAGCTATTTTCCATGTGAGTGATGTGTTCGGACAAACACATCTCCGATCATGTATACTCACTGCCAATAACGTCCAGCTCTGGCTTGACAAATGCTGTAGGTTTGGGTTTATTGATTTCCTGCCACTGAATGTACTTAATATGCATTGTTCTGTGGCATGGTTGTTTAACCCCTTCATGACAAATCCCGTACATGTACGGGCTCACGATGCAATGCATTCATGACAAAGCTTGTACATGTATGGGCTGCTTTCAAACACAGTTTCCTCTGCGATCGGCGGCTTTGCAGCATCCACAGAAACCTCACAAATGAGGCTAGCCGAGGATGATGGGAGGAAAGAGTGAGGCCAGCTAAAACAGAGCTTAGGAAGCGATCAGTGATCCTTCCTAAGCGTAATCGGTGTTGCATTCAGCAACACAACATCCTACCACGATAACCTTGTGATTGCTTCGAATAGCAACCACAAGCAGCATTGCTGCCACTCAAAAGATGGTGGCGCCAACTGACACACCAATGAGACCCTCTTGAGAACTCTGGAGCTACTCCTGCAGGTTAAACACAGGTACTGCATTAAACTATGCAAGTCAATGGAGCCCAGGTCTCTAATCACAATGTGATTAGTAAAATAAAATAAATTAATTAAAAAATTAGTAACATGTAAAAATAATTCCTCCCTAAAAAAGTTCAGATAGATAAATATATATATATATATATTACATATATACAGCATCTCACAAAAGTGAGTACACCACTCACATTTTTGTAAATATTTTATTATATCTTTTCATGTGACAACACTGAAGAAATGACATTGCTAGAATGTAAAGTAGTGAGTGTACAGCCTGTATAACAATGTAAATTTGCTGCCCCCTCAAAACAACTCAACACACAGCCATTAATGTTTAAACCTTGGCAACAAAAGTGAGTACTAGACTTGGGCACCAGGGGGCTCTTCGTGTTCGTCTTCGTGCTCGTCTTCGGGGGAAAAAAAATCTTCGTATTCCGCGAATATTCGCCCGTTCCTGTCTTCTCTTCGGGCGAATATTCGCGGACATTCTTCGTGCTCGTTTAATCTTCGTTTTCCTCCTGGTTGCCTAGCAGGGGTTAATACGGGGTTAATAACACATCACAGCAGCAGCAGCTGCCGTGAAGGTACGTGTGTGCAGCTCTATTGGTCGTTTCGGCAGGGGGCTGGTCTGGCATCAACGAGTGAATTGCAGAACTGCAGAATGCACTTCATTCGTTGATGGCAGGCGAGCCCCCTGCCGAAACGACCAATAGAGTTGCACACACATACCGAGGTGTACTGTCCATAGATGTTTAATAAAAGAATAGGGAATATTTTACATTTTTAAATTGATTTTGGACCACTTTACATGCCTAACATTTGCTACCTATTTACAATGGCATACTTTGCAACAACCCAACTTACTTATTGGACAGGACTGGAAAATAGCAGGACTGTCCACCAAAATCTTGGGTGTGTTGGCAGGTATGCTGATGGAAAAATGTTGGACAAGAACTAAAAAATAGCTTAGGGTTAATGTACGGTTATGTTTAAGATTAGTAGCAGTGCACTGGTTTGGTTAAAGATGGATTATGTCTAAATAATAATAATTTAATTTTAATGTTTTTTTTTAAAAAAAAATAGGGGTTTATTTAAATGTATTTTAAAGTTAGATTTATTATTTAGTACTTGATTATATTTATTAAATGTTTATAGTAGCGTTACCTACCGAGCTATACCTACCTATGTGTATTTGCATTTTGCATACCTAGTTTAGCTAAATTAGATGGGACAGGACTGGAAAAAAGCAGGACTGTCCCTGAAAAAGTTGGGTCTGTTGGCAGGTATGTGGATGGAAAAATGTTATAGGGTGAAGTGTGAGTTATAGTGTTAATGTAATGCTATTAGTGAGTGAAGGCCAGGGCAAATAACAAGGAAAAGGTCCTTGTGTTTTGTGCATTGTAAGTGTGTGTGTATGTGTGTTATGTGTGATGTCACTGTGTGTTATATGTGTTATATGTGTTATTGTGTGTGTTATGTTTGGTTGGTTGTGTATCAGAAGGAAAATAATGAAATGGAAAAGGAAATGGGAAAGGCAAATGAGTGGGCAATTGGCGACCCGCTCACCTGTTTCACCCCAGGGCAAAGCACCCAAACACTGTCAGTCTTAGACGTTTGGCAGCAGACTTCCAGAGCTCAGACACAAGGCCCTAGCGTAAGCTGGCCACTCCGGCGGAGGTAGCAGGCGTTGCCACACCGCAAACAGAGGCAGCCAGGGGGGAGAAACTGCCCTTACCATTAGGGACATTTTGGGCATGACTCTAGCCAGGAAGCGAACTGGCAGAGAAGAGATGCTGGCACCACCACCAGCAGCAGCATTGAAAAGGCGAATGAGTGGGCAATTGGCGACCCACTCACCTGTTTCACCCCAGGGCAAAGCACCCAAACACTGTCAGTCTTAGACGTTTGGCAGCAGACTTCCAGAGCTCAGACACAAGGCCCTAGCGTAAGCTGGCCACTCCGGCGGAGGTAGCAGGCGTTGCCACACCGCAGACAGAGGCAGCCAGGGGGGAGAAACTGCCCTTACCATTAGGGACATTTGATTCATGACACTAGCCAGGAAGCGAACTGGCATCGAAGAGACACTGGCACCACCACCAGCAGCAGAATTGGGAAAGGCGAATGAGTGGGCAATTGGCGACCCACTCACCTGTTTCACCCCAGGGCAAAGCACCCAAACACTGTCAGTCTTAGACGTTTGGCAGCAGACTTCCAGAGCTCAGACACAAGGCCCTAGCGTAAGCTGGCCACTCCGGCGGAGGTAGCAGGCGTTGCCACACCGCAGACAGAGGCAGCCAGGGGGGAGAAACTGCCCTTACCATTAGGGACATTTGATTCATGACACTAGCCAGGAAGCGAACTGGCATCGAAGAGACACTGGCACCACCAGCAGCAGCAGCAGCAGCAGAATTGGGAAAGGCGAATGAGTGGGCAATTGGCGACCCACTCACCTGTTTCACCCCAGGGCAAAGCACCCAAACACTGTCAGTCTTAAACGTTTGGCAGCAGACTTCCAGAGCTCAGACACAAGGCCCTAGCGTAAGCTGGCCACTCCGGCGGAGGTAGCAGGCGTTGCCACACCGCAGACAGAGGCAGCCAGGGGGGAGAAACTGCCCTTACCATTAGGGACATTTGATTCATGACACTAGCCAGGAAGCGAACTGGCAGAGAAGAGACACTGGCACCACCACCAGCAGCAGCAGCAGCAGAATTGGGAAAGGCGAATGAGTGGGCAATTGGCGACCCACTCACCTGTTTCACCCCAGGGCAAAGCACCCAAACACTGTCAGTCTTAAACGTTTGGCAGCAGACTTCCAGAGCTCAGACACAAGGCCCTAGCGTAAGCTGGCCACTCCGGCGGAGGTAGCAGGCGTTGCCACACCGCAGACAGAGGCAGCCAGGGGGGAGAAACTGCCCTTACCATTAGGGACATTTGATTCATGACACTAGCCAGGAAGCGAACTGGCAGAGAAGAGACACTGGCACCACCACCAGCAGCAGAATTGGGAAAGGCGAATGAGTGGGCAATTGGCGACCCACTCACCTGTTTCACCCCAGGGCAAAGCACCCAAACACTGTCAGTCTTAGACGTTTGGCAGCAGACTTCCAGAGCTCAGACACAAGGCCCTAGCGTAAGCTGGCCACTCCGGCGGAGGTAGCAGGCGTTGCCACACCGCAGACAGAGGCAGCCAGGGGGGAGAAACTGCCCTTACAATTAGGGACATTTTGGGCATGACTCTAGCCAGGAAGCGAACTGGCAGAGAAGAGATGCTGGCACCACCACCACCACCACCACCACCACCAGCAGCATTGAAAAATTGGAAAGGCGAATGAGTGGGCAATTGGCGACCCACTCACCTGTTTCACCCCAGGGCAAAGCACCCAAACACTGTCAGTCTTAGACGTTTGGCAGCAGACTTCCAGAGCTCAGACACTAGGCCCTAGCGTAAGCTGGCCACTCCGGCGGAGGTAGCAGGCGTTGCCACACCGCAGACAGAGGCAGCCAGGGGGGAGAAACTGCCCTTACCATTAGGGACATTTGATTCATGACACTAGCCAGGAAGCGAACTGGCATCGAAGAGACACTGGCACCACCAGCAGCAGCAGCAGCAGCAGAATTGGGAAAGGCGAATGAGTGGGCAATTGGCGACCCACTCACCTGTTTCACCCCAGGGCAAAGCACCCAAACACTGTCAGTCTTAGACGTTTGGCAGCAGACTTCCAGAGCTCAGACACAAGGCCCTAGCGTAAGCTGGCCACTCCGGCGGAGGTAGCAGGCGTTGCCACACCGCAAACAGACGCAGCCAGAGGGGAGAAACTGCCCTTACCACTAGGGACATTTTGGGCATGACTCTAGCCAGGAAGCGAACTGGCAGAGAAGAGATGCTGGCACCACCACCACCACCAGCAGCAGCATTGAAAAATGGGAAAGGCGAATGAGTGGGCAATTGGCGACCCACTCACCTGTTTCACCCCAGGGCAAAGCACCCAAACACTGTCAGTCTTAGACGTTTGGCAGCAGACTTCCAGAGCTCAGACACAAGGCCCTAGCGTAAGCTGGCCACTCCGGCGGAGGTAGCAGGCGTTGCCACACCGCAGACAGAGGCAGCCAGGGGGGAGAAACTGCCCTTACAATTAGGGACATTTTGGGCATGACTCTAGCCAGGAAGCGAACTGGCAGAGAAGAGATGCTGGCACCACCACCAGCAGCAGCATTGAAAAGGCGAATGAGTGGGCAATTGGCGACCCACTCACCTGTTTCACCCCAGGGCAAAGCATCCAAACACTGTCAGTCCTTGGCGTTTGGGAGCGGACTTCCAGAGCTCAGACACAAGGCCCTAGCGTAAGCTGGCTACATTGGCGGAGGTAGCAGGCGTTGCCACACCGCAGCAAGTGCAACCAGGGGGGAGAAACTGCCCTTACCATAAGGGACAATTAAGGCATGACACTAGCCAGGAAGCGAACTGGCAGAGAAGAGATGCTGGCACCACCAGCAGCAGCAGCAGCAGCAGCAGCAGCAGCAGCAGCAGCAGCAGCAGCATTGGAAAAGGCAAATGAGTGGGCAATTGACGACCCGCTCACCTGTTTCACCCCAGGGCAAAGCATCCAAACACTGTCAGTCCTTGGCGTTTGGGAGCGGACTTCCAGAGCTCAGACACAAGGCCCTAGCGTAAGCTGGCTACATTGGCGGAGGTAGCAGGCGTTGCCACACCGCAGCAAGTGCAACCAGGGGGGAGAAACTGCCCTTACCATAAGGGACAATTAAGGCATGACACTAGCCAGGAAGCGAACTGGCAGAGAAGAGATGCTGGCACCACCAGCAGCAGCAGCAGCAGCAGCAGCAGCAGCAGCAGCAGCAGCATTGGAAAAGGCAAATGAGTGGGCAATTGACGACCCGCTCACCTGTTTCACCCCAGGGCAAAGCATCCAAACACTGTCAGTCCTTGGCGTTTGGGAGCGGACTTCCAGAGCTCAGACACAAGGCCCTAGCGTAAGCTGGCTACATTGGCGGAGGTAGCAGGCGTTGCCACACCGCAGCAAGTGCAACCAGGGGGGAGAAACTGCCCTTACCATAAGGGACAATTAAGGCATGACACTAGCCAGGAAGCGAACTGGCAGAGAAGAGATGCTGGCACCACCAGCAGCAGCAGCAGCAGCAGCAGCAGCAGCATTGGAAAAGGCAAATGAGTGGGCAATTGACGACCCGCTCACCTGTTTCACCCCAGGGCAAAGCATCCAAACACTGTCAGTCCTTGGCGTTTGGGAGCGGACTTCCAGAGCTCAGACACAAGGCCCTAGCGTAAGCTGGCTACATTGGCGGAGGTAGCAGGCGTTGCCACACCGCAGCAAGTGCAACCAGGGGGGAGAAACTACCCTCACCATCAGGGACATTCGAGGCATGACACTAGCCAGGAAGCGAACTGGCATTGAAGAGAGACACTGGCACCACCACCAGCAGCAGCAGAATTGGGAAAGGCGAATGAGTGGGCAATTGACGACCCGCTCACCTGTTTCACCCCAGGGCAAAGCATCCAAAAACTGTCAGTCCTTGGCGTTTGGGAGCGGACTTCCAGAACTCAGACACAAGGCCCTAGCGTAAGCTGGCTACACCGGCGGAGGTAGCAGGCGTTGCCACACCGCAGCAAGTGCAACCAGGGGGGAGAAACTACCCTCACCATCAGGGACATTCGAGGCATGACACTAGCCAGGAAGCGAACTGGCATTGAAGAGAGACACTGGCACCACCACCAGCAGCAGCAGAATTGGGAAAGGCGAATGAGTGGGCAATTGACGACCCGCTCACCTGTTTCACCCCAGGGCAAAGCATCCAAAAACTGTCAGTCCTTGGCGTTTGGGAGCGGACTTCCAGAACTCAGACACAAGGCCCTAGCGTAAGCTGGCTACACCGGCGGAGGTAGCAGGCGTTGCCACACCGCAGCAAGTGCAACCAGGGGGGAGAAACTACCCTCACCATCAGGGACATTCGAGGCATGACACTAGCCAGGAAGCGAACTGGCATTGAAGAGAGACACTGGCACCACCACCAGCAGCAGCAGAATTGGGAAAGGCAAATGAGTGGGCAATTGACGACCCGCTCACCTGTTTCACCCCAGGGCAAAGCATCCAAAAACTGTCAGTCCTTGGCGTTTGGGAGCGGACTTCCAGAACTCAGACACAAGGCCCTAGCGTAAGCTGGCTACACCGGCGGAGGTAGCAGGCGTTGCCACACCGCAGCAAGTGCAACCAGGGGGGAGAAACTACCCTCACCATCAGGGACATTCGAGGCATGACACTAGCCAGGAAGCGAACTGGCATTGAAGAGAGACACTGGCACCACCACCAGCAGCAGCAGAATTGGGAAAGGCGAATGAGTGGGCAATTGACGACCCGCTCACCTGTTTCACCCCAGGGCAAAGCATCCAAAAACTGTCAGTCCTTGGCGTTTGGGAGCGGACTTCCAGAACTCAGACACAAGGCCCTAGCGTAAGCTGGCTACACCGGCGGAGGTAGCAGGCGTTGCCACACCGCAGCAAGTGCAACCAGGGGGGAGAAACTACCCTCACCATCAGGGACATTCGAGGCATGACACTAGCCAGGAAGCGAACTGGCATTGAAGAGAGACACTGGCACCACCACCAGCAGCAGCAGAATTGGGAAAGGCAAATGAGTGGGCAATTGACGACCCGCTCACCTGTTTCACCCCAGGGCAAAGCATCCAAAAACTGTCAGTCCTTGGCGTTTGGGAGCAGACCTACAGAACTCAGACACAAGGCCCTAGCGTAAGCTGGCTACACCGGCGGAGGTAGCAGGCGTTGCCACACCGCAGCAAGTGCAACCAGGGGGGAGAAACTACCCTTACCATCAGGGACATTCGAGGCATGACACTAGCCAGGAAGCGAACTGGCATTGAAGAGAGACACTGGCACCACCACCAGCAGCAGCAGAATTGGGAAAGGCGAATGAGTGGGCAATTGACGACCCGCTCACCTGTTTCACCCCAGGGCAAAGCATCCAAGCACTGTCAGTCCTTGGCGTTTGGGAGCAGACCTACAGAACTCAGACACAAGGCCCTAGCATAAGCTAGCTACACCGGCGGAGGTAGCAGGCGTTGCCACACCGCAGCAAGTGCAACCAGGGGGGAGAAACTACCCTTTCCATTAGGGACATCTGAGGCATGATTTCAGCCAGGAAGCGAACTGGCAAAAGATACTGGCACCACCACCAGCAGCAGCGTTGGAAACGGAAAAAGGTGAATGAGTGGGCAATTGACGACCCACTCACCTGTTTCACCCCAGGGCAAAGCATCCAAAGACTGTCAGTCCTAGGCGTTTGGGAGCGGACTTACAGAGCTCAGACACTAGGCCCTAGCGTAAATTGGCTACACCAGCGGAGGTAGCAGGCATTGCCACACCGCAGCAAGTGCAACCAGGGGGAGAAACTACCTTAAACATTAGAGAGAAAAAATTTAACTTTCCAAGCTAAGAGCTGGGTAACCCAATTTGGGCAGATTGAATTTAAGAAAGGCAATCTGCTCCATCAGATGAGGTGCCATGCGTGAGCGCTGTGGACTCAGTATGTTTCCAGTCATAGAAAACACGCGCTCACTTTGAACAGTGGTTGGCGGACATGATAGAAGCTGCTGCGCAACCCATGAGAGTGCAGGCCACACACTCTTCTTTTCATCCCAGTAGCTAAGAGGATCAACATTAGGAGCAGAAGGAACTTCACAGAGGTAAAGTTTGACCATTTCAGCAGCACTACTCTCCTTTCTGCTGCTAGCTCTGTCAGATGGTCCAACTATACTGCCAAGTGCCTCTTCCCAAAACGCAGCTGCTCCACTCAGCTGTGTTGTGCTGCTTGTGGCACTGCTGCTGATGCTGCTGCTAGGGGTAGCAGACCACATCATCTCTTCCTCCTCCTGCACCTCACCCTCCTCGGACAGCATTCCCATTTTACGCTGCCAGTCACGCACCTTGTTGACCAATTGCTCCCGGTAGCTACTGAGAACATTGAATTTCAAAGCTAGCTTTCCCTTAATTCTTGGATCACAAAGGCACGCTAGCATCATTTCGGGACTCTCTTCCATTCGCTTGCGAAGGTGTACTTTTAGCAGATCCTTCAGCTTCCTGACTATGGCTGCTACGTCAGGATGTAGAGTGCCACCTTGAACAGCCTCACGGTTTCCAAGGAACACATCCATCTTGCTGCCTAGATGGGAGAACACTGGGATTACCTGGGCCAGACTGGCAGTGTTTGAGCTTAAATTTTCTGTGGCATCCCTGAATGGTTTAAGGACTGCCACTAGCTGGGCGATCACTGTCCAATCCTCCCTATTCAATGGAGAGGTAATCCCAATATTGTGCTCTGAGGCAAGATTATGGATTGCCCTCTGCTGCTCCAAAATCCTCTCTAGCATGTCTAACGTGGAGTTCCACCGTGTACTGACATCCTGACGTAGGCAGTGTACGGGAAGACCTGACCTCTCTTGCTCTTCCCTCAAAAGTTGGCTAGCCTTAACACTATGGTGAAAGTGCCCAGCGATCTTTCTGCAGCGGGACAGAACTACTGCTGCCACATTAGTTCCTTCTGACATTGCTGCCTTCACTACAAGATGGATGATGTGGGCTGCACAGCGCACACCAACAATATGACCATCTCGCAGCGCTTTCACCATATTGGCACCTCCGTCAGTTACCACAAAACCAACTTCAACATTGGTGCCCGCCTCTGCTCCCACCCAAAGGCTAAACATTTTCCTCATCGCATGCAGAATGTTTTGGGAAGTGTGCTTTTCATCCATCACTTCTGCATGGAGAAGGAAAGATCGGTAGCCTGCTGCAGCAGCTTCCTTAGACACACCGGGCTGCCACCAGTGTGCTGTCAAAGAAAGAAAGGCATGCTGGCCGCTAGGTGCACTCCACAAATCTGTAGTGAAATGAACAGACTGACCAGCAGCCTTGGAAAGCTCCTCTTTCACTGCTGCAACACAGGACCGATACAATGAGGGGACAATGTTCCTGCTGAAAGTGGAACGTGACGGAACTGTATATTGTGGAGCCACAGCCGCCATCAATTGTTTGAAAGGCTCCCCTTCGATCATAGAGAAGGATGCCCCTCCAACAGCAATGAACTGACCAATCAGTCGCGTTACTTTATTGGCCTGCTGTTTGGGCATTGACCTTTTGGATTGGAATGCCACAAATTGTTCCAGGGTGGGCTGGACATGCAGTGCTCCAACCTGCCTTGGTCTCTGGCTGCCAGCACTAGTTGCTGCTGCTGCTGCTGCTGCTATTGGCTCAGAAGAAGAAGCTGTTGGGGTTTTTCCACGGCCACCAGCTATGCTGCCTGCACTAAGTTTTACCTCTGCATCTTTCCCCAATAGCACAGCGTTGTGTTGAGTGCTGAGGTGATGCTTCATGCTAGCACTGGTAAAATGGCCAGACACTTTCCCTCTGCTTATTAGCTTCCCACAATGTTTGCACTTTCCATAGCGCCCTTCTTCAACATTTTCAAAGTGCTCCCAAATTGGGGCGCGCATAGCCTTGGAGTGTGCCTTGGGTGCTGCTCTTACTGCTCGGGGTGGATCAACAGAGGCAGAACTAGTGGTGGTGGGACTGGTGGTAACAGTACTGGCCATAGTGGGACTGCTAATTGCTTTAGATTTGCTAGGTTTTGCTGCTGCTGCTGGTGGTGGTGATGGTGATGATCGTAGCGGAGAAGGTGGAGGCTCAGGGGAAAATTGTGCACTAGTCATTTGGACACTGCTCCCTGAGGAATCTGATTCCTGACCACTCATCTCCTCTACTTCCTCTGGCTCATAGTCTAGCTCTTCATTAGCCAGATCGAATGGAATTCCTGCTAGGCTGGAGCTAAGACTGATATCGTCGTGAGACTCGTGACTAGTAGTAGTGCGAGCAGGAAGAATAGACTCTGCACTTGGCCTCTCAGTCTCAGGCTCCTCTGCTACCTCGCTAGGTGGAGTTCCACTATGTGTAGCCCTCTCTCTAACTGTCTTTACAAAAATTTTGTAAGGACTTGGTGGCTTGCTAGAGGTACTAGGAGGACATGGCGTGGCGGTACCAGTGGGAACAGTAGGCGCAGCACTAGTGGTGGTAGAGGCGGGGGTGGTGGTGGTGGTGGTTTTCCCTACAAAGGAATGAGATCGCTTTGGTTTGGGACCCCTCTGAGTCTTGCTGCTAATTTGGCTCTGCTTGGTACCTTGCATGCTGCTGGTGGATGGGGAAGATGCTGCTTGGGGCAAAAGGCACTTCTTTTTAGTCACTGGGCTGGTACTACTTGTGCTACCCTTTAACTTTGAACGTGCTTCTGGTGCTTTAGGCTTTCCGTAAAAAACCATAGAGCTTGTGGGCCTAGCCGCACTACTACTGCCTGCTTTTGGTGCCTTTCCTTTACTTGATGATCCTTCAAGCAATGCTTCCCCAAATGATAAGCGAGAGCTTGGCCTACTTGGCCGACTAGACTGACGCAAAGGCTGCATCTTAGAGCTGGTGGTGGTGCTGGTGGTGGTGCTGGTGGTGGTGGTGGTGGTGGTGGTGGTGGTAGATGGAGCTTGTCCCTCCTTAGTCCCAAAAGGAGGATCCATTTCAAATTTTGTGTTGTGTGTGTAGTGTAGTGTAGTGTAGTGTAGTGTTTAAAAAACTATAAAAAAAAAATAAAAAAATAAAAATAAAAAAAAGGAAAAACGAATTAAAGACAAAAAAATTAGAGGAAGTTCTCTTCAGTGCTACTGCTTAAAAAGTAAAACTATGCACTACTGCACTGTGCTGTGTGCAATCTGCCAAAATCCTAAAGTTATTTAAATTATTAACTCAAGATTAACTATTTAATAACTAGCAGTATTTTATTTTTAATTTGAATTTACACGGGCCTAAGAGCTTAGCCTACTACTATGCTAGCCTAAAGCTATATTTCCTTACTATAAGTCTACCTCTAGGCAGACGCTCTCAAACCCACTAAGCTAAAGTGAGGTTAAATCAGATTCAGTATATGATTTATTAATTAATATTAAGTTATATAATATTAATAGATTAGAACTAATTTACTTATATATTATGTATTATAGATAGAAGAATATAGATTATGAATTAGAATTTAGAATTAGAATTACTTATATTATAGATTATGAATTAGAATATTATTATTTATAATATATTATAGATTAAGATTAAAGAAGATTAGAATTATTTTAGTACTACAGCTAGTAGCTTGAAGCTTTGCTTAGTACAGCTCGTCACAGTCAATTTTTCTTGAAAAGAATTAGAAATAAAATAAAATGTCACAGCAAAACAGTTATCTTCACTGCTTGCTGCACTCACTAGCCCAACAAGTTCACTTCACTGATGGACTGAGGTGAGCAAAACACTAAGGGTACTTTTAATAAAATTGAAATAAAATGTAAAATAAATGAGAAAATCTTTGCAAAACAGTTAACGTCACTGCTTGCTGATCAAAAAAAAACACAGCACTTATGCGGCTGCACTCACTAGCCCAACAAGTTCACTTCACTGATGGACTGAGGTGAGCAAAACAAATGAAATAAAATGAAAGATTAATTAAGAAAAATTGACTTGGTCTCTTACTGTTGCTAAAACAAAGCACAAACTATAGAGCTGCAGCACCAGTACTAATAAGATTAGCTGAACTATACGCTAGTAGTAATTAATTAATATTATTACTTTTATTTATAGCTAATTTAATTAACTATTAAGATAAGAAAGAATTAGAGAATTATTGATATTACTGATTTTAGATTAGACACTAGTAGATGTTCTGAATGTCTACAGTACACTCTACACTAGTATACTATTACTAACTATAACTGACAAATATATATATTTTATAATGAATTCAATTATTAATTATATTAATTAATATTACTGATTTTAAATTAGACACTAGTAGATGAATGTCTACAGTACACTCTACACTAGTATACTATAGTATATATATATATATGACTGACAAATATATATATATATATAATATTATAATGAACTATTAAATTATAGATTCTATTAAATTGTAATTTATAAATTCTATTTAATTTATTTAAGCAGGACAGGCAATAGGCACTAGTGCCAGCCCAGGGCAAGGGCACCCCAGTGCCACTGAGGCACTGGGTGCACTGTCAACTCAACAGCACTTACACTAAAGTTGATGACAAATTAATTTTAAAAAAATTAAATTAATCAAATTATTATTATTAAATTAATTATATTAAGTAGCACTGAAGTGAGGATGAAGTACACTGTGAGAAAGGCTTACCAGTCTCACACAGAACAGAACAATCTCTCTCTGTAACGCTCGGATGCAGCACAGCAGTGTTGCCAAAGCAGTCACAGCGAAAAATGAATGGATCTCTCAGGCAAGCTCTGGTCTTATAAAGGCGCCTTCAGAATTCAAAAAACAGCAGCACAGGCATTGGACGAGACCCTTAGCGTTACGTCACAAGAGTGAGCTGATTGGACAGACGAGGATCAGCTCACTCCTGTTTGAAATTTTGGCGGTTGCGCGGCAAAAACGAAGACGATCACGAAGAATCTTCGATTCTTCGTGATTGTGAGTCTTCGTCTTCGCCTACGGTTTGCCGGCACTGTATTCTGTTCTACGTTCCTTCGGAACGAACAAAAAAACGGCCTCTTCGTGCTCGTTTTCATGTTCGCCCGAAGACGAATGCACAAGTCTAGTGAGTACACCCCTAAGTGGAAATGTCCAAACTCACTTTTGTGAGATACTGTACATATATATATGTTTATCTTCACAAAAATTGTTGCATGGAAAGAGTTAAAATATTGTCTTTTTAAACGCCCAAGTGGTGCCTAGTTTTGTGTATGATTTGATGTGTTAGATTGAATTAGCTGGGCTCGAAGATGTCCCAAGTATAGGACATGTACACAGACTAACCAGATGTCCAAATTCCACAAAATGCACACTTCACAAAGGTGGCCTTTTATCTCCCAAAATCACTGTACTCAGGAGATATTACTGAACACATATTGAGGTTGTTTGACCGTGATGTATACCAGGACTGGTAAATTCATACCTGAAAAAAAACACACATGAAAATACTACGGCAAACTGTAACAAAGGCTGGTGGTAAAATATGTGCATGGAAAAAGTTTAAATACCAGCGTTTAAAATTCACAGGGGTGTGTATTTTGAAAAAAAAAATGATTTTATGTTGTAAATTGAATTGGCAAGGTTCAAAGATATCCCAAATAGGATACATGGGCAGGATTTTCAACATGTCAAAATTCCAATTTGGAAAATGCACACATCCCAAATGTGGACTTTTAGTCCCCAAGCAACCTAACAAACCTATGTGGGGTATCACTGTGCTCAGGAGATGTTGCTAAAGTACAATGTTTGTGACCCCCCCCCCAAAAAAAAATTACTACCATAAAGTTTAACAATAGCTGGTGGTAGAATGAGTGCATAGAAAGAGTTGAAATACTAGCATCTGAAATACTCTGGGGTGTCTAGTTTTCAAAAATATGTGGTTTGATGAGGTAAATTGCTTTGCCCGGCTTCAAAGATGTCACAAACAGCACATGGGACAGAATGACCAGATTTGGAAAGAAATGGTTTTGAAATAGCAAAACACTACTTATTTCCCTATAACTTGCAACAAAGCAATAAAAAAACATAAATACAATGAGTATTTCTAAACTCAGGACAAATCAAATATCTAATTTGCAAGTTTTTTATTAGTTTTTGCAGATGAGTAAAATATTTTTCAATAAAAGTGAGAAAAAGTCCTTTTTTAAAAAAAAAATCACAATATTCTATACATTTTCTATAGTAAATTAGATGATATGATAAAAATTTTATCTAAAGAAAGCCCTGCTTGTCCTGAAAAAAAAACAATATATAGTGTGGGTGCACTAAATTAGGTAAAACAGCTAAACAGCAACACCGGAAATATGTTAAAACAGCCTGTGTACTACAAGCAGTAGCGTACCTGGCGGGGTGCAGGGGAGGGAAGCAATCCACCCCAGGTGTTTCTCATCATGGGGTGCCACCACGCCGGCACCCCTCCAGAGACGGACAGTAATGTCCGCCACTAGAGGAGTAGGCTTGGTTGGGGAGATCAAGTATCTCCCTCTAACCAGCTTAAAATGAATCAAGGGAGCGGGAGGTCTGTTAATACAGGACCTCCGATCCTGCTCCCGTGCGATGCGCGCAGCATTTGCTGGTGTGTGTCGGGATTTTCTGTCATATCCCAGCGCATAACACTGAAGTCGCGCCCACCGCCTTCCACGCTCACTGCACCAGAAGGACACAGAAGAAGAAGAGCCAAGAGGAAGAACGAAGAGCAGGAGGAAAAGCAGCTGTAGTGGGAAAAGTGACCGTGACAGAGGAAAGGTAGGAAAACATTCAGTGAGAGTGGTATTAGTAAGTTTGGATTACTAAATGTATATGAGTATATGAATGAGTGAATTAATGTTTGTGAATGAGTGTGTGTGATAGCATGGATGTGTAAGTGGGGGGGCAGCATGGCATAGGGAGGCTGTAATCACACTCCTATCATGCCCAGGTTCTAGCATGATAGGAGTGTGATTGCTGTTAGAAATCATGTAGATATAATATTGTTACTATTTTTTTTTAAAGGTGTGTGGGCGGGTCATTTTCAGTTTAAGCCAAAAGAATGCCGAATTATAGGTTTCGGTCCGGAAACATCAATGTTTGGCTTAGTATAAAGCAGGGGCGTCCAACCTGCGGCCCTCCAGCTGCTGCAGGACTACATATCCCATCTTCCTCAGCCAGCCCCTTAGCTGAAAGAGCATTATGGGAGATGTAGTCTTGCAGCAGCTGGAGGGCCGCAGGTTGAATGCCCCTGGTATATAGTGATAGGGGTTATGCTGCATTATTGTCAATGTCTGGCTCAATTTATAGTTATAAGGATTATGCTGTACCACCATCAATGTTTGCCTCAGTATATAGTGATAACAATTATGCTTTACCCCCGTCAATGTGTGCCTCTGTATATAACGATAGAAGCTATGCAGTTTTACAGTGTGTGTGTGTGGGGGGCCACATCCAGGATCTGCCCAGATGCCAAATACTCTAGGTATGCCCCCGACTACAAGAAACAATCTTGTCATTAAGGGGTTAAAAGCATTATGTTAAATATCAGCCATGATATATTATTGAATTTGTATAGTAAGAGAGGTGTTGTTAAATCCTTCTTTCTATGACATTTGTTTTTTCCAACAAAAAAACCCACCTGGTCTTTCTGGAATCCATTGGAAGACTGAACTTAGTAGAAATGAGGGAACATTTCCGTGGACAAGTGTTATAAGTGTACATATATGCTTTCCTCATGGCATATGGCAAATCACTCATTTTATGGCTGATATAGTTACATTGTTAATTAGGTTGAAAAAAATAGATGTTCTATTAAAACATTCCACAAACCCATATTAGTTGATCCAGAAGAAGGCAAAAAACCCCACAAAGACAATAATGTCATCTCAAAGGGAAATAAAATACTATTTGATTCCAAGGCAGTCAGATTCACCCAGCATCAACATTATCTTAGCTACTATTACTCATCATAAACCTGTATGCATTTCATGTCTAGAAGAAACATCCAAATGTTTTTTGGATACATTGATTGAATATCAATTTTGAATGAGGTCTATTCCACAATTTAACCGCCTTAAGAGTAAAGAAACCTTTATTGCACGGTAAGATTTAAACAGGGATCTCCAAAAGAATCTTTGTATTGACCTTTAACAAGGTTTGTCTTTTCTCAAGATAAAACAATCCCAATTTGGACAGCCTCTCTTAGCTGATATTTTCCATTCCTTTAATCATTTTTGTATATCATATATATCGAACATCTTTGGGATGAAGCCAGACCTTCTCATTCAACATCAGTACCTGACCTCACAAATGCTCTACTGGATGAATGGGCAAACAATCTTCAAAGTCCCTGTTAGTGTAATGGTCAGGTGTCCCTATTGTCCTTATAGTGCCTGTCCAAAACACCCCAGTACAATCCACATTGTGTCTAGAAGAAACATCCAAATGTTTTTGGATACATTGATTGAATATCAATTTTGAATGGAGGTCTATTCCACAATTTAATCGCCTTAAGAGTAAAGAAACCTTTATTGCACGGTAAGATTTAAACAGGGATCTCCCAAAGAATCTTTGTATTGACCTTTAACAAGGTTTGTCTTTTCTCAAGATAAAACAATCCAAATTTGGACAGCCTCTTTTAGCTGATATTTTCCATTCCTTTAATCATTTTTGTATATCATAATATCATAAGTTAACATATTCATCATTCATTGAACTATGAAGACAATTGGTTGGATTACATCATTTCCCCTTTCCACCTCTGCATACTCTGCAACATTACAGTTTCTAATCTGTTGTGAAAGATAATCATCAGCGTTTGAATGCCTTGGCATTTTACCTTTGTTCTGTGCTGCCCCCTGGTGGCATGTTTTCTTATCAAACTAATCAATTAGGGATATTGCAAAATAGTTCCTCCCAAGCACACATTAGGCACCTTGGTTATTCCCCCTTCCTCTGAGACTCATACACATACCTCTAAAGCTCTGTGTTGAAGATAAATGTGATTGCTAACGTGAGAGATCCAGTATCAAAACTTGCTAGTTTTTTAACTAATATCTACAGAATTAATGAAGCATATATATTATGAAGACATTAAACTCTCCCTTCAAAAAACATAATTCAATACGATTATAATGAAATGCTTAGGTCTGTTGTTCCTACAGGGTGCATAATTTTCACATTGTGCTCTGAGAATGTAGTGCTTTGGGCTTGAGATTGTAACATAACAGCTCCTGTAATATAATTACATGCATGCACAACCCAACAACTATGGTGGGCCTTGCTTTTCATACACTCTATGGGCAAAAGTATTGTGACACCTGTCCATTACACTATCAGTGACTTTGATAACATTGCATTCTAAATACATAGGCATTAATATAAGGTTGGTGCCCCCTTTGTAGTTATAACATCTTCCACTCTTCTGAAAAGGCTTTCCACAAGATTTTGGAGTGTTTCTGTTGGAATTTTTGCCCACAAAGCCCTGACCTCAACCCCATCGAACATCTTTGGGGTGAAGCCAGACCTTCTCATTCAACATCAGTACCTGACCTCACAAATGCTCTACTGGATGAATGGGCAAACAATCTTCAAAGTCCCTGTTAGTGTAATGGTCAGGTGTCCCTATTGTCCTTATAGTGCCTGTCCAAAACACCCCAGTACAATCCACATTACTTAAAATACAAAAAGCACAAATCACTTAACCCTTTGAGTGCCTTGGAATCTGGACACATTTTCTCTGTGGGAGGCTGGGGCAATTCCTACGTTTGCCATTCAGCCAAAAGAGCATTTGTGAAGAGAAGGCCTGGCTCACAATCAGCATTCTGGGGTTAGGATCAGGGCTCTGTGCTAGCCACTTTGAGTTAATCCATGCCACATTCATTGAACCATGTCTTTATGAACCTTGCTTTATGCACAGTCCAGCTGGAATAGAAAAGGGTCTTCCTCAAACTGTTCCCACAAAGTTGGAAGTATACATTTGTCTAAAATGTCTGTATGCTGTACCATTGACATTAACACTTCACTGGAACTAAGGGGTCTAAGCCCAAACCTGAAAAACAGCCATGACAATTATCCCTCCTCCACCAAACTTTACAGTAGGCACTATGCATTCTGGTAGTTCTCCTGGCATCTGTCAAACTCAGTTTAATCCATGAGAATTCCAGATAGTGAAGTGTGATTTATCACTCCAAAGAACAATGTTCTAAAGTCCAGTGATCTGTGCTTTACATCACTTCCGGTTAACACTTGGCATTGTCCCTAGTGTCCTTTGGCTTGTGTGCAGCTACTCGGTCTTAGTGAGTATGCGGGTCAGCACTAGGTTGCCCTACTCGCACCACACAAATGAAAACAAAGCAGAGAGCTTCAAACTTTTGTTTGCATTTCATTATTTTCACTCTCACTATTTCATACTCTCTCTGTCTCCGCCTTTCCTTCGCTCTGCTGCGGGTCTGTTTCTTCTTACTTCTGTCTTCTCATATTATTATTATTATATTTTATTTATATAGCGCCAACAGTTTACGCCGCGCTTAATACAATACATAAATTCAAGGGGTATGACAAGACAAGAATTGTCATATGGCCTGATTGTCCCAGCTCTCTGTAGTTTTATCCCGGCCCTTCCGCAGCTTTATCCCGGCCTGGTGTTCCACAACAGGGCTTAGCCTCGGCAGATACCATCTCCAGCAACTGGAGATTGGACAAATAGGGGAAAGACTGTCCCTGTGTCAGGGGCGTACCTAGAGTATTTGGCACCCGGGGCGGATCCTGTATGTGGCACCCCCCCACACACACACACTTTAAAACTACCTGGCCGAAACTGAAAGTAACACACCAAAATAGGACAAAACAATTAAATAACAATATATATATATATATATATATATATATATATATATATATATATATCGTATTTGCTCGATTATAAGACGACCCTGATTATAAGACGACCCCCCAAAATCTGATTATTAACTTAGGAAAAAAAGAAGCCTGAATATAAGACGACCCCAAAGGAAAAAAGTTTTTTTAAAAAAAAACTATTTTTTTAATAAAAGCTATGATTGAGAAAAATATTTTTTTTGTTTTTATTTCTTGTATTTTCCAACCTGTCCCCCAGTTACGCACATCTGCCCCCAGGCTTGCCATTCCAATATGGCACTGTGGCCCATGATATGCCTTTTAACCCTCTATATGCCACTGTGCCCCAAGGTATGCCTTTTGACCCCCTATGTGCCACTCTGCCTCCAGAAATGCCTTATACCCCTATATCCCATTCTGGCATTTAGGGGGTTAAAATGCATATTATGGGGCAGAGTGGCATATAGGGAGGTATAAGGCATTTCAGGAGGCAGAGTGGCATTAAGGGAGTTAAAAGGCATTGTATAGAGCACTCTGCCTCCAGAAATGCCTTATACCCCTATATGCCACTCTGGCATTTAGGGGGTTAAAAGGCATATTATGGGGCAGAGTGGCATATAGGGAGGTATAAGGCATTTCAGGAGGCAGGGTGCTCTATTAAATGCCCCCTTAACGCCACTCCAGAAATGCCCTATGCCCCCATTTAACACACACACACACACCCTATACCCCCATTTAACACACACACACACACTCTCTCTCTCTCCCCCCTTCCCTCTCTCTCACCCCCCTTCCCCCTCTCTCACCCCCCTTCCCCCTCTCTCCCCTCTCAGCCCTCTCTTACCTCTCTTACCGGTGCGGCACCGGTGCGGGGAACTCTGATCTCTGACAGTCGGGGAAGGTCTACGCGACGGACGCAGACAACCCCCGCTGCTAGCCACACCTCCTTCCGGCTGCAGCGGACGTTGTCTATGCGGATCGCGTAGACGTCAACCCGCTGCACCGGCAATACAGCAGGAAGCACCGGTAAGTGTGTGTATGATGGGGGGGGGTGAGACAGGAGGATCCAGGTCCCCTGCAGCGGTGCGGGGGATCTGGATCTTAGTCTCCTAATCAGACCTCTATTTGAGGTCTGATTAGAAGACGACCCCGATTAGAAGACGAGGGGTATTTTTCAGAGCATTTGCTCTGAAAAAAACCTCGTCTTATAATCGAGCAAATACGGTAATTGTTAACAGCAATCACATTCCTATCATGCCCAGGCATACCCAGATTCCAGAAGGCACTTGCAGACTTGGCATGATAGGAGTATGATTGCCCTATCTATCCCTTCTCGCTCCCTTCTGCCCTATCTACCCCTTCTCACTCCCTTCTCCCTATCTACCCCTCCTAACTATCTACCCTCTCCCTCTTTGAAGTTCACTTACCTTTCAGGAGTCCTGCGGTGGGGGTGCAAGGCCTCTGTCTCCCAGCTCTGCCACTGTATGGAACAGTATAGAGTGATGGGAGTTATGATGTACTTTAGAGCATAATTATATAATGAAAAATACATTGGAAATGGTACAGCATAACACCCATCACTCTCACACACTTACCAATCCACACGCATACCAATCCACACGCATATACTAATCCACGCATATACTAATCCACACACATACCAATCCACACACACATACCAATCCACACACACACACCAATCCACACACATACCATTCCACACAAATACCAATCCACACACATACACCAATCCACACACATACCAATCCACACACATACACCAATCCACACACACATACACCAATCCACTCACACATACCAATCCACACACATACACCAATCCACACACATACACCAATCCACACACATACCAATCCACACACACACCAATCCACACACACATACCAATCCACACACATGCACCAATCCACTCTCATTGTATGCTTTCCTACCTTTCCTCTTTTCTCCTTACAGCTCCTTTTCCTGCTCTTCGCTCCTCTTCTTCTTCAGTTCTTCTGTCTTCTTCCGGGTCAGAGGGCACGGACAGCGGTGGGCGCGGCTTCAGTGTTGTGCGCCGGGATCTGACAACAAACCCCGGCGCACAACAGCTGTTGCCGCGCGGATCGCAAGGGAGCGGTATCGGAGGTCTTTAACAGACCTCCGGCTCCCTTGAGTGATTTTAAGCCGGGTTCAAGGGAAATCCTTGAACCGGCTTAAAATCACTCAAGGGAGCCGGTGGTCTGTTAAAGACCTCCAATACCGATCCCTTGCGAGCCTGCTCCTCCAGCGGCGGACATTACTGTCCGTCTCTGGAGGGGTGCCGGGTGCCGGCAAGTTGGCACCCCCCTGATGAGCGGCACCCGGTGCGGACTGCCCCCCCCCGTCCCCCGCTAGGTACGCTACTGCCCTGTGTCCTGTTGCAGAAGTAGAGAACAATTCAGACGTATAGAAAGAGAAGTGTTTCTACACTGCCCTCTGTCTGTGGATCCATCTGCATTATTCTGGCCCGGGGTAATTCTTCCACAATAGGGACTTCTCACTGACTTTTGGGCCTAGAAAGTTTTGTCCTCTGAAGTGACTACAAATTCAGGAGGGTGTTTTATCTCTAGATACATAAAAATTAAATAGTTCCTACAGAAAGTAAAGTGCCAGGAAGCAGATGACCAAATACACACACCAGGATAGGCTCTGCCACACCAACACTCAAACACAGATACCAGGACGGGCTCTGCCACACCAACACCCAACTACACACACCAGGACAGGCTCTGGCACCCACCGGACAGGCTAAGCTACAACAATAAAAAAAAAACAAAAAGGATTTTCCACACTGCTTTGTCGTTGCCCCCACTTTTGTATTTTTGCCCCCTTGTGTATCGCCCCCAGCCAGCACTATATGTATTTATGCCGCCAGCCTGCCCCTCTCTTTCGTATTGATTTATGTAATGGCCCCAGCTGCCCCCCTTGTGCATTGATGCTGTCAGCATAGATAAAATGCTGACATACAGTATGGGAGATGTATATCTGACTAGTTTGTTACCATATATCCCCCATACTGCAGGGCGGCATTTTATCTAGGCTGGTCAGCAGAATGTAAAAGTTATATGTCCTGGAAAACATGGCCGATGTGGTCACCCTAATGCCCCCACACCCTTGTGTATTGCCCACAGCCCCACATTGTGTACTTATGCCACCACTCAGCCCGCGTTTAGTATTGCTTTATGTGATGCTCCCAGCCAGAAACCTCTTGTCAATTAGTGACCCCGGCCAGCACCCCCTTGTGAATTAATGCCCCCTCCTTTAGTATCATGTCAGCCCTGGCACCCTGATTGCATTCACAGGCCAAACAGCATCAAACAGCCTCCCTATGCAATGATTTCCCCCTTACACATCCATGCAATCACACACACATTTATTCATTTACTGATTCACAAACATTATTTCA
Organism: Spea bombifrons; assembly: GCF_027358695.1. Classification (NCBI taxonomy): domain Eukaryota; kingdom Metazoa; phylum Chordata; class Amphibia; order Anura; family Pelobatidae; genus Spea; species Spea bombifrons. The sequence goes on along the minus strand of NC_071088.1, from coordinate 61,057,690 downwards.
CTCATTCATTCACACATACTCATTCATTCCCTCAATCACTCATACTCGTCCATACACCTACCCCCCTTACCTGAACTGCAGATTTGGTGTCCCTGGTAGGGAGACAATGACAGTGGATGTGAGAGAGTATTAGTGAGAGTGAGAAAGCGTGAAAGAGTGTGAAAGAGTGCTAGAGAGTGAATGAGATTGAGATTTATTTGAAATTGTGTTTCCGAATAAAAGAAAAACTCTCCAATTTTTTTCTGAACAGAAAGGACAGGAAAACGAATGGACCAAAAAATTAAATGAAGAATTTAGCTGAATAGTTTTTGCACCTAATGACCAATACTACTGCCGATGTTTGTCTATGGAGATGGCATGTCTATGTGCTTGATTGTAAATGCCTGTTAACAGGAGCAGATCCAAAGTCTGACCTCAGGAGGAGCACTTACACTAACACACATCCAGACACATGCACACAGACACTTACACCAACACATCCAGACATTCAACACTAACATTAGAGACACTCGACACTAACACACATGCACCAACTAACATACACACCCAGGCACCCACACAAACCCAGATACTCAAACTAACACAACCAGCCTCGATGCTGCCTTTGTCAGGGCGGTAAAGCACTGTATTGCTATTCTTCTGTATACGTGTGTGTCTGCCTAGGTTCCCAAAGAGCTATGGTTCCTGCTGTCTTTGACGCTAGTCCTGCCAGACGGTTGAAGTTTTGTGTTCCCGATGGGCATGGGGAAAAGAAAGGATCGTCTGGCTGGTGTTTTTCAGACCCAGTCAGGGTACAGGTTGTTCCTGTCACGCGGACCATAAAATACATTAACACACACACTAAAAAACCCACACACTAACAAACCCAGATAAAGGCTCATGTTCTCACACTAAAGTACTCACATACACTAACATACCCACACTAACATGCTCAGACATACATACCCACCCAGACACACAAACATTCAGAGACTGACACACACTAACATACCTAGGCAAAGACACGTGCATTCCAAGGCAGACACACACACTAACATACCTAGGCAGGCACACACACTAACGTACACAGGCAGACACACACTAACATACCCAGGCAAACATACAGGAACATACCCAGACACTCACACTAACATACCTAAACACACATACAAATCCAGACACACATACATACCCAGGCAGACACACACCTAGCTTACCCAGACACTAACATACTGTAAAGTTGGTATCAGGTATGCAGGGATCAGCGAAATCGGCAACAGGACCAAAATAACAGCAGAATCAGAAATGCTAAGCTTTACTTAGTAGATCAGGCACTAAGCAGGAATAAAGTCCAAATGTAATTTAGGAACGTCAGAAAAAGAAATGATGAGCTGCACTTAGTAGATCGGGCACTTAGTAGAAACAACTACTACAGGAGCTGTGAGCCTGGCTGACACGACAATCGAGCACTGTCAGTGCTCGGTTTTAAACTTGCCTGGCTTTTTTATCCTCAAAGTGCGAACCTCAAATATTTACTGGGAAGTTACTCAGGTGAACAAGTAAACATATTTATTTTGGTCAAGTTGTACCAAATCTTTGCTATTTTCCCTGAGTTATATTCAAGTTGATCTTACTAAATATGCAAATTGCTCCTTTTCAGTCAATCTGCTTGTATTTGCATGAATAGAGCAACTCAGGTTAAGTCACCTTTTTCTAAAGTGCCACCAAGTAAATATATATATATATACACAATTTGGGGATACATATCTTTTAAATACTATGTAGAACAGAGATTAAGGAACTAAGTCTTGGATTTTATTCCTTTCTAGCGATCTCTATATCACTGGCTATTGTTTATATCACAGAGCCATGAAGAATAATTACTGAAAATGACTGTCCACTGAGCACACATCAGGGCTTCATTGTATACAACGAACAGTCTCCCATTCAAAGTATAATAAGTGTTTTGATTAAATTTGTCTTCTTAACGTCACCACAGTGATGGCGGATAAAGATCATACATTTTTGGCACACGTTATATAAGCTGTATCATCAATACAATTTGTATAAATTCAGACACTTTTGTAAAACATTACCTTAATCTTGTCTCCTTCCTAGATACACGTTGAGTTTGTGACACATAGAAAGTTTGCTCACATGTCCTTCCAAATACATAGGAAAGAATGATTGGCTAACATGAAAAGTAAGTGGACCCTTTGGAATTACCAGCATTTATGTATAAATTTGATATGATGATCATCTTAATTACAATAATGAACCAACACAACCTGTTTTAACTGATAACAAATTATTGTATTGGTCCATATTGAATACATTATTCAAACATTCACAGTGAGGGTGAGAAAAAGTATGTGAACCCCTGGAGGATTGATGGAGATGACATTTTGCCCTAAGGTAAACTAACACAAAAATCGTGGTGCTTTAGGCGACGTCCTCTCCTCCGACTCGATGGTCAGGGGAGAGGATGTCACCGTAAGCATTGTCATTTTGGAGGAAGTTCTGGCCAGGTAATGTCCAAGAAGATAGAAAAGAGAAGATCAAGGACAAGAAGATGTGGAAGCGGATGTGGTTGCCATAGAAGTTAGGGAAACATTCATAGAGAGTCAGAGAGTCTAGAGTGAACAAGAGTGTGAGACTGTGAGTGAAAGGGCCCACGGAAAATTCTGAGCTTTGTGTCTGGCCTTGTTTTCGGGGCCTTTATTTTTTTTACCAAAATTCTTTAAATTCGTACGAATCAAAATGCCTACTACCTATGGCATAAAATGGACACAGGATACCCAAATAAAAACATCAGAATGATGAAGTATATTGGAGGGAGAATCAATATTTAGGGCTGCTTTGCTGCCTCAGGGCCTGGTCAGCTTGTCATCATCGAGGGGACAATGAATTCTTATCAAGGTATCATACAGAATAATGTCAGGGTGGCTGCCCACCAGCTGAAGCTCAGTAGAAGTTGTGTAATGCAGCAGAACATCAAAGTAAATCTACTACCGGATGGGTTAAAAATCAAGAAAATCCACCTTTTGGAGTGGCCAAGTCAGAGCCTGGACCTTAACCAATTAGAGATGCTGTAGCATTATCTCAAGAGACATCCTAAGAATATGGCTGAACTTCTGAGCAGTTCTGTAAGGAAGATTGGTGTAAAATTTCACCTGAATGTTGTGCAGGTCTGATCTAGAAGATAGCAGAAGCGCTGGTTTGGGGTTATTACTGCCAAAGGAGGTTTGACCAGTTAATAAATCCAAAAGTTCACTTACTTTTTCCACCAGCACTGTGAATGTTTAATGGATGTGTTCAATAAGCACATAAGACTTTATAATTGTTTGTGCGTTGCTAGCTTAAGTACTTAAATTGCAAAGAGTCATTTAATTTTTCTAGCCACTGTATATTTCCTAGGTATAACTAAATGTCTTTTGTCAGATTTTTCCTCATCAATTTTAAGTAAGACAGACAATTTGGTGGTGCATTTTTATTTTTTAATCCATCTAGTAACTTTAGTTTTTATTATTTGTTGGGGCCTTTTTCCATGAGCGGAAGATATAGTCTCAAGGACATCACCTGACAACATGTCAGATGGCAGATAGAGGCGCCAGGTGTATTTCAATAGCCAGGGTCAATAAAGATAGCTGGGGTCAGGAACGCAGAGGTCAGCAGAGTTGCATAAAATAGCCAAGGTCTGGTACACAGGAAATTAGCAGGTTTTATAGAATAGCCAGTGTCTGGTACACGGGAAGTCAGCAAGAAATAACACAGCAAGGGCAAGAGGGCCTAAACGGCACAATAACTGAGCACTGAGTGATACTAAGGGATAGATAAAGTTTGGTGAGGGCACGCACGCACCCAGAAGCAGCCATGTGGTAGACAGATGAGGAGGGAGCAGAGGTCGCGACATGGGGTCTCCAAAGGGGACCCTGACAGTTCCCCCTCCGGACTCTCGAGGGACCTGGCCGAGACTGGGAGCATGAACCTTGCTAGCAGATTCCCAGGAGTTTTCATCAGGGTCATACCCCTTCCAACGTATAAGATATTGTAATTTATTACGATGGTCCCGGGAATCCAGAGTCTCCTCTACTTCATATTCAGTGTTATTATTAATGCGTATGGGAGGAGGTGGATTAGGGTGACAATCAGGAAATGGGTTGGCCATCCACACATATGTCTCTTCTCTCATTACCCAAAGTGCGCACAAAATCCGGCTCCAACGCATTCTGCCATGCTGCTCCCACATTATGGAACTCTCTACCACTTTCAATCAGAGAGGCTCCATCTTTAGAGACTTTTTAAAAAAGACTTAAAACCCATCTTTTCTCCCAATCCTTCAGATAATTCACTCTTTCTCGTATGCATATACCTGTAAAGTGCTTTGAGTCCCACTGGGAGAAAAGCGCTATATAAATACTTGTTGTTGTTGTAATGAATGAAAAACGTGAAAAAAAACAGATAGATAGCCATAGAAGTAGGTAACTTCAATTCAACGGCCGAAGGGGGAATTATACCAGAAATAGGGAAAGGTCCGATATATTCTTAGGTTATGTGTTTTCAGGGGATATATAGTTGTTTTGGGTTATTTTGGTGTTGAGGGGCATTGTTGAGCGGCATTTTACTCCAAAAACATGAGGTGTGCCTTCCTGGTTCAACAGTAAAAAAGTGAAACGTGCACTCTCATGATTTGGGAGTGTCTTGTGAGTATGTAATATCAATATACAACACATACATGGTATCTAGTATTGGGGAGAGGTCTTCATTGCAAAAGCCGGCGTATTGTCCTGAGTTCAAGTTAGGGCAAAATGACGACGCTTTCGGTGACATCCTTTGCCCCACTTGGAGGATTGGGGAAAGGACATCGCCGCAAGCGCCACTATTTTTGCAGAAGTCCCCACCGGGTTATGTCCCCAACATAGTAGGTTGAAGAGGAGATAAAAGATAGAAGATGAAAAAGAAGATGCGTAAGTGATCAGCAGAGACAGTAGGGAAACATTTAGAGAGTGTGAGAGAGAATGAATGAGAATGTGTGAGAGCGAGTGAGATTGTGAATGAATGTGGGCCAACGAATTGGTCTTGCTGAACTTGCTGAATGTCTGAAAAACATGACATAACAATGCATGTGGAATATCGCTGTACTTGAGGGGTGTTGCCACTGAATACAAATCAAAAGATGTTTCCTAACCCTGGGAAAAGGAATCTACTGAAAAACTGCAATGTGTGTTAAAAATGGAAAAAAGAAATGTTACTGCAATGTTTGAATAAAAAGTGTTAAAATGTCCCTTGTAAAATACTTTTGGTTGCCAACGTTCAAAAGCTCTAAACTTTTTTTCAGCAGTTTTGTTTTTTCTGCAGATGGTTTCAGGGCCCAACTCATTTTTGGAACCAAGATTGCCCATCAGGCCCAGCAACACTTACCGATCAGCGATAACATTATGACCACCGACAGGTGAAGTGAATAACACTGGCAATCTTGTTATCATGGCACCTGTCAGTGGGTGGGATATATTAGGCAAGTGAATCCTCAAAGTTGATGTGTTAGAAGCAGGAAAAATTGGCAAGCATAAAGGGCTGAGTGACTTTGATAAGGGCCAAATTGTGATAGCTAGATGACTGGGACAGAGTATCTCCAAAACTGCAGCTCCTGTGGGGTGTTCCTGGTCTGCAGTACCTATCAAAAGTGGTGCAAGGAAGAAAAAGCTGTGAACCGGTGACCGCAAGTGGGGGAAGAGGTTGACCCATGCAGTCAAATCCAACAGACAGCTCAAATTGCTGAAAAAGTTCATGTGGCTTCTGATAGAAAGGTGTCAGGACATAAGACCTGGACCAGGAGCAATTGAAGAAAGTGGTCTGGTCCGCTGAATCATGTTTTTTGTAATACATTTTTTTACCCATCCCGTGGATGGCGGGGTGTGTGTGCATTGCTTCCCTGGAGAACACATGGCACCAGGATGCACTTTGGGAAGAAGGCAAGCCGGCGGAGGCAGTGTGTTGCTTTGGGCAACGTTCTGCTGGAAAACCTAAAGTCCCATTCATGTGGATGCTACTTTGACACTTACCACCTACCTAAACATTGTTGCAGACTATGCACATCCTTTCATGGACATGGTATTCCCTGATGGCATTAGCCTCTCTCAGCAGCATAATGGGCCCTGCCACAAAGCAAAAATGTTTCAGGAACACAAAAAACAAATTCAAGGTGTTTACTTGGCCTCCATATCCATCTATGGGATATGCTGGACAAACAAGCCGGATCCATGGAGGCCCCACCGCGCAACTTACAGGATTTAAAGGGTCTGCTGCTAACGTCTTGGTACCAGATACCACAGCACACCTTCAGAGGTCTAAGGGCAGAAATCTGTACCTTGATAGTAGATGGTTGAAGCCCACGGTCAAATTCCTCTTCCAGAATTTCGAGAATTGATTCTGGGGGACAGGATGAAGGAAGAGTTCCTCTGGAACTACACGAACTGGAAAACTTCTTCCAAATCTTAATATATCTGAGGGAGGTAACCTTCTTTCTACTGAGAAGAAGAGTCTCAGCTACTGGAATAGAGAAACCCTGAGCCCTCAGTATCTCACGTTTAACCTCCAGGCCGTCAGCTGAAAGATTGCAGGATTTTGATGAAGAAACTGCCCCTAACAAAGAAGGTCTCTCCAGGAAGGGAGCCTCAGGGGAGGGAGCTTAACTGAGGGTGACATGTCTTGGCCAGTCTGGAGCTATCAGGATAACAGAGGAGCGGTCGTTCTTGATCTTCTGCAGAGCCTTGGAGATCAGAGGAAATGGAGGAAAAAACGTAGGCAAGACGGAAATTCCAAATCTGGGCGAATGCATCTACCACCACAGGATGATCCTGAGGATTCAGGGAGAAGAAGGCTGGAACTTGAGAATTGTCTCTGGATGCCATCAGATCGATCTCGGGTAGCCCTGGCTATTATTCTGATGGTCTCAATCGAAGCATCGCAGAGAAAGTCCACGGCCAATTTAACAGCGGTGACATTCTTGAGGATAGTCTCTCTAGAAGTCTTGGCTGCAATATCCTCCTCAATCTGCGAGAGCCAAATCTTAACTGCTCTGGACACTGAGGCAGATGCGATTGCCGGCTTGAAAACAGAAGCAGAGGCCTCAAAAGACCTTTTAAAGGCTTGTTATGAAAATGATTTTGCCAATTTTTTGATTTACATCATAGACATAGCAGGATGACAGCAGAATTGATTTAATATAAAGGCTGAACTATTGACCTACTGGTCAATAGTTGTCCTAGGATCCCAACAACAACAAAGTTGCTTTACAAGCTATCCAAGCCTGAGGCAATAACAGACAGTTCTTGTTATTGGTGTCGCTTAGTTACATATAGACAGAGGCACATTTTGTTTTATTCACATGTGTGTAGGTATAAGAAGTGTTAGTGATTCCGGTTTGAATGGTTACAACTGAAATATTGTACACCTTTCAACCGGAAAAACTGTTACTAGTTTACAATTGATACGGTTGCTATTTACATAGAAACCTATCAATACTATAGTAAAAACACCTTAAAAAGAACCATACACCATGTGCTAGGGTAACTTCAATCCAGGGCTTGACGATGCCTGGATCCAGAGGGCTTCACCTGTTTGTAAGCACCCTGGGTTATGGACCAGAATCCTTCCAACGTTTCATCAAGTAGTCATTCTGACCAACGGAGTTCCACTTGATATTGTTTTGCTGGGTTTCTTCATCTCTGTAAGCCGACCATCTACTGAAGCTAAGTATTATTGTTATGTTATTGCAATCTGTTAAGACTGGTGTGTGATTTTAATTCTGCTAATCATTAAAGTATAATTACCATTCACCACAGTATTTAAGTATTTCTCACCATATGATCGACTGGAATACCTCATATTATATACCATTTGTATATCAAGATACAGAGTGTATATAGATTAAATAAATTTTATTGTTGTTATTAAGTTTCCCTGATTACCTTAATTAAATAATTTAAAGATTGAATCAGGCCACAACCACAACAAGGCTGCTTCAAGCTTTCTTCTTCATTAGGTCAGAGAAATGTGAGCCATCTTCAAGTGGCAAAGTGGTCTTTGTTGAGACTCATAACTGTGGTATCAACCAGAGGGGTAGCACAAAACTGGGCAAAGTCCTCATTAAAAGGAAATAAATGTTTCATCCTCCTAGACAGGTTAACCCTTCTTTCCGGGTGATGCCATTCCTGCTTAATAATCTCAGACAGCGCAGGATGAAGAGGAAAGGAGGCTGAATGCTTGAAGAAACTGGAAAGAAGGGGTCGCTCTTCTGGGTAGCAGTCTTTTCCAAATGCATCATAGACCTCACCGTGGAGATAAGAGTCTCAATTTCTTCCACCGAGAAAAGAAAAGAACTATCTTCCTGGATCTCTCCTTCCTCAGATGAATACTCCTCCACCTCAGGATAATCAAACTGATCTGATAACAGAGGCTTACGACCCAGGAGAGAGGGATCAGAAGGTGAGGGTAGGCAGGTACAGGAACAGCTTGACAAAAGGCAGAGAAGGTTGGCTGCATCTCCTCTTTAAGCCAGGCCAAAAACTCTCTTCCTCCAGCCGCCTCAGAATCCGCAACTGATTTCAGGCAAGCGGAGCAAAACTTCTTCCTGGAATCCTGCAAAGCTTTGTGAGACCCAGAGCAGGGAGCAGGAACAGAAAAGCCAAGAACCTACTCACCCTTCCTTTTAAATGGCTTGCAATCAGGTTGTAAGCAGCAACAGCGCCAGAATGGTGCAAACAAGGCTTGGAACGCAGTACCGGAAGTGCGTAATGCTCCGAGCCGGAAGCCAAAGGGTCGCCATATTCGACGACCCTGGGATGCCGAACAGCGATGAACAAGCCGTCCTGCGGCAAACAAGCCGTCCAGGACTCCTAGTGCACACGCGAGAAGGTGCCAAGATGACATCTCGCCGGCAGAAGGTAAGTGTGCACTGGGCGGTGTGGCATCAGCCATCCAGCTATGGTGCAATGGCATCCCCCGCCAAGAGGGCTTAGCTCGGGGAATCAGCTCAACCTAGAGCCGAGGGAAAACAACAAACAGGAGGCGAGTCCTCCCTACTTGATGTAGGGCAGGAAAGTGAGAATTCTTATCTGGGAATTCCTTTTCTTTGTCCATTTCCAAGGTGGCACAGGTGAAGAAGGCTCCGCCTACCAGGTAGGGCAGGAAACACTATAAAAAAAAAAGGAGACCTCCCCCTCAACAACTTAATTCACGAGAGGGCTCTGGTCCCGGTTCCTCATCAAGAAACAGGAGAGGGTGGTTAAAAAGATAACAATAATAGACAAGCAAAAGTAAATTTAATGGGTGGGAGTAAAAGTATGCCACCTTGGAAATGGACAAGGAAAATGAATTCCCAGGTAAGAATTCTCACTTTCCTTGCCATTCCAGGTGGCACAGGTGAAGAATTAGCGAGATAGGGAGGGAGGGATTCCAGTCTGCAGGACACGACGACCAAACTCGTCAGAGAGATGAAGATTCAGCCTGTAGTGCCTTATGGACGTATGAATCAACCTCCAGGTCGCTGCCTTGCAAATGAGAGTAGGAGAGTTCAGCCCAGGAAGTTGAGACGGATCTGGTCGAGTGTGCCTTCAGGCCGGAGGGAGGTACTCTTCCCGCAGAGATGTAACATAAGGTGATTGCAACCTTAAGCCAGTGGCTTATGGAAGCCCTGGATACTGATCTGCCCTTGCAGGTCCCTGCAAAAGGACAGGAAGAGAGCGTTGGATTTCTTCCAGGCAGATGTACGCGAGAGATAAGACAGGATACACCTCCGCAGGTCTAGCGAGTGGAGTTCCAGCTCTATGGGATTCTTGGGATCCGGACATAAAGTAGGTAAGGCGATCTCCTGATCCAAATGGAATGGTGAGACTACTTTAGGGAGAAACTCTGGTGGTAAACGGAGGATAATGCAGTCCGGCAGAATCCTGAGAAAAGGTTCCACTCTGGACAGAGCCTGGAGCTCACTCACCCTCCTAGCGGAAGTGAGGGCTACTAGAAGGACAACATTGTAGGTGAGCAGCTATAGAGAGGTATCCTCTAGAGGCTCAAAAGGAGACGTGGTGAGTTGGTGCAACACGAGGTTAAGGTCCCAAGGTGGAACCGACGGACAGAGCCTAGGGCGAAGTCTGCACATCCCCTTAGAAAATCTGGAGATTCAGGGATGAGAAGCCAGATTGGAGTCCAAGAACTTGCTGAGAGCTGAGATCTGGACCTTGATAGTAGCAGGTTGTAACCCCTTATCAAAGCCGTCTTGTAAAAAGCGCAGCACCTCACGGATGGATGGAGAGGATACTTCGTGCCCATTGCACCAGGTGATGAACGTTTCCCAAACCTTCTGGTATTTAGCAGCCGTAGTTTTCTTGCGGCTGGAGAGAATCGTTTCCACTACTGATGAAGTTAATCCCCTTGAGGTCAGGATCTCCCTTTCAGAAGCCATGCTGAGAGGTTGAACCGGGAGGGATCTGGGTGGAGAACAGGGCCTTGAACGAGAATATCCTTCACCTGAGGAAGAAGCATGGGCTCGTCTACGGCCAGGTTCGTAAGGTCCGAAAACCAGATTCTTCGAGGCCAGAAAGGAACAACCGGGATGACACTTTGAGGGTTTTCCCGAACCTTCCGGAGCACTCTGGAGATAAGGGGAAGCGGAGGAAAAACATTCGCGAGATCGAAGTCCCGGGTCTGCGAGAGTGCTTCCAGGGCTCGGGGACGGCCGACTGGAGAGAGAGAGAAAAACTCCTTTACCTGTTTGTTTAGATGCGTGGCCATCAGGTCTATCTGAGGAGTACCCCATTTCTTTGTGATGAAGGCGAAGACCCTTTTGTTTAAGGACCATTCTCTTGGAAGTACTGAGTTCCTGCTGAGGTAATCCGCCTCCTGATTCAGTGAACCCTTGAGATGAACCGCGGAGAGAGTGCAGTGACTGAACTCCGCCCATCAGCAGATCTGAGCGGTCAGGGTCTGCAAGTTCCCTGGGTAATATTGCTTCCCATAACAGCACCCCAGCCTCTCAAACTGGCGTCGGTGGAAATTACCACCCAGTCTCTCGTCTGCCAAGAGAGCCCCTGTGAAAGATTCTTGGCTGTCAGCCACCATCGGAGTGACTCCCGAACGAAGGGAGAAAGTCGGACCTTCTTGCGAAAGGACATCCTGGAGCGATCCCAGTGATCCAGCAGGAACTGTTGAAGAGGTCTTGCGTGAGCAAGTGCCCAGGAACCGCTGAGATGGAGGAGGTCATTAGACCGAGCAATGACATGATGGCTCTGATGGACACTGACTTGTTCTTTAGGACCGCGTGCGTGAATTCCCTCAATCTTAGGATCTTGTCCCGAGGGAGAAACGTCTTCTGTACGTGTGAATCGAGGATCATTCCCAGAAAGGTACGACGTCTGTTTGGAAGCAACTGTGACTTGAGTCTGTTTACTAGCCATCCTAGGTTGTGGAGGGTCCTGAGAGGAAACTCCAGTTGGGACTGGAGCAGAGTTGGTGAGGCCGCTACGAGGAGCCAATCGTCCAGATATGGGACCACCTTTATGCCTCAGAAAGGTCAAGACCACCGACATGAGCTTCGTGAAGATCCGAGGTGCTGAAGCAATTCCAAAAGGAAGAGCCCGAAACTGAAAATGTCGAATACCTTGAGGTAATGGAACGGCCAGACGGAGGAATCTTTGGTGGTCTCTTCTGATGGGAACATGTAAATAGGCATCCCGCAGGTCTATGGTGACCATGAAGTCCCCCGAAGAAATGATCTCTGTGGCGGACTTCAGGGATTCCATCCGGAACCTGTTGTATCTTATACAGGTGTTCACCACCTATAGGTTGATTATTAGCCTGAATTTCCTAGATGGTTTTGGCACGACAAAGACGTGGGAGTAGGTTCCCTCTCCTATCTCCTGATGAGGAACCCGGACCAGAGCCCTTTCGTGAATTAAGTTGTTGAGTGCGGAGAAGAAACCTGATCTTTTCCAAGGATCTGCAGGGGGCATGGACAGCAGGAATTTCTGGGCAGGTAGGTGAGTAAGCTCCAGAGCATAGCCTTGCTCGATGATGCGAAGGGCCCAGGGGTCTGAGGTGATCTCTTCCCAGGCATGAATGAAACCGGTCAACCTGCCCCCTACCTGAAGCCTGCTGGCGTCAGAACCTTCCTGCTTTACCGTCCCTGCCTCTTCCTCTCTGGAATCTTCCTCTTGCGTAGGGTTTACCCCAAAAGGACTGGTAGTCTTGATTGGAGGTTGAGGGCCTGTAGGACTCTCTGTCTCTTGGAGCTCTGTAATAATTTGACCTGAAACAAGGTGGTCCTTTCGTATGAGGTAATCAGTGCTTGTCCCCCACAGTGGATTGTAGAATCGTGTCGAGATCGCTGCCGAAGAGGTGGCTCCCCTGGAACGGAATGCTGCACAGCTTGTGTCTAGAGGCATTATCTGCAGACCACGACTTAAGCCAGAGACCTCCCCTAGAAACCGCTGAAAGCGCAGCGTAGCAGACGTACGGACTGATTCAGTGGAGGCATCGGAGATGAAATCAACTGCTTAGCAGGTGTCAGACAGGTTTCTTGCGACCTGCTCAGTCCCTGGATTAGCTGCAAGGTCTTCCACCGCCTGTTGGAGCCAGATTTTAATGGCTCTAGAAGTTGACGCCATAGCAATAGCTGGATGAAAGTTCGCCGCAGCTGCTTCAAAAGACCTTTTGGCGGCATTCTCAGCCCTCCGGTCCATGGGGTCTTTGAAATGGGACGCGTCCTCCAACGAAATGGCTGTTTTTTTCGTGGCCTTGGCTACTGCGGTGTCGACTTTCGGGACTTCCCAGGCCTCAGAATTCTTATTATCGAAAGGAAAAAGCTTCTTGGTTCTGGAGGATGTGAAGAATCTCCTGTCAGGATATTTCCACTGCTCCGTGATAATGGCAGAAAGTGAATCGTGGACTGGAAAGGTCTGCGGTTTCCTAGAGTGACCCTGAAAAGGATCTGGTTTTGCAACTGGTATGTCATCCTGTAGATTCAAAGTAGATCTGACTGCAGAGATGAGTTTCCCTGTTTCTTTGACTGGAAAGACAAAGGTTTCTTCTTTAATCTCCCTGTCCTCATCCGAAGACTGTGGGTCATTCGACTGGTAGTCATATTCTGAAAAAGGAGCCGAATAATCTTCCGGGTTATCTGGGAGATAATTTGGTGGACCCTGCTGGTAAGGTTGTTGCTGGGGTACAGGTGCCTGAGAGGAGCTTGCCATGGCTCAAAAACAGTCAAAGGTAGACTGAAGTTCCCCCTTCAACCAGAAGGTAAGCCGAGAGCAGGAGTTGCACGTTTTGGCCGAAGGGTCATGCAGGGTCTTTTTGCAGGATGAGCAGGCTTTGTGTTTCGTCTCTCCCACAGATTTCCTATGTGGGGAGGCTTCAGGAGGGATATCCTGATTTTTGTCGGACATGACTGAGGAGAAAAAACACAAGATGTAACCGCAGAAAAACAATGCCATAGGCAACGTAAAACTCCTTCCAAGCCAAGAGGGCAACACCTACTTGAAATGGCAGTAAACAATCCTCAGGCACAGGCAGGCACAATAGCAGAGAAGTAGATACAATACTACAGCACAGAAATGAAGAGCAAGGAAAGATCTTACCCGTTCTGGCGTTTTATACAGAGGCATTTAGGTGCCCAGGACCGGAAACCTCACATCCGAAAATTCCAGCCAATTGACCTCTCGTGACCCCGGGTCGCTGCACCGGAAGTGATGCCGAATGGAGATAGTATGAACGTGTGCCGAGAAACCAGCACAGCCGGTTAGAGATCTCCTCCTGCCGTGCCGCACTCTGAGGATTCCCCGGAACAGAGTGAACCGGAGCCCGAGGATACACATCCTAGTGAGCACCCTGGGCTGTGGGCAGAGCCGAACGAGGGCTGAGCCTCGCGTGCGTTGCCGCGATGAACGCGGAGTTGCAGCCTCCGAGGCTGCTGCACGAACCCTGGATCCACACCGGGACCGCTGCCGGGTATCAGAAAAGGACCCCCACCCGGAGCTCCGAGAAAATAAAAAAAGGAAGGAAAGGTAAGCTTCAGCCTAACCGCTACCTGAGTAGGGCAGGAAACAACACTGGGGAGGTCTCCTTTTTTTTACAGTATTTCCTGCCCTACCTGGAATACGGAGCATTCTTCTCCTGTGCCACCTGGAATGGCAAGGAAATTATGATTGAAAACAAGGCTGTTATGGTGATAACATTTCAGTCCTTAGGTGTAAAACAGGAAAAGACCCCTTAAAAAAAAAAAAAACAGCCTTAGCCCTTAAGGGTTGTAACACTGTGCACCATATACCCCTCCCCCCGCCTTCGGTCTTTTAACATTTTACTCATCTTCTATCTCAATGCCATTACTCACGCAAACAGTGTGTCATGCCCCTCTCACCCTTAACTGTCCTCCCTGCAGGCCTTCCAAAAGCGGAGTAGGCCGAAGCTCCGGTCTGTAGTTGCGGTGTCTACCTGCGATAGGCCAAAACCACGGCCTAAAGTTCCAGCAAACCCCAGGAAGGGCTTCCAGGTAATGCCCAAACATCAGCATAATGCTGCACACCTGTGGAGGGGAAGCCTGCCTCCACCCTCAACTATCCAATAATGCTCACACAAAGAAACAGTGAACCAGGTGCTGTGGAATTACTCCTCTCTGGCAACCAATCCAGTGAGGAGCTTGTTCAGGAAAGGGGAGTAGCAGCACTATAAAAACCCCTCAGACTGTGACCTCTTCACTCCAGTGTTCCAGAACTTTGGTTCCTGTATGTCCTTGGACTCCAGTTCTTCTCTGCTCATCTTGCTACAGGCCCTCTTTTGGATTATCCGTTTTTTGACTTTTGGCTCTCCTATTGGGACTACCCTGCTTGTCTATTTCCTCACCCTAGCTTGGGGCCACCGGCCCCTGACCTATTGGACGGCCCCTGACCTATTGGACGGTTCCTGACCTTGCTTTGGACTACCCACTGCTCTTACACTACAAACCCAATCCTGACAGTCTCTCCCCTTTTCAACATCTCCACCAGTATGTCTTTACATGTGCTAATGTAATTGCCAATTTTGCAACAATTCAATGTTACTGTTAATATCAATTCTCCCCATTGTACTTGAACACATAAAAAAAATTTGGCAAATCAACCTCACAGTCTAAATAACTTTGTGGTGTCCACAACTATTCTAACATTTCTACCTTAACTAGGACAAAATAACTTACAGAAGTAAAGGACTACGTGTGTGTAGGATGTTCCTAAGACTGCGGTGCTACTAGCCCCACTGCTTACCCCACTTACACTATAGTGAAATGGTATCCCTCAGTGGTATGCTCCAGTGATGGAGCAGTCTGGTTTAAGCAGACTTCCCACCCCCCCACCCCCTTTGCCAATGGATCACATGAAAATTTAATAGACCCATGCAGATATATGCATTGTATTTTTGATAGCAGAGTGTCCCTTTTTAAAAAAAAAATTCTAGAAGAGTGAATATTCAAGATGCAGAAAGTCATTTTCAACTGCAGCAATGGTAGATCTAGAATAAAGCAGTTTTTCTAAACAAACAGGACATCAGATAAACTGTGGCGCGATTACCTGGTGGTATTTATGATCTGGATGTGAAAGATGACTGAACCAAAACCCATTACATAGAAGCTCAAGAATGGATTTTCAGTAGTAGCATGCAGCATAAACCTCAAGATCAGTTTACATTAGAGTCAACATTGGCAGAATGAGTTCAGCTTTCATTTAAGATGGTAAATCAGAATACTAGATATTTGGTAACAGAAGTGGAATTATCCAAATAAGAGCGTGAACCCTTTGATACAGATTCCATAAAATAAGTTATTTCAACTAGAACTAATAAGTTCTAGTGTTTGTTCAGTCCCCCTTGCCAATGAGAGAAGGGTGGCAGGGGGACAGACCAAGGTTACACTGGTCAAAGCTAGCAACCACCACAAAGACAGTTCAGTGCTAAAGTTTACCATCCAATTAACTTTATACGAGAGATATAGATATATAGATATATGCAAAAAGATTAAACTAAGAAATCAATGAATGCTATATTTGTAGAAGTTAGTTACTTGACCACAATTTGTTGTACAATCCAGACGTTACCTTACTCATAAGTAAATAAAACACTGCACAGAGAAAACAATTTTAAGAAAAACAGATTTATTCAAAATTTTTAAAATATGTTTTATATCCCTGCCAGGTAGATTTAAATCTTTAAAACAGGCAGTGGAAACAGATTTTCTTTGTGTCCTACACGCCGTTATGTACAATGAAACGCCAGTCACATTAAAAAAATAAAGCGGTTATTCTGTTTTAGGGGGATTATTAAAAATAAAATGCATCTAAATCACAATAAACCCAAAGCAGTGGACATTGGTGGCACCCAAATGGTGCTCACCACATGTCACTGTCCCAGCTCCATAAAACCAATTATACAGGGAGGTTATAGAAAGACAAGCACGGTAGTAGTATTGTATGTATATATTACACACTGAGGAGAAAAGACAATGAATATCTCTTTGAACCTGGGGGGAGCATAAAGAGGTAGGATGGTAACATACACAGGTATCGGCACATTACAGACTGATCCATGGATGAAGTCTGCCCCTCACAGGGAGCCGTAAATAATTATGGCCTATTTAGTAAAATATATTTAGATTTGGTGCAGTCAACTCAGGGAATCCATCTTAAACTGGCTGTCTTGGTTGAATTAGATGGCGGCTACTGGCAGTCAGCTGCGTTTTCTCACAAGTAATACAGTGTGCTGACCTCCACTGGAGACGGACAAGACTTCCTTTCCTTCAAGCTGTTTCCCTGTCATTTCATAGGGGCTCCAGACATCATCTTCTTCACCAGTGCCTAATTGCTGGTTTGTTCCCATGCCCCAAGAAAAGACATGACCTGAACAAAACAGAAGCAGGAGTAAATATATATATAGTAGAACAAGAAGAGCTTTAGGACAAGCAGTGACATTGATGACGTTAACACACCATCCTGAGAAACTGCATAGCTGACTGATGCCCCACAGGCCACCGATGCTATTTTGGGCAGGTCCGGAATCTCAGTGGGTTCACTTTTCTCCTCCGCTTTCTCCCCAAGACCCAGCCTGCCATATTCTGCTCGACCAAGACTGTATGCCTTGCCTAGTAGAAAGAAATAAAAAATTAAAGTCTGTGATTGTGTACACTTAAAAAAAAAAAAAAAAAAAACTATTCACTTAATTCTCTTTACCTCCTGAGTCAACGCACACTGTGTGGTGCTGTCCTCCAGAAAAGCCTACCCAGGATTTGGTAGAGTTTTTGAAAGAAGTCAAGTTTTGGGGTGCAAAGCAGGAGTTGGTTGACTTGGTACCTATAATAAACAAAACAAAAACAAAAAAAGGGGGGGGTGCAAGGTGTCAAAGCCAAGATTTTGATTGTTCCAAATGGTCACTTACCCAAAGAGCAGCTGGTAAAATTTGTATCAAATTGGAGATATTAAAAACAAAAAACAGCAGAATCTTACCAAGCTGGTGATAGTTGGAGAGTCCGAAACCATAAACATGGCCCTCTTTGGATATTGCAAAAGTGAAATAAGCACCGCAGAAGACATCCTGGAAATGTACACGACCTGTGCCCTTTACCTTTAAATGAATGCACTGTGGAACCAAAAGCCTCTCTGTAAAGAATGGAAAATACAAGTGTTTCAAGGTGAAAAGCCAAGTCTAGGGGAGGTTACACAGCTACATTAGAAGCCAAGGAAACATTGATACAATATCTAGAGAATGTACAAAGACTGGGCCACAAGGCAGCTTTGCAGATCTGCTCTAGATTTGCCTGTTCTGCATGCAACATTAAACAGTTATTTTACAATGAGCCTATAAGCCCTTTATGGATGCCCAGATTGCCAACTTAAACCATCTGGTGGTAGTGGTCTTGTAAGATTTCTTAACTGTAAAATTTTCCTTTAGTCCATTTGGCAATAGCGACGCTTTTGACCAACTTCCACCTGTAGGACAGACGCAGGATTCAAATAAAGCCACTGCACGCTACTATACACATGTCCCTTTACCCATCTTTCTGCTTTAAGCAAGACGGAAATGTTCTGCCACAGTATTGTTCTTCCATGTTATTGGAGAAAAGATTGAACTCATTTGGCTGAAAATGTGGTACAACATTCAGTGTGGAATAAGCTGGGAAGAGCACTATAATATATATATTATATATGCCAAGGGAAGAGCCACGGCGGTGGCAAAATCAGAAGAGAATACTGCCGTAACTGGAGGAATCTGGCACCGTCTCTGCGTCTGGAACATGAGGAGCAGAGCTTGGATTTGGAGACATTTAGGGGCTTCTCTTATGAGGAGAGAGCTAAATGCTTTCCTTAGGAGGCGTCTCCTACAGCAGCACCTCAGTCTGGCTCCTAGTCAGTCAATGTAGCAAATGCACTCAACCCCGGCCTCCAAATGGCCAGTATACATATATGCCAGTGCAAGGTGTCAGCCCACCCAAGGGACTACAACCAAAAAGCCACAACCTTGCAGGAGCATGACCAGGGCTGAAGGACCAAGGACATTGAGAGTATGAGGCACCAGATTCCCATTATTAAAGAAGGAGAAGCCCACTCAAGGGCCCATGAACCAGTAGTTAACTCAAGGACCCATTTCACAACTACAGATCAGTTAAAAC
This sequence comes from Spea bombifrons, assembly GCF_027358695.1. Taxonomy (NCBI): domain Eukaryota; kingdom Metazoa; phylum Chordata; class Amphibia; order Anura; family Pelobatidae; genus Spea; species Spea bombifrons. The sequence goes on along the minus strand of NC_071088.1, from coordinate 61,039,029 downwards.
AGAAGCGGGCAAAGAAATGTGAACTATCAAAAGTAGCAGAGGAACACTGAGGAGGCAGCTGGAATGGGCAATTTATTATTTTCCTGCCCTAGATCAGGTCTCTGCTGCCAGCGATCACAAGGGCAAGAAAAACCCCCCATAAAAATTAAGGTTAGCAATTTAAGCACCAAACGCACTGGATTAAATTAACAATGTAAAAATCCCATCATGCTACCAGAACACCACATGACATTTTATCTACTGCATTCTAGTGTCTGGATTCTTCTCACTTAAATGTTTACGTACATTTTTTTGGCCAATGCCATTATAGCCCTCTCTCGTTGTGATCTTTATCAAATAAGTACAATTCTTCGCAACACATGTACTCCTGACCATGATGTTTTGTGGATAGTATAGCTTTTGACTTGATAAAGAGACTAATACAAAAGCTTGTCCTTAAAATGGAATGTTACTCCCATAAAACTATAATTGCTCATAACTTATTTCTTTTACATCTCTGTGGGACTGTCAAATAAAAACAGATCTAGCCAATTAAACAGTTAAAAATCACTTTAAAGCATGTTCTTCCTTAGTGTTTATGGAATCTTCCAAAGGGGTTGTAGCATGTGGGGTGGAAACCTGAACCGCTTGAACAAAGTGGCTTATTTAAAATGCTATAAGAAAGCGGATGAGTGACATTACACGACTCAGCCCTCAGCATATCAGAAGTAAAGGTGTCCAACAATGGAAAGGGGAAGTGATTGAACCACCAATAAAGGTCCTCCTAGTCTTATCAGACGTCAGGAAGCATCAGTGTTTGCTACTATGTTAGCATGCGTTGAAGGCAGGCAAGGAAGCAGGGGCATGTGCCTGGAATCATACTAAGAAGATCCTCACCTGCACTAAACATAAGGGTGTCTAAAGCAGCAATTGAGGAGGATGTTCTAGTTGTAGTTACATCTAGGGGGAAGCTCCTCCAATAAGGACTTCTGCGTTGTCCCAGTTGTCTACTGATGCATAAACAATGGGCAGGGCATCTCAAACAGGGAAAGGAAAGAAGGGGGTACTTGATAGCATTCCATAGGATCAGGATGCAAACTCTCCTGCTTGTCATGCACTTAGAAGTTAAAAAACGGAAAAAGAAAAACAAAAAACAAGAACCTGTCACTCACCTAAGCCCTTGCGTCCACCGCGGTTGGTAAACCTCTCTGGGACACGGCCAAGTTGACCCTGTTCTCCACAACCTGATGTGTACAGATCGCCATCTGCGGTTAGCATTACAAGATGATCATTTCCTAGGAGAGGGGGAAAAAATGAAATTTAGAGACCCAGTTGCATGCCTTGGGACACTTTTGTAATAACCCTCAATCTTTTTCTTACCTGAGGCTATTTTGATAACTGGTACATTTATTTGCACCTGTATGGGTACAGCACTCTTTTTCATGGGCTCTAATAACCCTATAACACCATTATTATCCTACAAAAAAAGGGAAAGAAAACGTTGGGTTTAAGTTCCACAGACCAGCTAAATAAGACAGTGTTACTTCACTCTGCTAGGAAAATAAAACTACAGGACCATACAAGTTTTAAGTGAAGAATGTTGTCATAGTGACACCAAAAGCAATTCAAATATGCATATTATTGGAAGTCGCATTGTGGCCAACTTAATTTTTTTATTATTAAAAAGCATTTTTTCTTGGATGTGTATTTGTTACACAGTGAGAACCAGAGGGAACAAATATGCTCTGTATCCGTACCAGAAGAGTTTACAAAACCAACAGTATACGTGCACCTATAAATGCTATATTGGTGTTGGAATCAGTGGTTGGAGTGAAATCCCCATGCCATATGACCAAGAAGTTTGTACCCTGAAGGATCCAAAAATAAACACGCGTCCATCTTCTGTCAGAGCAGCAGTGTGACTGTCTCCTGCAGACACTTGCACCACCTTTTCCGACAAATCTACTTTTTCTGGTCTCGTTTCTGACCCTTCTTCTGTTGTGTCCCGACCCAGTGCACCTTCATCATTACAGCCGAAAGTATAGATCTTATGGAAAGTAAAGAAGAAAGTTGTCAATTGCCAATGTTCAACCACTGGATGTGACTTCTGTTAAGGAGTAAACTTACATTTCCAGATACTCCAAGGCACACCGTGTGCATTCCTCCTGCCTCGGCCTGCACAATTTCCTCTGGAAGAGGCACCAGTGCTGGTTTCTTCCTTTCCATCACGTCCTCTCCTAAACCCAGCTGACCAACATCTCCTTGCCCAAGGGTCAAAACAATACCTCCTACTGTACCGTATGACTGGTGAGTCACAGCTAAAAGTTTTAATGAAAGAGTAGAAACAAACAAAACAACCCTGTAAATATATATTATCCACAAAACACACAGTTAGATTTCATATTAGCAGATGCATTTTATTTTCATTTGGCCACCTTAAACACAATACAGGACCAATAGGCCTTGGGGACTCAAGTGGTTTTGTTTTTTTTTGAGGATAAACATACACAAGTAAAGTTTGCATGCAAAACAGTCGATATGCACCCCAATTCTTACCGTTTCCTGGTTTATAAAACCAGTGATAAAGTTGTACCTACAACTATAACTAAGTTTTCCTCTTGTTTTATACACATCTTCAACCTCTAACATAGGAAGCTTGACAAGTTTAAGACTCAGCTTGTTACTGTAGCCACTAATACATATTACAGATGTATAAATTCTTTATATTCAGTATATACAATATTCTGATATATGAATAATGATATTAAGTGTACATTGGGTTCTTACAGCAGTACACAATACACATTTTTAAATGGGATGGAACGCAGTTTACAATAGCTAGAGTGCCAAAGGCTGGTTGTCAATATAAGAGTATTAAGTGCTGCATCATACTTTTGCATGAAGGCTCACTTTTGGGTCGCTTTGCGTCCGTTGTTCCATTGCTCTCCTCTGCTGGAACATTCCTTTTCAGCGTCTTTTTTCCCTTCATGGTAATCTGAAAAAGGAATACAGTTATAGTAAATATACTTTTACCATCGATGAAAATGACATAGCAGGGACGTAAAACAGAGGCCAGGTAGGTTTGCTTTTTTATTAAGGATAATTTGTGTTAATGTAAAGTCAATAATACTTATGGAAAATGTATCTTGACAACTGCTTTCAAAGAAAATAATTCTCAACAGGTGTCTCATTTTATACCATCCATTGAAAGTTTGTATATATAATGCAGGAATTAGCAATGAGACTGCAGTCAGTTACAAGTTTTCAAATTTCAACAGTGTAAGTGACAGACCTTGAGTCGCTGATCATTGTCAGAAACAAATGAAAATTTTAGAACAGGAAACTCATTTTATAACCCTGGCCTTAACACCAAGTCATCCAAAGCATTAAGTTAACATCCAAAAAAAACTACATGCAATCTTAGTTCAACAATGCGACTATAGCCCTTCAATAGAGACTGCTTTTGGAAACCGAGACAGAAGCTGGAATCAACTTGCAGAGTAAATATGCCTAAAGACCTGCATGTTCAGCAGCTCACATGTGATACAGTTTCCAAATATTTGTACAGTTTCAGCATCACCTAACATAACTATATATGGACTAAACAGTCATTTACTTTTGTAACTGTCCTTTGTTGGGCCTCAGAAAACTTGGAGAACAGTTCGGGCGCGACCAATTCATATGATCATGATATAAGGTTTTAAATTACAGGGGTTAGGTCAGAAGGCCCCCTCCCATCCTTCTACAAGTAATTTAATCACACACGCCTTTGCATTCGTGGAAGGAGATTCTACGAGACACGAGGACAGACTAACAGCCTCCAACGCTGAATCCCGAACACCCAGATCACAGGCATTCTGTGAACAGACAGCAGCTCATCCCTCATAAAACTGTAAGTAACCAGTTAAAGTATTACCAAGCATAACCATTATCTATAACTTTGATCCTTGCGAGCAAGAGCGTAGCACCTAATACAGTAGTTCCGTGCCTTTTCGTCCCACTCGAACGATGCCTTGCTCTTACCTTACCAGTCTCTCAAAGATTCCTCAATTACCTTCTACCCGCGCGCGACTCCTTTAAGCAGCTGTCCAACACGTGCGGCGCGTTCTAGTGACGTAAGAGTCAGACAACGTAACCAGGAAGAGAACGTCTTGGCAAGCCACACCCTCTCTAATCTAGCGTGACTTGTTAGCAACGAGACAGTGGTGGGAGGGCAAGGCCCGGGCGACGAACGATAAATATTATTTTGTAATACAACTACCCTGGTCCGTGTATTATCTTTAAAGGAGATATAGATATGTAACAATTTTGTGATTTGAGCGATAGGTAATAAAATATACGTATGTGTTGGATGCAAAGGTCGTCGTAAAACCGTTATTCTTCTTCCCAGCTTTTCATTTTCAGCTTGGCAAATCATAACCAAATAGTCACCCTGAATGCACATATGAGTAGATGTGCAGAGCACCGAGGACGTAATATTACGCAGAGGGATATGCAGACATATTTCTATGCGGGTATGACATGCAGTAATATTTAAACAATGCCAATAAATACACATACACGTGTGTATATGAATTCCTTTGTGACGATGAAGCTCGTGTTTCTCCAACTCGCTTGACTCCCTCCCTCCACTTTCACCGGAAGTTGGGTGGCCGCTCTGTGCTCCCTTTGCTAGCATTGTTGGTTTTCAGTCCTCCCCAGCACGTGGGACCGGTGAGCAGCACTTTGTGACCAGCTCAGCGCAAAGACCTGTCTGCAGATCGGGTGAGAGCAGTGGGTTCATGGTTAATGGCATATTCTACAGGGAATGGAGCAGCATTCATGGCCTTTAGTGGGGGAGAGGTTTCGAGAAAAGAGTGCTTCTCTGTTTTGGGAAGTTTGTACTCACGTGGTAAATGAAAGTGGTACAGTAATGTAAAAGTAGGTCACCAAGGACTGAGTGTCTATGAACGGGCTTAGAAGGAAACGGTCTACGTTCGTGTTTTAGCTAAATCTAGTCCAGTTGCAGATGTCTGCTGTCATTTAGATAGGAAGGAACGTAGTTATTTGTTCCTGAATACGGTTTACTCAACATCATATTATCTCCTTATATTCCACTTCCTTTCATGCAGTACCATGCACACCATCAGCCTCTAGTACAGCTATTGTTTTTTTTTTTTTACACAATATTAATTGTGTTTAATTAAGCACTTTATCTTAGAATTTATGGGTTAGATGTGCAATCTGTGTAAGTATTTGATGCTAGAATCCTAACTACCACCATGCAGATTGTTATTCTAATGTATTTAGCAAATCTAGAAATGTATCAACGACTAGACTAAGTAACCTATGTAAACAAAGAGAATACATTGTGGTACAATTTAGGCTAGCGGTGTCAACAGGTATACTGATGTGTATGACATGAAGCATGGATTCTGTATGTACACAAGTGTCGCGTTGTTTTATACTGAATAGGTCCTTCTATGCATTGATGAAGTTGTTTTTTTTACATATTTAGAGAGAATGAGGCTGCACACCATTCATTTTAATAGAGGTTATTAGCAAACCCCAGATTAAGTGAGATTCTTCATTTTGCTGCAACGTACTATTTAGGGAACTATTTTTTTCTTCTGTAAAGTCCAATTGTATTTAGCTGAAGAATATGTTCATGTTTTATAAATGGTTGTAATATTAAGCAATTTGAATTTTCTTTTTTAGGATACAATATGAAGTATATACTCGTGACAGGGGGAGTGATCTCCGGAATAGGGAAGGGAATCATTGCCAGCAGTATTGGGACGATCCTCAAATCCAGCTCTTTGCATGTCACTTCCATTAAAATTGATCCATACATCAACATTGATGCTGGAACCTTCTCTCCGTATGAGCATGGTGTGTATTGTGGTATTATTAACTGCCTATGAACTTGCTACCCGAAATAATTTGGTTTTATAGATTATATAAAACCAAAATGGTTTTGAGATATAATTTTATCACCTCTAGCATGGCGATAACATGATAAACTGTTCTTTTATAACTGCTAAATATATGTTATTTCAGGTGAAGTATTTGTGCTGGATGATGGGGGTGAGGTGGATCTCGACCTTGGAAATTATGAGCGTTTTCTAGACATCCGATTAACAAAAGACAATAATCTAACAACCGGAAAAATCTATCAGTCTGTGATTAATAAGGAGAGGAGGGGAGATTACCTTGGGAAAACTGTTCAAGGTGAGAAATAATTAATTAGTTGAATCAGTTTATAAAGAAAAAAACCTCTTTACGCATTTTATCTCCAACTGTTTCAGAAAAATATTGTGGACCTAAATATAATTTCCCACTTTGCAATTTTCAAAAACCAAACAAAAATAACCCCACAGACACCCATGGTGACTTACAAATGAGCATCATGTGTCTTTCTTCCATTTGGCCGTTCACATGTATTTTACACATAACCTTGTGTTACAAGTCAACCAAAGAGCAGACTTATTGAGTTGGCTATACTTTCCACAGTGAGATGTAAGGCAACTTGGTGTAGTAAAGGTTAAAGTCTGCCATACCATATCCACCACTTTATATAAATGTGTAAATCTGTTGTAATTAATCTATAGCTAAGATTCCTTAACTTGTACACCTGCATTCGTTTTCCTTGAAACCATGTAGTTTGGTCCACACTTTGCATTTTTGCAATTATACTCTTATGGGGTATGGGTTTCAAGTAGATTCCCCCACACCAGCAGGAAAATAAATATGTAGGTATAATGTATAGAGGAAATGTATTTTGACGGTGAAGTGAACCCTCTTGTCCACACACTTGTGGATGAGAGATGTATTTGTATAAAAATATTGTATAAAATATTCAAATTATTTTATGTTTCTTTTCAGTTGTTCCCCACATCACAGATGCAATTCAAGAATGGGTAATGAGACAAGCTTTGATCCCTGTTGACGAAGATGGCATAGAACCAGAAGTCTGTGTAATAGAGGTGCCTAAGCTTGTGGCTTTTTTTTTTCTTGTGCTTTCGCACAACTGCGTGTTTTTCTTGAAATATTTATCTGTCCCGTCTTCTGTTTCTCCTAGCTGGGTGGCACAGTGGGAGATATTGAAAGCATGCCATTTGTGGAGGCTTTCCGCCAGTTTCAGTTCAAAGTTCGCCGGGAGAACTTCTGTAATATTCATGTCAGTCTTGTACCTCAGGTAAGGAAAAAAAAAAACGCCTGCAGTGTTTCCTTTTCCTGCCCTCCATTTAATCTGAATTACAAATAACATTAACAGCTCATAGGGTCAGGATAAGGTCTACTCCCCACAGATTGAGCTGGTAAAGTTTAAAACAGTTGCTGTCCCACTTTAAACAGTGGAAACATAAATTACACTGAGAGGCGTAAAGCCCTGAAGTCACGGTCTGTGATTAGAAACGTTTATGGTTAGGGAGATTTGTTGTGTTCAGTCCTAAAATCCTAATTTATGGACTCATTGGACTGCTTGGATTTTCCGCCATTTTCAGAAGAATTGCTAATTTTGTGGAGAGATTTTAAACTGGGTAAAAATCATTGAAGTACCTGAATTTTTGTTGTCTTGCTGTCATATATTTTTAGATTTGTCTCTCCTTACTAGATTACATTACAATCGCAACTGCATTTAGTGTATAATTTCCATGCTTACAGTATATACTTTTGAGTCCAGTACATTTTCACTTTAGTGAGTGTGGAAAAATATACTCATGTACATCAAATGTAGTGTTCTTCTTAATATATTGAACGAACATAATGTATTTGCAGCCCAGTGCAACTGGAGAACAGAAAACCAAACCCACCCAGAACAGTGTGCGAGAACTCAGAGGACTAGGCCTCTCTCCAGACCTGGTGAGTATGTCATCTCATCTAATAGATGTATACGTGATTTTACCATTGTGTTGGAGAATACAATAGGTTGTTGTAGAATATTTAAGGAGCAGTGTGGCTTTAAAATTGCTTGTGCCCACTCAGTTCTTCCTGCTCTAAAATAGCGCAAGGGAGAGTGGCCTTCTATGAACAGATATCTCCACCACCAATGGGTGCTTTTTATTCTCAGAACCTAGTCAGGATGATTGAATTAAACTCAAGAAGGAAGTCCTCTTTAGTGTAATTACAAAGCGAATGCATTGCCGGTGAAAATTATAACGTTTCAAATTATGACCTATTAGTCAAGATCCTTCCTTTCAGCAAACCTGACTCCATAATTGGGCTGTTTCGATAAGTGATTCATGTTGGAAGTGTAACTTTTAATTAATCCTGCATCTACTCTCCCAGTGTCATTTCTTTGTCACAAGTGTCTTTTCTTACTTTTTCTTTCTACTTTCTTACTCTCTAAATCCTCTCCCCCAGGTGGTGTGTAGATGCTCCACACCTTTGGACACATCAGTAAAGGAAAAAATATCCATGTTCTGTCATGTGGAACCACAGCAGGTATCTTTCAGAATCTTGAGTCTACTTATTTATTTTGCCTTTGCATGAAGAATAAATTTTACCTGTCCTATAATGTCTTTATTCCGATGTACCCTAGGTGATCTGTGTTCATGATGTCTCCTCTATATACAAAGTCCCACTCCTGTTGGAGGAGCAGGGAGTTGTTGAATATTTTCGTCAACGGTTGGATCTTCCTATTGGCCGTCAACCTCGCAGGTTGCTGACAAAATGGAAAGAAATGGCAGACAGGTTTGAAAGTTACCATTTTTTTTAACAATGAATTAACGTGTAAGGGAAAGTGTATTAATTTATAGCATTAACAAGGTTATGTAATGTAGTTGTTCTCGTTCTCTTGCCTGAATTTCTGACTGAAAGTGATGACCATCATGATAAGAATTACATTTGGAATAGAGATAGGTTGGAGAAGACAGAGATACCTGGGAGCAAATGTATAGAGATGGGAAAACACAAGTAGAGTTTGAAGTTCAGGAACAAGAGTATTGTACGTAGCAGAGGTATCTGGTGCTGGATTGCATCATAACGGTTGTTACCCTCAACTTAATATTTGGCAAATATGAAGCCTTGGATATGTCTTTGACATGTCTTTTTCTGGTAAGAAGTGCCATGTAAACAGTGTGTTACATCTATATATATCTATGGTGTAGGGCCAAGCCAAGCACACAGGTCATTAAAGAATCTAGGCTTTTGGCTCAATCGCGTACCATCTAGCCCAAATCCAGCATATTGGTTTTAGTGTGTGTAATTAAACAGTGTGTTAGTAATTAAACAGTTAATTCAATTTAGTATTGGCAGTCTGATATCATAGGGTGCAACAGAACCCATTATTCCTGTTTAGAACATTTTTTTGCCAACAAGTATTTGTCCGGCTAAACCACCATAACACAAGTTATTTTTAGTAGAACAAACTCTGGCTGAGAATCATGGGCATTGTGGTTCAGCAAGAGGTGAATAAATACCTGTTGATAACCCCTGGTCTAGTGGCAACCGCATTCCCATCCACTATCTTACTGATGTCAATAATACCAAGAGTCCACTCTGCCGATTGTGTATGAATCATTCTTTATCTTTTAAATGTAGTACTTGGCTTTCCAGTTTTTTTTTAAAATCATTAAATGTTTTATTGTGCAGAATGCATACCTTTTTGTATTAAATTGTGCGTCCAAATGCATTCGCTTTGCAGGTATGATCGCTTGTTGGAGTCATGTAGTATCGCTCTTGTTGGAAAGTATACCAAATTCTCTGATTCTTACGCTTCAGTTATTAAGGCCCTGGAGCATTCTGCACTGGCGATAAACCACCGCTTGGAGATTAAGGTACGTGTTTGCGAGTAAGAGACAGCAATGTTGATGGCAGAGAAATCCTGGCAAGGTTGTTTCCCTGCATTTAGAGACATCACATACTAATGACTACCTGACCATAGCAATGTAATATTATGTCTGTGTTCTTGTTGTGTTCTTGAGTGTGTGTGTATATATATATATATTATAGAGATAGTGGAATATGATTATCTGTGGTCTACTTGTATGGTTTATACAGTAATAACATGGTTGCATTTTCCACACGCTGATTTGCATGTAACTTTACATTGACAGTATATAGACTCTGCTGATTTGGAGCCAGCCACTCTTCAGGAGGAGCCTGTACGTTACCATGAAGCATGGCAGAAACTTTGCAGCTCAGAGTAAGTATAAGAGGCACAATATACGCTTACATTTATCTCTGCGTTGTCTGAAATTATGTTTATGCTATTTCTATCTGGGAACCATAATTGTCAGCACTATGATACATGGTTCTACATGTATTGTAATACCGTATACTTTTTAGATTTTAATGATCTTCCTCTCTACGTTGCAGTGGTGTGCTAGTGCCCGGAGGATTTGGGGTGCGTGGAACAGAGGGCAAGATTCAGGCAATAGCCTGGGCTCGCAAGCAGAAGAAACCATTCTTGGGTTAGTTGCTGTTGACTTGTTTTATTATTCATGCCGAAATCTGTTTATTCTGGATCATTTCTGACAGTTGTGCTGCAGTGTTATTGGGAGGTTATCATGCTCGTTCCTTTCTTACAGGAGTGTGTCTGGGGATGCAGCTGGCTGTAGTAGAATTTGCACGGGATGTCCTAGGTTGGAAAGGTGAGTTTGGCTTTCCTATATCTGGAACAGAGCCTCAGTGGCACGGAAATGATCAATAAGATGGAGGAGAATGTTAATTTTCACCTCTTCTTGTTTTGACAGATGCAAATTCCACTGAATTTAACCCCCAAACCAGCCACCCAGTGGTATGTATTATCTCAGGGAAAACAAATTCATATGTCTCAAAGGGACTTATGTATAAATGAGCCCCAAAAAGTTGTTTATGAAATATGGTTATGGGTGGTCTCACATGAAATACTAGCTGTGACACTTTTATGTGACGCGTATGTAAATCCCAAATATCGTAATATGATAGAACCAAACTTTTGACAGACTTTGTTGTGCACTTCATTGTGGTTCTTAGTTTCTAACATAGCAGTTATAGTGCCCTTTTTTCTGTTTCCCTCAGTTGACGGTTTTCCGATTTTGATTTTATTGCAGGTGATTGACATGCCTGAACACAACCCAGGTCAGATGGGTGGTACTATGAGATTAGGGAAGAGGAAAACCATCTTTCGCTCTGACAATTCAATTATGAGTAAGTCTATCTGTGCGGTAGGGAGTAAGGTTTTGCCTGTTGGTACTCCTCTATATGCTTTCTTTATTCATGTGGACAGGTGTTGTGTAGAAAGCCCATTTATATTGGATATTACTGTATAATATAGTATGTAAATTGTACTGCATTATTAAAGGTGAGCTGTTACCTACACAGCTTTTGTTGAAATACCCTTGTACATAATATTTCTTTTGGGTTTTTTTTTTCTTCATGTATTTGTTTTTTTCTTGGAGATATTCTGTTTAATAATATTTTACCTTGCAAAAGCAAAACATGCCTATTTATCTAGTGTCAAAACCTTAGACCAAAGATGAGAAATTATTTGACAGGAAGAGTTAAGATCCTGGATTGCAGTCGTTTTTTGTATATTGCATATATTTAATTTAATCTAGAGACACTTTGTAGTTTTTCTTTCTACAAATCCCAGAATACAATTCGTGTATATTTGTGCTTCTCTGTCTGTGATCTTGCTTTCACTGAATTCTCTGAAATCTGTTTTATTCACTGTGACTAGCTTATTAGAAACTATGCTTAACTATGCTTATCAGAATAGCAACTTTCCTTGTATTGTTTACCTCTTACAAGCTAAGGCGTGTATTTTACGGCTCATAATGTATGGTTGTGTAATGTATTTCTGCCACCATAGTTTACTTTTTGTGCTTGCATTATTTTACTTGTCACTGGTTAAAGCTTAAGTAGATTTTATTGACAACGCTATTGACAGCGATAGCCCATTCTAGTACTCATTTCTGATTCTATTTATATTTTTTTAGGGCAATTGTACGGAGGCCAAGAATATGTAGAGGAGAGGCATAGACATCGATATGAGGTTAGTTGTTGCATGCCCTGGTATCCTTTCTGAAGCAATTTCCCCTCTGTTTAATAATCCTAGTTGTCTGCCTTTGTCACCTTATTCTTACTGCCTCCTCCTGCTAATTTATTGTTAATTTAGTGCAATTTGTAGTATTGTCACTTAAGCTGCTATAACAAACCTGAACCTTGGTATGCTTTAGGTGAATCCAGAGCTCCGAAAAGAGCTAGAGGCTAGAGGTCTACATTTTGTTGGTCAAGATACAGAAGGGGAGAGAATGGAGGTGGTTGAGTTAGAAGGTATGTACAACTAAAAATAGCCTAATCAGTGCTTGTACTGTTAGCATAATGTTGTCTATTTTGAAACTAGTTGGAATGCTAATGTTAATGTGAATTCTGCCCCTTCCCGTGACATATTTTTCTTTATTTCAGATCACCCATACTTTGTTGGTGTCCAGTATCACCCAGAATTCACGTCTCGTCCCATCAAGCCTTCACCCCCATATTTTGGCCTGCTCTTGGCATCTGCTGGGAGGCTATCACAGTATTTGGAAAGAGGATGCAGACTTTCCCCCAGGTAGGGTTAGTAATTTGTAGCTGGTGTCTTATTTTAGACCAATTGATGGCAAGATGTCTGATTAAGTCCCGTGACTGAAGTTTACCTTGCAGAAGTATCATGTTTCCCCTGTGCCAGGGATAAGACTCCATAACCATGACTGCAACCTTTTTTGATCAACTGAGCAATGTTTCACTATTCAAGAGAGTAAATTTGGAGTCATCATCAGACTGCTTCCATTGTTGTTGCTATTGTTTCATTGCTCATTATACATAAACCCATATATATATATATTGAACTAATGTGCACCTACTATATGGTGAGAGTAAAACTTTTCTTCTGTCTGCCGGCTTCCTCACTATACGCTACATCAGGGGTGTCCAACCTGCGTCCCTCCAGCTGCTGCAGGACTACATCTCCCATATTCCTCAGCCAGCCCCTTAGAGCATTATGGGAGATATAGTCCTGCAGCAGCTGGAGGGACACAGGTTGAACACCCCTGCGCTGCATTATACTATACACTATGTAGGGCCAATTCAAGTGAGTTTCTGAAGCTAGAAGTTTTGCTGGCTCTGCATAATGCATAGATAAATTAGACATTTAGCAATATTGAATTCTGCATTATACTGGACCAGCTCTTCACTTTCTGGAGAAACGTCCCAGTCTTGGCCCCCCATAATGTATAATGAAGCGAGACAATGTAAACCACAACTCTTGCTTTGCTTAATAAATAAATCCCTGATCTCCAAAACCATATCTTTGAGGTTGTCCCTGTTCTAAATAGCTGAGACAGACTAACTGCTCTTGAAAAGATTAACACTTTTTTTTTTACATCGAAGCAGTCACACTTTAAAACAAAATGTGAAAAACTAATTTAAACTAGCCTGGGCCTGGGAGGTGTCCTCAAAATCAGGAACTAAACATAGTCTATTTGACAACGCGTCTTGGTGAGATAATGACATCTAAACAAGACTTCATTTCTAGCACTTGTCTATTGCTTGAGGAGTTCAAATGGCACTATTATCCCACAGAGATTTTTTTTTTTTATCCCACAGAGATACCTACAGTGACAGAAGTGAAAGCAGTTCTCCAGACACTGAGATTGCAGAGTTCAAGCTACCGGTCATAAATAGCGAGTGATCCTAGCTAATGTGTCCCAACCGAATGAAGTAAGTTTAAACTTAAACAAAATGACGTGATTTTAAGTATGCAATACTGAAATCAGTAGCGGAGAAGAATCCAACTGAAAATACTAATATACTATTGAATTGGTGTATTTTCTCTTTACTGAGGCGGTACTTATTTCTCAGGTGCATGTGCGTTCCTGGTAGGCTCGTCTTTAGTCCTACTGATTATTATTAGTATTAATATCTTTATATAGGGCCAGCAATTTATGCAGCACTTCATACAATACATATATTCATGGTATATGACAAGATTGGAAGAGACCGACTAAGACAAACTGATACATTAGGTAAAGAGGGCCCTGCTCACAATCTAGAGGAAATGGGAGGAGATAGTGTGGGATTGTAATTAATGGTAGGTAAGATGGTATGCGTCTTTGAAGAAGTGGGTTTTGGGATTTTTCCTGAATATTGGGATGGGGAGGGTGAAAGCTGGAGGATAGGTGGAAGTGAGTCCAGAGGTATGAGGCAGCGCAAGTGAAGTCTTGTAAGCAGGGCAAGAGAGGTGAGAAGAAAGTGAGGGAAAAGCCTTAGCCCATGTAAGGATCAAGTAGGGGGAGTATTTTGTTATGAGAGCACAAGTATGGAGGAGCAGTGTTATGGAATAGGGAGCCAGTGGAGAGAGGAAGTTAGGCGATTGCACACAATCTGTTCAAGCAACTTATAGACAAAAGAAGAGGAGAGTAGTTAGACAGGTGGCATCTAAGGAAGGTTTTTTTAGATTGTGTATGATTACTGCATGCGCAAAGGTTGTATGTAGATACAATTCCAGAGGAGCGGGTTCAATAGGTGGGCAAGTGATGGGGCAAAGGGGACAGTTTGTTGAGATAAAGAAAGACAAATGACTAGTTCTTCAGTTGTAGGGGCATAAAGGCATAAGGGATAAGTAGGGGGAGTGTTGGTGGGTGCTGTAGGTGAGGGTTGTCGCATCTGATCATTTCAATCTTGTTTTTGAAGTGGCTAGCAAGATATTGGACAGTGAAAAAGGTTTGTGGTGTGGGCAGTTGAAGGTGGAAAAAAAGCATTGTGGGTTGGAAGAAAGGGAGGATATGAGAGTGGAGAAATAGTTGTTTAGCTAGAAAAGGGGCAGAAGTGTAGGATAATAAATTTGTTTTTGCTGAATTTGAATTTTCATAAATGTTCAGCAGTGCGGTAGCACTTCTGATGGAAACGTGTGCTTTTAGCATGCCATTGTTTTACTTCTAATTTGTTGTGGGTTGCATAGTAAAACCAAGGCTATGCTTCCAAGAACATTGTAGTTATAACAAGAGTCTGGTCAGGAAGGGGTTAATATGGAAGGTAGGACAGGTTCCAATGTTGTGGAAGGGCCTATGAATATGAGGTGAACACTGCAGAGTTGTGTTGTTCAGTGTTAGTACACGAGAAAGGGTTAGAAGGGAGAGATGGAGAAATCTGAGAGGAGCACAATCTCGAGAAAACCAGCTCAAGCGAGTGTTCCTCAATGTGTGTGGGAGAACTAGTCCACTGAGAGACCAAAACAGGAGGTTACAGAGGGGTTGGAGTTGGTTTAGTTGAATGTCTCAAGAGGAATGTTGAAATCAGCCAGAGTAAGACATGGGATATCAGAAGGGAGAAGGGGAGCCGGGTGATCAAAGAACTGTGAGGTAGGACCTGGTGGGTGATATATATCACTGCAATTAGGGGAGAGAAGGATGCCTACACCGCCACCTTTTTCGTAGTCTGCTTTTCATCTAGCAAGCTAAAAACATGGGCTTCGCAAACATTATTTATATTTGCCAGTAATGTGTGTTTTCTCTTAAAGGAACACTCTGGCTATCACATTTTAAGTTAAATTATTTCCCCTGTCAAATGCATAAAACAAAATTGACTTTTTTAGCATTTAGAAGTCGTTTTTTTGTTGAGGAGATTTGGACCATAGATGCAATAAAATGTCTGTGCTCAGTCATAATTCTTGTGGGTGCCAGAGAATAACTCCTATATGACCATTTTTCTCTTCCTTTCCAGGTGACCCGTCTGTGGGATATTTCCTTTCTGAAGAAGCGGCCTCCATTTCCTCTTACTGTACCCATTACATTTTATTTTAAAGTCCTCAGCATTTTGCTTTGTTTTATTATGGATTGGCCAACGTTCCTCCTCCATACCTCACTCCTGTCTGCTATGACCATTATTGTTTTGCTGTATACCAGAGGCAGCCTTCGTCAACACACAGCGCCTTAAGCATTATCGTTAGGCCGCAAAAGCATGAGATTGAATTGTACAGAAACCTGCATTTACATCAAACATGCTGCAGTCTAAAGCAATGATGGGATGCGCTTCAATCTTGTTTATATTTCGGGCATTTTGAAATCTGTTAAAAATTCCTGTCTTGTGTATTATGTTTATCCCTCTGGACAGTGGCAGTGTAGTAATGATTGCATATTGGATTTAAAAGTCTGGACTGCATGAACTATTATCCAGGTAGTGGAGTCTTATGTAATGAGTTAAACTGTGGTCCACTATTCAGCCTCTGTTTATTTGAGGATATCCTGTAAACCTACCCTCACTTTTGAGAGCCAATGAGTTGACGTTAGACCTTTGCCACAAAGACAATACACTGTATTGTAGCTACATGCTACAACTTGTAGGCAGTATTTTTCCAAAAAGCAGTGTCAGGGTTTTGTTTAATTGAACAATCCTTGAAATCAACAACCGTACAAAAAAAAGTTTAAAAACTCTTACTGAGTGATTGTAAAATGAAGAATAGTTACAGGTGGAATGTTTAAAACTGCACAGGAGACTCTGACAGGGCTTTCCAACTCTTGTATATTATGTTAAATACGCCTTGTCATAATGTCTTTAATAAAGCTGCCTTTTGGTTCATATAGTCTTGGAACATGTTTCTATAAAATGTGTTGTGGGGTCAAGGATTTGTAAATTTTGTCTCCTTTGCTGAGGAAGGGGTAACCATTCCCAGCGTTAGTAGATGGCTCTGTGACTTTATGCTTAGGACTGTTATATAAGCATAATGTTACTGTGTCCATGTCACATGCGTGTATGTATATAGCCTGCCTATTTCACCTTATGTAAAGACAGACCTTAATAAGTTTCCTTGGGTTTAACTATCCCATACATGCATAAATTCTTCTGTATATATTCTTTCATGGCCTCTTGTTGCTATGGGAACACAGCAGAACTGTCTCTAGTATCAGTAGTCTCCATGAGTCTGAGGCCATTACTTTAGATTACTTAGATTTTGGCAATAAATAAGACCATAATGTTAACAAGGTTTTGAGAATGGACTAAAAAATAAAGCAAACAGCTTCACCTAAAGGAAGCACACCTTTTGGTTAGACCTGTATGAAACGACTCAAGCCGGTTTGTCGCAATGGTTGTCATCACCATAACAACGTACACTGGATAGAATGGGGAATCTACTCATTAAACACCCTGACTTAACAAGCATAGTGGGTTATGAAGTGTTACAACCAGAGGGCTCCATGCAGTATGGACCTGATCAAGGATCAAACGTGAATAAGTAAAACGTGCAGGATATACTATAGGAGAAATAAAGAGATGTAAGCTGGGGAATAAGGAAGACATTACAAAAGAAATGCCTTCTCTCTCACCACCACTTTAACCTTCTGTACAACCCTTTCATAGCCACCTCTTCTCTTCAACACAACCGGCCCTTGAATTCACACGCACACGCCTCAATTCTCAAACGCGTTAAGCGATTAAACCTTTCATTCTTTCACCGGCACTTAATGCAAATCATTTTTCCTTAGCAAAATTATACGTGCTGAAACCTTTGCGCTATACTGTTATAGATACTGGTTCGGGTTGCTGCAATCGCTTCTAGCTTTAGAAATCTTTGCACCCTCTTTGTGGCAAGCCTTGTTGTACTTCTCACGGCATTGCATCTCTGATTATTAAAAAAAAAAATTGTATTTTATCTTTTGCTGTTGTGCCACTTTGTTAGGGGAGCAGATTTGACGCGGTTGACATTGTTACCTCGTACGGGCTTCGTTACTGTGTGAGAGAGAGTTCTTTTCATTCAACTTTTTTTCTTTTTTCCAAAGAGGATGGATTTAGAATATGCTGTTTATAAACTAGTTACTCTGTTCAGTTTCACAATAATGTATTATAATAGGGAGCGGTTTCCACTAAGATTACTCTTCGTTTCATTTTTAGGCTACTTTACCGTACTATGAGCTGGGTTTCATTATAATTATCAATAATCGTATTGATAAGATTGATAATTATACCCACCCATTATTTGGGGTACACCATACTCTGGAATTTGAAGGTAGTTACTTCTTCCTAACAATGTTTATTCCCATACTGACTTGATTAGACCCACTTAGGTCTTTAAGGCATTCCTATAAACCCGCAGACCATTGTAGAATGAGGAACTAAGAAGTCCATTCTATTTCCCCTTTCCTTGCTAAAACGGCTCAATGCACACCTCTAAAGTAACAATAGGAAAGGTATTAGGCACCTGACATGAGAATGGCTATGTTATTTTCAGTAACAGCTATAAGAAACCACAGACACACAAAACTCTTCAGTTGTTTTGCGATTGCAGCAAATCATGCATATATTATTTCCATGACTGCTGCATACCATTCACTATATATTTTATGTGAAATAAACAGATTGAGTAAAAAAAAAAAAAAATCACCAAGAAATGCGATGAGTTCTGTTGAACAGTTGCCAGGTTTTCTAGAAAGATGTTTTATAGGTTTCCACAATTTATCTATCTGAACCAAATAGAAAGTAGACTTTTTCTCTGGTTTAAAAGGTGAAAGAAAAAAAATGTAAATTTGTACAGTGGCACTAATATTCCAGAATAATTTCTTTATGCAAAATAAATCAGCCTCATTCCCAATAAATACCAGCAAGTAAGATGGATTTTGAGAACAATGAATGTGGGCAGTATAGCTGGATTTATTACATAAACAGCAGACTGTCAGATAATATTAAACTGGGGAGGGCAGAATGGTCTATGAAGTATAAGGGCTTATAATGGTCACCAATAATTCTGACAAAGCATTAGATTGCAAATTTTTCTGGACAGTAATTAATTGTGCCTATTATACTCTACTATGTACAGCGTGGTGTACACTGCCAGTGCTATATATGATAAGAAAAATGTATTGTCAGGATTTATTGGGCGCACATTAGGGAGCACATCCCACCCATAAGTGTAATGCCTTTATCTCCCATCTTCCCGCTAGTTTGAAATACCAAGGACAAGTTCACAGGGCTTGAGGAAGATCTCATTTTAGAAACGGTTCTTCTTGTCACCATTTTGTAACCCCACCAAAAAAGGGGTTTCAGGGCTTTGAGTCCCATTCCTCACAAGGTGATTCTCCAATAGACTGCTGGGGCAGCAGAGTCCTAGACATGAACAGTTAGAGGATGCAAAAATGTAACCAAAATGTTGGTCAGAATTTCCCTTGCTTCAATTTGTCTATATGGTGAGAAAGCTTAAGAGCAGGTCCCAACTTTAGCCCCATGTACTTCATCATGACATCACTTCTCAGGAGGAGCAAAGCCTTGCCGTCAATTTCCTAAGGACAAGAGGGGGACAAATGGGTAACGACATTCAATATGGAGGTTAAATGGTTAGTACCATACCTATAAATTTATTTGGTATGTAGGATATGGCTAAAATGACTTTTCTTTATTTTGTGTTGTAGAAAGTGGTAACAGAACCCCATCCAAATGCTTATGGCTTTGGAAAGCATGTGATTTAATTAACATTTTATCATGCTACTGTTCATGTGACTAGGTGCAGTTCATAAAGACTCACATGTTTACGGAAGAGATCTGCATGGGATCCCAGCTGTGGATCAGCGTCTCTGACAAACTGCATGACATCCTCCATGTTCCATGACGATGGGTCACGAGGTCCTGCTCGACCATTTTGAAACCGCTCTGACTCTAAAAAAAAAACAAAAAAAAAACCAGCAATGACACATAAGGAGGACATTAATTAGATCTCTGACACTTGTTCTTTTTGCATGATGAGAAACAGAATGGGATTTTTTTCCATTTTTGGGAGTTTTTGTGGAGTCTGGAGGAGAGTAGTGGTTTCAACTCACTGATTTCATGGTTGGGTCTATTCACTAAGATGTTGGGTGGTCAGTTGAGTTAAGGGTTAAGTAGACTGACCAGACTTGATCGAGGTTGCTTGCCATGGCTTGCTTTAACTTGCCAAACCACTGCCTCTTAACCTCTTCTCCCACTCTGTGCACAATGGGATGAGAGTAAACATTAAAAACCCTTGCAGGTTTTTAATAGATACCATGCCCCCTCCCCTGCACAGGCTTAAATTGCCTAAAAAACCCTTTACAGAAGCATATGAAACCTATCCCTTCCATCCACCCCTCCTTCCATCTGCTCCTATAAAATGCATGCAGTTGTAAATATATACAGTATTTATATATACTTGAAAGGGACATTTATCAGAAAATTGACATTTCAGCCCCTCACGGGGGGGCATACAGTGTAGACAATATATATATAAAAACAAACATACTCTTATCAGCTGGAAAAAAGCAGCGTGCACAGGAGATGTGACGATTTTTGATCATTTCTATTTTCTACAATTCTTCTAAGTGCTCCTTTCTTCATTATATATATGTATATATATGGAGGATGGGACCCATTGATATGAATGGTATACCTTAAGCCATTAGAGGATGCAATGCACATGCAACTCATAGATTCATGAATCCACAAGCTGCTTGCTTTTTTCCTACCTGATGTGAGTTGGTTTTAGTGAATTTGCAAGTTGTGCAGGTTAACAGATACAAACTCACATTTTTTACCAACTGGTGTCGCCCTCAAAGCATGAAAAGACCCCAGTGTTGGGAAAGGCCATCCTTAGGAAGTATATTCTTCCAGAATGGCTGATCTGGTGGTGCATAATGCATAGTTCAAGACTTTCTTGATCTATGATCTTGATCTTTCATCAACCTAACAATACATTAGACAGAGGTATCTTAGCACAAGAATCTAATTGAGGAATTAATAAACACCATTGTGTTCTAAAGTGCCCATATATCTTGTGTATCTGGGACATCTTGTGGTGCGATGACCAAGGCCACAGGTGTTTCTTTGTGACCATGTTAGGCTATGGTCCATGGCCCATAACATCATCCTGTTTGTTCTACACTGCAAGAGGTGTCCATAAAGTTATAATGTATGATGACTACACTGCAAAATGAGGCTTACACAGTGTATTTATGCCTAACTTACCACCTGAGCTCAGCCTACGCACTGTTCCTTGAGAAAGGCTGCTTTGCTGATGAAGACTGCGTTGAGCTGGAGAATGGTAGTTTCTGGAGATTCTACCAGGGTTGGGACTATTGGGAGAATTGGTAGGGCCCAGACGTTGCTCCATGGACCCTGGGAGACCAGCATCCAACAGGAATGTTTCCCCTATTACCAAAAAATGGAGGGAAAGGGGCTGCAATCAGTTTTTTAAAGCTGTGCTTGTGAAAAATATTCCTGTGGGGCAGAGAACACTTCTAGTTGGTTTATACTGAGCATTTTTTTATGCCATCTACTAAAAACGCAATGCACTTTTGAGAATGCTATACATGGATACAACATAAAGGTAGTCAGAGAAATGGCAAGTAATACCTCCAATCACTGATATAAGAATAAGGGTTGGAGCCCACAAGGCCCAAGTCCAAGGGGAGCATTTACGCATTCAGGCAACTCAAACCTCAAACGTGTAGGCTAGTTGGGAGGAGGTGTCAGGAAGATCTCACCTTCATAGGCACATCTCCTGTTCCCTGTTTTTAAGTTATTGCAATATAATCGAAGAGACACTGCCCCCCTCCACTCATGTTTTTTCCTGAACATAGTTAATGTAGTGAGTTAAATAAACAGTGATGTAGGCCTTTAAAATATGTTGAATAGACTCCCTAGTGCAGTCTTATTAGCACAAAATCAGGTATCTACATGCAGGAATCTGAAATAATTAGGTCTGTTGCTTATGAACACATTAACACTTAAATGAATGATAGTGAACATTACATTTAAGGAAGATACGCAACAAAGCAAACTCCCCCCCCCCCACTGCAACATTATTTCCCATTATTAAGGTGCTGCTGGTATAGAGGGAAGGTGCAGGAATAGTCACTTTTTTTTTTTTGATACCACTATATTGAGATCTATAACTATCCATAACTAAAGAGTGGTATCACTACTGATACAAAGTTGTCACATAAAAATATGGAATTATATAATGGAAATAACATAATCATAACATGTTATCACAGAGATCGTTCTTAGAAAAAAAGTTCATGCTCAACAGTTGGAAAATGGGCCTTTTGTGTATATGAATCTGAATTTACTAGAATAGTCTTAATGCCCATCACATATATACGATGAGTATGTAATTTTACTGGCAATATAAAGGTGGTCAAATTGGCTAATGGTCAAATAACTGATTCTTATCTCCAATGAAACCTGTTTAAGGTCTGAATGTCAGTAACCATATATCCAGGAAGACAATGTCCACAATGCCTTACCTTCTGACACATGACAATCATTCTTTGGTAGTTTTGGACATAAAGGGGCATTATAAGGAGGTACTTCATGTGGGTATCTCTTGGAGCCTCTTCCTGGCCCATGGACCCCGTTCTCAGCGTTACCCCTTTCTAGTAAAAAAAAAAAAAAAAAAAGGTTTTATCACCATGTGGCAAGAGTTTCAAGATTAATACCTACTGTACAGTCTTGCCTTTTTGCACACACACCTGCTAGATACCGATCATCATACGACCCAGAAGGCGGTAGAGAGTTCTGTGTGAAGGGCTGATTTCCAAATAAGTTTTCACAGTTCAGATTTCTGCAAAGCTTCTCCAGAAATCGAAGAACATAACCAATACTGTTCACTGCAGGAAGGTTCAGAGTATGTTGTTCCCTCTCGAACACTGCTATAAAACAACATATTGCTTTAATGGAACTAAGCACTAAAAGCAGACTTTAGTAGTAACGATGTTGGCGCATGTATGGAAAGATAGGAGGAATCACAAGTAGGTGGTCTTATAGACAGAACGGAAATCAATGAAGAGAACATGGGTGAAGGAAAAAAAAACAGTTAAGAGAATTATTATTTTGTTTATCCTCACCGGATATCACTTCTCCACCATGTCCCTGTTTCAGGAAGCTGAACACGGTTTTCTGGTGGTGTGCACAGTCTATGCAAGCCTGAACTGCCTGCTGCAAGACGACTGAAGCCCGTGCTGGACCAAAATGATCTGGGAGGTGCTGGACCTTTTTCCGGTCTAGGTGTGGGCCTGAATCCCCATTCTTGTTCAGGTAAATGCAAACTACAGAGATTGGACACAATATAGGACTGACTCCTTAGTATTCAAGAACTAGCATGACTTATTTAATTGCATGCCAGGGTAACATGTTTTATGTTACGAAAGACAATGATGACCTTAGGCCTTAGGTGTGGATGAGTATTTCAGATGGAGTACCTGTGGGAGCTTGCATTGCTGCACATGGGACAGTGGCAGCATCCTGTGGTACTGTACTGGTGTCAGGCTCTGGGGTACTGTTAGTGGGAGATGTAGGTACTTGGTTTAACAACAGTCGAGGCTTCCTCTGAAAAGTAATAAAGTAGAAATTAAACATGTTTTAAAAAAAGTCAAAACCACAAATAGTTTATTATATTTTCTCAAAAGGTGAGTTTTGAGCATGCTTCAACTTCAATTGTCCATACAGAGGAGTCAATATAACACTTTCCAATCTTTTGTCCAGAAGCCTACTGTAAACTGATCTAACTCTTCTTGTTAACTCTTGGCAATCCACTGATAAGGAACCTGGATACTTGGGATTGGGGAGTAAAAGTTCCAAACCATGATGTTGGTGAATGGCGGTCAGAGGTTACATGCAGTTAATATGAAGTGAAAGAGCAGGTTGGGTGCAAACTTTATGTCTTAAATGAAAAATGCTAATCACTTTTCCAGTTACTGTATTTCTAATTGAGAGACTTAAGCCTCACTTGTCAAAATACGGTGGGTGCTTGGTTAGTTCCCTCACCTTGCTTCCTGGTTTTGGACCTCGCTTCTTGGGGAAATGAAAAGGCTCTCTGAATTTTGGTGGTGCAGTTGTCAGCTGATGGATAAGAGCCTTTGGCAGCTGACCCTTCTTCCTTCCTGGTTTTCTGCGTCTGCGTCCAGGAACAACAGGCAGCAGGTTTTTGGGCCCCCGCATCATTGCAGTGGCAATACCCGCAGCAGGCAGAGGGCTCTTTGGAATGGCAACTGTACACAAGGAAAAATATTGTGTGATGAGAAAGGCGGTGTAGTTATATTGATTTGTATTATAGGTCACCGTACTATTCGTAGGTGTACTATACTGTTGTCCAGCTGGAGATCTCCAGGCTGGATATGGCTTCCATCCCCAATCTTAGCTTGAATAGTTTGTGGCCCTTAGCATAAGAAATGTGAGAAAATTGTCAAATATTATATACATTTCAATGTTACCATAAAGGCCTTCATGTTGATAGCAACAGTACGAGAGGTGTCCCCAACCATCATATGGTGACTGTTACAAATAAAGACATACCTTTGGTCCCAGGTGGCTGCAGGTTGTCACCAGTTAGGGAGCACCATCCCACAGGAAAGATATCACGAGAGTCATATCGGCACCAGTAATCAAAAGCTCCTCTCCAGCCATCAAATGTTACAAGAATCTCACTACCCCTCACTTCCCCAATGGTAGCTGGGCAGATAAAATGTGGGTTCTTTCTGTCCACAGCCTCCAACTTCATCCCCATCTCAAAGTGGTTCTGTGCAGGAGAAGGAGGTTCCTGAAAAAGATAACCATTAAAATATCTCTTAAATTAATACATTGTTCAGCTACAAAACTAGACAAGCAATACGCATGCAAAGATAATATGACTAGATTAGATACAAGTCACATGTACCTTGTGAAATATTTTAGAAGGTGCCATCTCTGCTCCATTTAGAGTCTTCAGAAGGAACATGGGCCATGAGGAGGCATTAAGTCGGAAACCTGAGCACAGAATTAATATTTACAAAGAGATTCTGACCAGCCAAACCAAGAATATGTCGGGTGATACAGCACACAATGCATTTCAGATGTTCTAGTGGTCAAGCAGCCTCAGTTTTTAAACATCTAAACGGCAACCAATAAAACTTTTGTAACTCCAGGACAGTAATGTAATTTACTCCTAACTCTTGAATAATTAGTTCAAGATAAATATCTACATTCGCACCAAAAGCTTATTTATACTGCATTTAGAAGTGTATGTAAATTATTTAAAATATAATTTTACATTTTCATTAATACACCACGTCCGATATATACTGTACATACATTATCTATGCATATATTTGAAGTCATTATGCTGTATTTTTGTAGGACTCCATTGACTGTCAACTGTGCAACTTTTCTATTGTCTTAGTAATTTTGCCACAGAGATTGCTACATAGTAGAAAACAATTGCTAATTGTTTACATGTGTTCTATTGTTCCTAAAATAAAATGTCACTGTTCTTTATAAATAATGCTAAAAATACACCAGGCTGACAATTTCTTGCTTATTTTACAAAGGAAATACCTATGTCTAGGTGACATGTCAAACCCTGCCAAACCTTCCTTTAAAGACGACATGGAGGACATGTGTGAAGACACATGCATTTGAACAGTTTGCTTATTACGTTAATACTCTATTCTTCATGACTATGCAGTCTATGTGCTATAAACAGTACCAAGCATGTCGAGCATTTACACAAGGTTAATACAGGGGACTCACCTAGTGGTGGCTGTAACATGCCTCCGTTCTTCTCACAGGTTCCAATGGGTTGGATCTCTGATGAGTCCACCAGTCTCCAGAAATCATTCTTGTTGTCACTGCCATCCAGTCTTAGTCTAATCCGAGCGCCTGTGAGGCCAACTACAGAAGCAATACAGGTTGACGTAGTGTTTCTTGGGTCCTGGGCTTCTAACTTCATACCAATCTTGTAATCATTGGAAGGTGGCGAGCATGACTGGAGAGTGTAAGAGAGAAATAGTCATTGGACAAATTAGTGGTAGAAAGATTCTTAGTTATTCAAACCAATGCCTACAAATTTCAGAAACAATCTATATTATTCATGCAAATAACGGGTGCACACAATTGTCTTTTAACTGAGTTGTGGAGAGGTGATACAGTAAGATATCAGCTTAGGTAGAAATAAGTTATTGTTGCAAGATCTGGACTTCCATGTAATACCTTATTTGCTCGATTATAAGACGACCCTGATTATAAGACGACCCCCCAAAATCAAAATATTAATTTAGGAAAAAAACAAAAAGCCTGAATATAAGACTACCCTATAGGAAAAAAGTTTTACTAGTAAATATTAATTCATGTAAACTAATTTTCATATTTAATAAAAGCTATGATTGAGAAAAATATATTTTTTATTTCCTTTTATTTGCCAACCTGCCCCCCCAGTTATGCACATCTGCCCCCCTATTTGCCACTCTGCCCCATGATGTGCCTTTTAACCCTCTATATGCCACTCTGCCTCCAGAAATGTCTTATACCCTCCTATATGCCACTGTGCCCTATGATATGCCTTTTAATACACTGTTAGCAGTATATATATATCTCCAGAAATGCATTTTAACCCCCTATATGCCACTCAGCCCCATGATATGCCTTTTAACCCCCTATATGCCAGAGTGGCATATAGGGGTATAAGGCATATCATGGGGCAGAGGGGCATATAGGGGGTTAAAATGCATTTCTGGAGATATATATATATATATATATATATATATATATATATATATATATATATATATACTGCTAACAGCAATCACACTCCTATCAAGCCAAGGCAGCCAGTACATGCTGGAACCTGGGGATGTTAGAAGTGTGATTACAGCCTCCCTATGCCATGCTACCACCCCCCTTACACATCCATGCTATCACACACACTCATTCACAAACATTTAAATACTCATTCATTCCATTAATCACACATACACACACACACACGCTCAAACCCCCCATCCCCCCAGCCCCTTACCTGAACTGCAGATCTCCCACACGCAGACTTCTGCAGGGGCCCGGCTGTGCGAGCAACTTCTCTGGCCCCGCCCCCAGAGGAAGGAGGGGGGAGGTAGAGTTATGTGAGGACTGTGCTAGCTTCCTGTTCTCCTGCAGCTAATAGCAGAGACGCTGCTCGCGACCAAAGCCTGGTAAGCAGCACGGCCCCAGCAGAATGAGGTCTGATTAGAAGACGACCTCGATTATTTGCTCTGGAAAAAACCTCGTCTTATAATCGAGCAAATACGGTACATTGCTGGTCTCCGAAGCTGAGATTAAGGCATATTCTAACTAAATCAGTCCAACATTTTCCCTTACCTGTCTGAAACAGTGAGGGGGTGCTGGCTGGGAACCAGTTTCTTTAAGGTATTTTTCCCAACTGAAGTGACCTGCAAATAAATAACAATTATATAACACATTGCAGCATTACGCTTCTCTGAGCTACAAATATGCACAGCCTATATATTACTGTACATTTAATTAGAACATAGAAACACATAGGAGCCGTTCTACTTTGACCATTCTTTAAAAAACGTCTGATAAGACCTTAGACATAATTTTGCCTGTGTTAACGTCTTATGTGTTTAGTGAACCACTTTGAATATTTGATTTGCTGTAACAACTCAACTTTTAGCAAACAGATTATTGTGATGTTTCGGGATTTAGGGCACTTACAATTATACACTACTTAATTTAAACTCCTGAAAAAGAGGGACATTAATGGAAGAAAGAGGGTTTTGGGTATAAATGAAACACTGTTCTTCCTAAAGAGGGACAATGAGAAGGTAAAGTGTATTGTATGCTCTGTTGATTAATGATAATGATTTTTTAAGACAGGGCCATTTTAACACAGTCCAGACAATTCAGTCACTGTTGACATAAGGAAGTTCGCTTTACTAATGCTTAAAATAAATTGGGGACATAGCTGCCCATTTAAATACTAAACCCAGCAAGCATTGTGGATGTCATCTAAGGACACCCTCTTCTGATTTATCATTTTTTAAAATAGATTTTTCTTTAATAGAAAGTGAGTTTTTACTATTGCATTCCACATATTCAATTTGGACTAATGTCATAATAACTAAACAATGTCTAAGCTCACACACGTTTTATAATAAAAAACATAAAAAGGGACCACAGTGAAAGGTCTATGAAATCACTGTTTTAGCAGCCTGGCCTAACTTATATGCTTTCTTCATCAAATGTAAATGTATAAAAGAAAAAGTCTCAGCACCTTTTAACTTTTAAAATGGAATGATAAGACAATGCAGTTAATACTGAAAAAGAAGACTGCACAATGCATACCAAAAATTTGCATCTGCAAACTAGCACTGATAAGCCTAATGAAATGAAAACAAAGAGAAAATACATGTAACTATCTATATAAAAAACCCCACCGCAACACAATATATATATTATATAGAACAGGGGTGTCCAGCCTGCGGCCCTCCAGCTGCTGCAGGACTACATATCCCATAATCCTCTTTCAGCTAAGGGCCTGGATGATGAGTATGGGAGATGCAGTCCTGCAGCAGCTGGAGGGCCGCAGGTTGGACACCCCTGATATAGAAGAAAGAAGCACTTGGAAGCACATAGAAGTTGTGATTGCTCAAGAAATTCATGATGAGTTTCCGTTAATACAATATAGAAATTTCTTATCTTAGTCACATAGGTTTATTTAGTGTACTGAACTGCAACATGAAGGATTTTGAAAAATGCTAATTTAGTAGGCTATACTTTAAGCTTTCAATAATAATTGCATTTTAATCTGTTCTTCACTGAAGGTTTTGTAGTGCTTTCCAAAAACGCACCAGATTTTGGTTTACTTGGCCGTTTAGTACCCTCATGCTCAAGACTCACTGACATTTAATAAAACTACACTAACAATTTATGGGTGCTAGTCCAGTGATGTACAATTGCGATCTGCCTTTTCTCATTGGCAAATGACATTTACACAGAAGGTCTGACAGGTCTCTCTATATTCGTATACAGCCACTTTACAAGGTTAAGTCTGAAACGAGAGAACATTAGCCCTTCAAATCACCAGACGATAAACTGCATTTTTTGAAGCGCACACAGGATATGTGTTTTATGACCCGCTTGTATTTGAGCTATTAACCCTTAAATGAGGTTAAACCCAAATATTGGGATATTTGAGCTAAACTGAAGGGGCACATCATCTCTTTTCGGGATACATACATAACTTAATCATACATTACTCTGTTGCAGCTGACTATATAATTCTGGTAACTTTATTATGTATTATTATCAATTTTCAAGGACAGTACTTCCAATTCTAATTATATATTTGTGCATCTGACTAAAGACTACATAAAAAAGTTATTTTTATGTTCTCCTGTTATTACCTTTTTGTATATACTCTGCCTGGTCAGTACTTTCTGCAAGTGCCTGGCTGCTTTACACATAAACAAAATCTATTAATAATATAGCAAATTTTACTCACAAACGGGAAAAGCAATTACCTTGATGTGTGTGTGTGTCAGACGGTCGTCCGTGTCTCCTGCCATCCTTCCAGTCAGTCGCTAACAAAAACAAAAGGAAAAATCTTTACTTATGATATTAAAGTTTGTGTGCATGGCTATGTGTATGTTATGCACACACAATTGCATTAAACCGTGGACAGAACAGCGGGCACATTGGATCATAATACCAACAAGAATACTTAGACTGCTGTAGTTAAAAAAGTGGATGTGCTGGCACTGTGTTTCTCATTTCTTACTGCTTAAGATAAACTTCATATACATTTACACATTGCATTAGTAAGATGGTCACTGAATGTCTTCCATATTAAAATGCATTTTCTTGCAATATGTAGATTGGAAGAAGAGGGAACTTTTTAAATGCACCGATCTCAACCCAACTGTTTGTTTTCTTAAGTAGCATGTTTTAAACTAATCATGGACGTAAGTTAATGAATGACAATTGGGATATCGGAGCCAGCGGTTCATCTTGACTCCCAGCTAACTAATGCCAAGCTACTTCTACTGCACTATAATAAGGGTAATTTATATAGCCATATTAGCCCAAGAGAAGATGAACTCTTTAGTCAAAGTTGATATCTTTTACTTGGTCATCGTAAAGTAACATAAGGTTCCAAGACCTCAGACGGAATCTTTATTTGAGGTCACGAAAGCTTCTATCACTTTACATCTTTTTCTGTTGTGGTCCAATAAAAAGGTATAAATATCGCCTACCGACTCCACTGCAATATTAAGAAAATATTGTGCTATATACTTGTATCTAAAGTTATCAGGGTCTCCAAACAAATGCAAATGTTATAATATTTACAGCAATAATTGATCAAAATTGTTTCATACCAATAAGGAGAGATAAGAGCATTTGTATGTCTGCGGTCAACTACTAAAGGCTATATCTCCCCCTGATCAATAAAAGGGCTGCAATACATAAGTAAACACCTTTTTGGCTCACTTATACGAGCTGTCAAATCGGAATGATTAACGAAAGCCCATGCTAGCTTTATAAATCATGAAATAAAACCTGCTATCAATCAATCCCCACTAGAAACTTCCCTACTAGTAATCACCCCTTAGATGTCCAGGTTTTCGCATGATCCAAGGAGACGGAAGTATGGTGCACAGGTCCAGCTAAGCAGATGCACGGTAGAGCTTCTGCAGAGAAACAGAGGGAGGATCCACAGATTGGTTAGGTGGAGAATCTGAAAGCAGACAAGGAAAGGTCCTGAAGCTGGCACAGTTCAATATAACAAGCTAAGGAAAGGTGTCACAAAAGGTGGTGGCAAATCAACACTACATCGACACAAATAAACACAATGCCTTCTCTGGGACAAACAAGCAAATAAAAAAAATGTGAACAGCCAGAGAAGCTCCACAATCTGCTTCTGGACAGGTCTGCAGAGGAAAGAGGGTGAATACACACATGGAGCAGTAACAGTAACACGTTGCTATCACATCAGAGGTTCAGAGGAAGTGCCAAAGCCAGCCTTAGCTTTCTTACACAGAAACAAAAATTTGTTTCTTGCAAAACACTTTTTAAATACATGGAAATACCTTTTATTAGACTAAAATTTAGCGGCAGTGTATAGGTAAAAATACTACCATACCGATAAGTTATAGACTACAGCATCTCGTATACGTATAACATATAGATAACATGCAACCTATATACTCTTTCAGTAAATTATGTTTAGTTATGTATAGACAGATGTATTTATAAATAAAGAAAAAGAGGGAAGCCCGCCATTCAGAACTAATGTAATGAAAGAAGGCTGGGGGTTGCTGCCTTGTAGAGATCTCAGTATAGTACAAGATTTGATACAGTACAGAACAGAAAGCCATGTTGCAAAGCATACACTGTAACACAAGAGACATTGTATGCTGTCAGAGGTAACACTATGGCCCTCACTCATATTCTCTCTCCTTGTCTTTTTCTAAAGCACACCCCCTGCCCTGTTTTCTCCCCTCCCCCTCTCCCTTCCTCCTAATCCACAACCTAAACACATGCAACCAAATCACAGCCATTGCCCTCCTCCTCCTCCTGCTCTCTCTTCCTTCCACTTCAAAACCAGCTTTTAACCCTTCTTCCTCCCTGCAGGGCCCTGTATTGACACAGGCTATTCCCTTCTCCCATCACCCTGCTGCTAATATGCAGAAGATATCTAGCCATGCACCTCCGGTGTCACACATTACCCTATTTTTTTCCACCAGGCTTAACATTCACTTACCCTTTAGGTTATTCAATTTTTTCTCCCGGGCTTTATTAGAGAAGGGGGGAATCTCAGTCTCCGTCGGCCATGATCTTTCCTACGCAACCAGACGTAAAAACAGACACCCCCCCTCCTTCTCTCCTCCTCTCCACTCCTCCTTCTCCCTCCTTCCCCTCTCAAACCAAAAGGACACTTAGTGCCTGGTATCTAGAAGGCAAGCAGTCTGAGTTTAACTCCTGCACTTCCACTAGAAAAGAGTTGTGGCAATTATCAATATATATTTGTGTTTGTCTCTTCATGTTACCCAGTTGCTAACCTTTATAATGTATAACATATACATAACCCATTATTTATTTGAAGAAGATGTCAACAATAAAACACAGTTTTTTCTACAATAAGTAATAAAAATAATGCAGCTTTGCAAATTACGTGATTTACAGTATATTAAAAGGTGCATATCACTCTATCAAGTCGAACAAAATCCAGTATGAATAGTCTAACTTTGATGACTTCATTTTGTTTTCTTGGACATGATATTTCGATTTTAGTAGTTCAATATTTTTCTTTTTTTTTGTCATTCATATTCAAATATTTTTAAGGGCATGATTTTACAGTCCACTTTTGAACAGACTGATTATGCTTACTTTTTTAAGTAAACTTGGGGTGAATCACACTAAAGACCTAAAAAGGAAACATGTACAGATTAGATACATTTATGTAACAATTCCTGCATTTAAGTATCTTTAATTTTATATTTGATGCATTTATTTAACAATTCCTGCATTTAAGTATCTTTTTCATTTTATTCTATTTTTTTATTTGCTCTAGTCATGTTTCTTAAAATCTCAAATCTTCTTTCTGTTTTTTACCACCTAATATCTGACTTCAGAACATTGTATTAGGAATGTTGGAAGGCCATTTCTGAAGATCTATGGTCTTAGCTCTAGAATAGGTATATTCTATTTCTTATTCTACGATTTTCATGAAAAGCGCTCATGCCCACCACATAGACAAATGTTTCTCTAAGTGGAAAGTAACTTAGGACATTCCTAAAATTCAGGTATCGACAAATGTGGTTTTGATCTAGGAGCAAGCCATAAAATGTAGGAGAGTTTTTTCCCCATTCCTGTTTTTTATTTTCATTTATTTTTGTCATATCTCCACTCGTCCTTTTCTCTTCTAAGGTAATGCTCCACCATCATATGTTCTCTTAATATATATATATATATTTTACAAATACGCATTAACAGAAAATTCCTATACACATGCACACACTATCCAACAACATCCACTAACACACACACTGAATTTGGCACTAAACATAGATAAAATATACACAGACACACTGACATACACACTATGCATATACCCACAAACACACTGACTCTGACACTATACATACACACACTGACACTACTGTACAGTACACACACTGACTGCATCATTATATATATATATATATATATATATATATATATACACACACACACTGACCCTAAAACTATAGGACACGCACACACAAGCACTAACCCTCTGCCCCTCACCCTCCTACTTCCTTGGACCTGCGTGCACTGTGTGCAAGCTGTCCGCTACTGCCTCTCAAAGTCACGTAATGGTGGTGCCAGAGTGCCGTGTGCCCGCGGCACCTGCCTCAGCTTCCCCTGTAGCCAAGCAGGGGGCCTGGCCAGGCCTGATACACCAGTACCAGGCATACCTCGCAGGCGCCAGGAAGCTATTTCTGGCGGCTAGGATTTGTCGAGCCCTGCATATGATCTCACCGGATACATCTACAGTGTAAAAATGCAAGAGTTGTGTTTACACATGCACAATAATGCTGCACAGTTTCATTCATTTATATGACACGGGTTATTTTTAACACTCCTATTAGCCTTGCTCGCATAAAACCAGATGCAGCTCAGGAGCTGCTGTTTAGTTTCGATTGTTGCTCAGCACCCATTATCACTCCATTACCTGGAAAACTCCCAGCCAAGCCATAGTGCCATCAAAAAGGTCATAGCCAAGTCTGAGTGTAAGAATTATGTCACATCAGCTACCAGCTTAGTATGTGACAGCGGATAAGAAAAAAAAACCTGGCATATTAGTTAACAAAATCAAATTTTCTAATGATATCCATAAAAGCTAGCACAAAACTGAAGAAAACATGTTCTGATTTGTTAAATACCCATTGATATTTAAGAAATAGATATACCAGATTGTAGTTGTTCCAAATTATAAACTTTTAATTCACATGCTTGTTCTAGTCTTGCATGTGAGAAGCACTGGTGTAACTACAGGGGTAGTAATTCCTGTCTTCTTGTACCGGTTAAATTTTTTTTTTTATAAAGAGCTGGTTCGGTCCAGGTTGGAAGGGCATTTTCTAAACTATTTTGAAACGTCACAGGGGGACAGGGATGTATTGGGGTGATCCTGCGGTGAAACGGAGTTGTGCAAGCAGCTGGAAAGAAAGTTGGAGGAGCAATGAGATGTAAGCAGGGGCTGAAGGGAGGTGGGACGTATGTGTGTGTTATCATGGATGTGTAATTGTGTGCAGGGCCGGACTGGCCCAACGGGATACCAGGAAATTTCCCGGTAGGCCGGTTGCTCCGTGGGCCGCTCGGCGACAGACCAACCTTCAAAACAGCCGCTGAGCGGCACCCGGGACGCCTCCTTCTGCCTCCAGTGCACAATGAAGTTAAGGGGGCCGGCCGGCACACACCACGCCGCCCAATGGCAGTGCCTCAGCACTTCGTCCCACGTCTTAAAAGAGGTGGAACGAAGAGCTGAGACACGACCATTGGGTGGCGCGATGCATGAACACCGGCCCCTTTAATTTCATGAATGCCGGCCTCCACCCGCTGCCCTCACCAGACACCAGAAGCAGTGGTAAGTGGGGGGGGGGGTTATATGAGGCTTATATGATATGCCTTTTAACCCCCTTCATGCCACACTGCCTCCAGAAATGCCTTTTAACCCCCTATATGCCACTCTGTCCCATGATATGCATTTTATAAGGCATTTATGGAGGCAGAGTGGCATATATGGGGTTCAAAGGCATATCACGGGGCAGAGTGGCATATTGGAGGGTATAAGGCATATCAGGGAGGCAAAGCGGCATATAGGGGGGTATAAGGCATTTCTTGGGAGCAGAGTGGCAAGCCTGGGGGCAGATCTGCATAACTGGGGGGCAGTTTGGCAAATAAAAGGAAATAAAAACCAAAAATGTCTCAATCACAGCTTTTATTAAATATGAAAAAATTGTTTACATGAATTAATAAAGAAATAAAAGTTTCTTAGAATAATATCGTAAAGAATAATGTGATCACTGTTTTGTTCCACTGAATAAAATTGAACTTTTTCATCTAAAAATTTTTGCAGTAGCAAATGTTTTGATTCCATTATGTCTAATGTATTTAATTTATTAGGGCCTTTTAACACTTTTGCTTTCTGGCATTTTAATACAAATGTGATAAAAAGAATGTTTTATAGTTATTTGGATGACAAATAGTGTGACTCGGGTATGTATAAGGGGTGCATGTGGGTATAAGAGCTCAACTATAAACTATATGGGGCTGGCCTCCAAATGTTTCCAGGGCTGCTTTTCACTCCCAGTCCGGCCCTGATTGTGTGTGAGCATGTATGTGCAACTGTGTGTGTGAGCATGGATGTGCAACTGTGTGTGTGTGGGAGCATGGATGTGTAGGTGTTTCTGTGTGAGTATAGATGTGTAAGTGGGGAGAGATGGAGTGTGTGTTATGTGTATGTGTATGAGTATGAATGTCTGTAATTTCTGTGTTTACATATGTGTGCCAGAGTGTATGCTGGAAGGGGGCAAGATGCAAAGAAGGCACAAACAAGTGGTTGGGGGCAATGATCGCACCAGGGTCCTAAGGTTCCTAGTTACGCCCCTGGTGAAAAGTATTACATGTAATACAAAGACTTACGTCTGATGTTGACCCTTTGAATGCCATGATGCTGAGCAATTTGTTTTTCACAAATGAGTAAAGAACTGTATGAAGCTGCTACTTTATTAATAGGCGAAGGAAAGCTTCAGTTTACTTTGTAGATGGCCACAAATCTATATTTCCTTAAATGTCTCAGATTAACATCAGGATAAGACTTGTTTACTTAAAACTAAAATATTTATTCATCTTTCCTATGATAGCAAAACTGATTTGCCTTGCACTTAGGCGTAGTTGTCATGCATTTACCGCTCATGCTAGGGGAT
Organism: Spea bombifrons; assembly: GCF_027358695.1. NCBI lineage: Eukaryota > Metazoa > Chordata > Amphibia > Anura > Pelobatidae > Spea > Spea bombifrons. Next base: position 61,003,387 of record NC_071088.1, on the reverse strand, counting down.
CCTCCTCTTCTGAGAAGTAGGGTGTCACGGACTGGGTCCAAACAGATGACTGAAAGGACCCAGCGCGCCCAAAGATTGTATGCAGGAGTCACAGTGCAGTAGTGGATTTGGACAGGGCCTAGTTGCAGGGCGACCACACTCACCCAGGTGTTGAGCACCTAAGGTTGTGCAGCCAAACACCAGCGACCTGATATAGCAGCAGATGAAGTCCAGAATGAAGTGAAGTGATATCCTGCAGGCACCCTGGAGCAGGCATGAAACATTTCACTAGAATCACGGGCAGGATGCTGCAGGCAGGGAGTATGGAAGCCAAGCAAAGGATATAGCAGAAACATAACAAGCAAGGGACAGGGAGACCAGGCACGAAACATAACCAGACAAGATATACATGTTACAGGGCACTACAGTGAACCAGACAAGGAATAAACATTACTAGACAAGATATACATGATACAGGGCACAACAAAGGACAGGGAACAAGGCAAGGAACACATGGGAAGGAGTGAGGAGCCGGAATCCTCGGACGCTTCTCCTTTAAGCAAGGATAGGCCATATTGACTAGGACATGGGGAGAGGAGAGAGGAACCAGAATCCTTAGATGATACAAGGAAGAAGGGCAAAGGTACATAAGAGACAGACAAACATGAATACAGGAACTAGCCTAGAACTATGTGATAACAATTGGAGATTCCGTCACATCTTATGGCCATAGTGTGCTTGGCCCACCACTACGCCAAAGTACTCCAATGACGGTGGGTCCTAACGCTAATCCCTGCTGACAGTGGTACGAAACAAACCAAACATGTAATCCAAACACATAGCACTGAGACATACCTCATAAAGGAAACAGAGCTGAAGCAAAGAGCTGAAGCAGAAGCAAGGAATGGAAGATCAGAACAGAGCAAAAGGAAATCCAGGAATGGATCGAAGCAAAACAGGGAAACTGAAGCGAGAGCGAGATATGCAGCTCCGCAGCCTGGGCAGAACGTGACATAGGGCAGGCCGAAGCGGCAAACTAAAATTGCACCAACTCTCTCGACACACTTCTCCCCACGTTTAGCGCGGCCGTTTGCATCAGCACTTCTTCCACATCCACCTGTACCTGTTGCAGAACTCCAGCGATGTCAAGACACACCAAAATATGGTTTTGGTAGCAGTATAAACTGTTTTGTGTGCCCACTATGTAGGAGGTGAGAGTAGGTTCTCACCCTATTGATAGTGTGCCTTGACGTGGCGGGTGAGCTTAATTTTGCTTTGGCCAATTAATTTAACCAAAGCCTCTCATTTATATTATGTTTATATATTTGTTGCCAACTTTATTAGGGTGAGAAGCACAGTTTTTGTGTTTTGTATACATTGTACAGCCAATACATTGTATTTGCAGCATGCTCACACCTGTTTAGTAGGCCTCATATTATACATTTGTATTATTTGAGCCTGAGACTAGCTTAGCGCACCAAGATTTTTTCTTTTCACTGTTTGCAGAACTCCAGGTTGACAGAACTGCTGCCATACCAGAACCGTAGTCTTATATCATTCCTTTATAATCTCATGTGAACTATTATTCGCCTTGAAACCCAGAACATAGGACACAGATTCTGTGAATGTTTGTACAGCTATTTCCTGCTATCAGGAGCACCTATGTCTTGGGCACATCATCATTTGTAAACTAAGAATCCAGTTCTGGATCCATGGGTTTCCTTCACAATAAACAGCCATTGCACTGCTTTACATGGTCAAGTCCGCGTCGGTCTGTCTGACATGCTTAAGGACGAATTGGCTCGGGTAGCCGTCCCTAACTCTCTGGATGATATCCCTGGTAACCCCAGTAGACTTATGCAATTAGGTGAAGCTTGTGGAGCTTTGACTGAAGACAAAAAGGCCACAAGAAGACAGATGGACCTCTGTTCATACTGTGGGCGTTCTGGTCACCAAGCCCAACTTTGTCCTCAGCTAGAGGTAAGTCTGTCCCCTTACAATGTCCTCTTCTCCTTGGTGGCTTGACTCATCATCCCTCATCCTGTCAGGGGTACAGGGTGGCAACAAAGAGACCAACCAGAACTCTATTTAAGCTTCCCAGACAAACTTCCAGGAGCTGACAGGCTATTGGTTTTAGGGTAACGGAAAATGCTCCATGCGTCTGACCACTGTGGAACTAAATCCCGGTCGGAGCTTGGCCAGCAGGTCACTAACAATTTAACCAGGTCTTGCTCGGACCCCAAACAACATATCATGTTGATTTTTGTACTGTGGACAGAGGAGGTCCTATCCAACGACGCCCTGGTTAAGTGGGTGCTCCACAAGGAAGCCTGGGAATCCACTTTTTCATGACTGGGAAAACATCCAAAAGCCCTGGAACTCTGCATGTTGGAGGTCAGGCATAACCTAGTGAAGTATAAATGGACTGAATCAGGGGGTCCCAGTGACCAGTCAAGGTGTTATATGGACAGGTATAGGGAGGACCCTGAGCTATACAGGGACACCTTGTTTGTGGATAAGCTTCTTTGGGAAGACCATAAAACAACATGTGTCTGACTGCTGTGGAACTAAATCCCAGTCGGAGCTTGGCTAGCGGGCCACTAACACTTTATGTTCTCCAGACTATTTTTCAACTGGGGGTCCCAGAGTCAAGCGTCAGAGACATAATCCTGTTTAGAAAACCTTTTAACCTCTTAATGACAAGACTGCTTTTTTCGTAGTACACTTTGGGACAAAGGGTCTTTTAACATTTATCAGTGTTGCTGTTTAGCTGTAATCTTTCTCATCTTGTGCACCCACACACATTATATATTGTTTTTCATTCTTTAGATACTATTATTTTTATCATAGCATCTCTGTTACTATAAAAATTTTTAAAATATGGTGACTTCTTGTTAAAAATAAAAAATATTTTTCCTGAAATCTGGTAATTCTTCCCTGTGTGCTATTTCGGGTATTTCAAATGCTGGTATTGTAACCCTTTCCATGCACTAATTCTACCATCAGTCTTTGTCAAACTTTATGTTAGTAATATTTTTGGTGTTTTTTTCACACACATGGTACTTCAGTTGTGAGTTTACCGCTCTTGGCATATGTCACTGTCAAACAACACCCCAATATGAGTTCAGGAACATTTCCTGAGTACAGCAAAGAAAAAAACATGCATTGGTTTGTTGGGTTATTTGGAAGGTAAAAGGCCACTTTTGTGAGGTGTGCATTTTTTGGCATTTGAACATCTGGTCAGCCTGTGCCCATGTCCCATATTTGGGACACCTTTGAAGCCAGCCAACTCTATTTACCCAATCAAATCATGAAATTTTTAAAACTAGGCACCCCATGGGCATTTATAATGCCAATATTTTCACTCTTTCCATGCGACAAGTTTTGTGAAGATATAGCGCTAATTGTAGGATTTGCTCATAAAAAACTCTTTTGTGTATATATATAATCTAAAAGTAGTGAAGCCAGCACGCACGGTCTTCAATAATGCTTTATTTTATTTACAAGATGCCCAGATGTCAACGTTTCAGTCCACCTCCATTGACATCTTGCAAATAAAAATGAAGCATTATTGAAGACCGTGAGTGCTGGCTTCACTACTTTTAGATTATTGTTACTTTGCTATCAGCCGAGCACCGGGCACCATGTTTTTTGAACTAGGAATCTAGTACTTGTCACCTTATTTATGCTCAGGTAGAAGTGCAGGGCTATTTGTTATTTTATATATATATATATATATATATATATATATATATATATATATATATATATATGGGGGGGATTATTTTTACACGTTATCATTGAAAAGAATTATTTAAAAACATTGTGAGTGAGCTGGGCTCCATTGACCTGCATGGTTAAATGCAGTACCTGGATAGGCCCTCTGTGAACTCTGACATTTGATAGTTGGCGGCGCCGCCATCTTGTGACTGGCGGCAATGCTATTGCAATCACAAGGCGATTGGGGCATGGGGTTGTGTAACTGACATGCCTCGATTTCGAGGCATGTTAGCAACACCGATTATGCTTAGGAAGCAATTGCTGATTGGGGAGGGCTTTCCTCCCATGATCCACGGCCAGCGTTGCAGGTATTTAACAGCAGCCTGTACATGTAAGGGCTTTATCAACAACACATTGCATCGTGACCACGTACAGGTTTTGACGTGAACGGGTTAATATATTAATGTGAGTTGGTGTGTGAACCTTGTTGAGAACTCATTGTGTGTGTTAAACCAACTATGTATGTTATCTGATTTAGCTGTGTATATAAGGCTGTGTGTTTCTTTAATACAGTGTTCCTGTTTCAACTCAACCTTAGTCTTGCCTGATGCTTGGGGTGGAGAGCTGGACAGTACAAGCGATGTAAACACTACACTACGGCTAGCTACCGCGCCATTGCAGTTCCTGTGTAGCGGGATCCCTTTCTCTTTTCAGGTGAAGCAGGAACCCAGCGGTGTCACATCAATTTACATCACGTCACATGACCCTGCTCCATTCCTGCTTCCCCTGGGCGGTACAAGAGAAGTTGCTCGCACAGAGTGCTAGCAACACAGAGGGAAGCAGAGGCTCCTGCGGAAGTCTGTGAGCAGCACAGAGAGGTCTGCAGTTCAGGTAAGGGGGTGGGGGAGGTTGTCTGAACAAGTAGGCATGATTAAAGGAATGAATGAGTATTTGAGAATGAGTGAATCCATATCTATGAATGAGTATATGAATGGGTAAATTAATGTTTGTGAATGAGTGAATTAAGGAACATGTGTGTGATATCATGGATGTGTAAGTGGGGGGCAAGCATGGCACAGAGAGGCTGTTTGAGGCTAGGATGCCACATGGAGGCTGTTTGAGGCTAGGATGCTATAGGCAGGCTGGTTGGGAGCAAAGACAGCAAATCCTTACAAAGTGGGTGTTATGCAGGTCCTGAGGATGCAATCTGGATGCAAGGGCTGACACGATACTAAGGGAGGTGGGGCAATATGCAAGGGTGTGGGGGCATTAAGTGACAAGGGGGTGCTGGATAGTGGCATCACATCAATCAATACAAAGGGGGGGGGTCTGGGTGGTGGGATAAATATACAATGTGGGGCTAGCTGAAGGCAAAACATTGGCCATGTTTTCCAGGACACATATAACTATTACATATTGCTGACCAGTGCAGATAAAATGCTGCCCTGTAGTATTGGGGGATAGACTCATAGAAAGGAACCAATTAGTTAGATATACATCCCCATATTGCAGGGCAGCATTTTATCTGGGCTGGTGGCATCAATACATAAGGGGGCATTTGGGGCCAATACTAAAGGGAAGTACAGGCTGGGGGCATAAATACACAGAGTGCTGGCTGGGTGCGATACACAAGGGGACAAAAACACAAAAGGTAGGTCAATGACAAAGCAGTGTGTGGAAAATACTTTTTTTTTTATTGTTGTTTCTTAGCCCGTCCGGATGTGAGTGTCAGTGTGGCAGAGCCTGTCCTGGTGTGTATGTTTGGGTGTGGCAGAGCCTGGCCTGGTGTGTGTTTGGGAGTTGGTTTGGCAGAGCCCTTCCTGGTGTGTGTGGGTTTGGGTGTCGGTGTGACCTAGCCTGTCCTGGTATGGGTGTTTGGGTGCTCGTGTGGAAGACCTGTCCTGATTTGTCTGTTTGGTCATCTGTTTCCTGGCACTTTACTTACTGTAGAAATAAATTTAATTTTTGCTTATCCAGAGATAAAACACCCTCTTCAATTTGTATTCACTTCAGAGGACAAAACATTCTAGGCCCAGAGATCAGTGAGAGGAAAAGTAAATGTTTTTTTGTGTTATTGACTCTATTCCAATCTGCATATTTTATTAAAAAGGTATTTTTGGCCAATGCCCAATGTCTTGTGGCCAATGTCTTGTTCATTATATAATTATGGGAGTTATGCTCTAAAGTACATCATAACTCCCATCACTATATACTATGCCAAAATAAAGAAGCAGAGGCTCAGCACTCAAATGATAAGGTGAGTTTATTTCACGCAGGCAACGTTTCGACCATTTCATTACGGAGTGCTGCATTCCAACCTTTCTTTCTGTATATACTATGCCAGACATTACATGAATATGAGTATGAGTATATGAATGAGTGAATGAATGTTTGTGAATGAGAGGTGTGAGATAGCATGGATGTGTAAATGGCATAGGGAAGCTGTAATCACACTCATATCATGCCCAGGTTCCAGCATGTACTGGCTGCCAGGGCATGATAGCAGTGTGATTGCTGTTAGCAATCATATTCATATGTATACTATATACTAAGCCAGACACTGAAGTGTTTATGCTGCATTATTGTCAATGTCTGGCTCAATGTATAGTGATAGGGATTACGCTGTACCACCACCAATGTGCGCCTCAGTATATAGTGATAGGTGTTGTGCTGTACCCCCGTCAATTTCTGCCTCAGGATATAATGTTATGCTGTCATGCGTGGTTGCACATAACCTTATGGGAAAGACAAATTGAGAGTTACTTTTTTTTGTATATGTCTGGGGCTATATAATAAACATGTAACCAGATATTTTAGACAATACACCTCTAACTATTAAGCTCACTAACACCTTTTGTTCTCCTCTTAATACTTCCTTCTTCTCTGTGCCTTTCAAATATAACTTTCACTCTCTCAATGACTCTTTGCTTCCTTTCAAATCTCCTTTTTGGTATTTTATCCTCTTCCTGCTCTGTCTTACAAATGTTATCAATTCTTCCCTGTAAAACTCTTGATAAACCACAATGAGGCGCTCACACTCCACAAAGTAATTCTTCCACAGCCAACGCTCTAAGCTCTCAACAACTCCTGGGGCGAACTCAGATGATTACAGGTGCAAACTTTCCAATACAGAGACCCTCATTCCTTTTGTCTGATTTACTTGGAAATGTCCTTGTTTTTAAAAGAAAAGAAAATTGTTTCCATTAAAATAACAAATGGATCAGAAATACAGTGCAGCCATTGTTAATGTTGTAAATAACTATTGTGGCTGAAAACGGCTGATTTTTAATGGAATATCTTCATAGGAGTACAGAAGCCCTTTATCAGCAACCATCACCCCTGTGCTCCAATGGCACGTCATATTAGCTAAGCCTAGGTTAAGTTTAAAAGGGTAATTGATCATTAGAAAACTCTTTTGCAATTATGTTGTAAAAGAAAAAGTTGTTTTTCATGAAATAAGGAATTGAATTTGCCCCTACAAACTGCAATTATACATGGTAAGTGGTTTGCAAGATATAAATTCTAAGGAAAGACTAAGGGATCTTAGTATGTATAGCTTGGAAGAAAGCAGAGAGGCAAGCTCATTTAACAAAGTACAAAAAGTAAGCTTGTTGAAAGGAACAATGTAAGAACACTAGAGGGTCAGAGGCTAAGCGGTAATGTAAAGAAGTTCTACTTTAACGATAGAGTAGCAGATAGATGGAATAGTCTCCCAGCAGAAGTGGTGGAGGCTAAAACAATGAGGAACATGCACTAAATAGAAAAAAAGCTATCCTCACTATGGAACAAGGTCAATGGCTAATAGGGGTTTGAATCCCTTACATTAGGAAAAACGGTCAGACTAGATGGGCCAAATGGTTTTTTTTATCTACCATCAAATTCTATGTTTCCATATCAAAACTATCTGAACATGTCCCTTTACTTTAAAGAGGTAACCTTATATGCTCCAAATCTGCCTGAGGTGACCGTGTGCTGAAAGCCACAGAAAATTGTCTCCTATATGGTGTAAACCCATACTTAGACGCTGCCTTTCACATTCCTATAAATGTCTCCTCTTAAGCAAACTGTTGCTTGCAGGTTACTGTTTAGATCCTTATGGAAGTGTGAATCATTGTTTAATGTGTCAGCTAATTAGTGCAGTTTCTCTCTCTCCCCTCCCTACTTTCTTTTTCTCCCATGCCTCTCCCCACCCTCTGTCCTTCTGTTTCAGTCTCCCTCTTACTTTCACCCTTTATCTCTCTATTGCGCTTTCTCCCTCCCCACTTTTCTCAGCTATCGCTAATTACTCTGCCCACGGAAAACAGGATCATCTGGCACAAACCGCGCGAAAAATACTTTCCGAGAAAAGGCGTCAGGAAGACAAGGGAGGAGGCTTTTAACCCTGATGACTGCTGCAGATACTCATTATTACTGTGTATTTTCAATATAGGTTTGTGCAGTCTTTTTTCAGCATATAGACAGGCTGTATCATAAGAAGTGGCATGTCATCAGTGTATAAATACCCAAAATAATGGGTAAAGGGCTACCTTTTTTCATTCAGTTCAAATCTACTCAGTATCATTATACAATGCAGCATGCTGACTTATCTCTCCACGTACATCACTTTACCATCAGGTCATTATTTAACTATACAGTATCCTTTAATATAAATCAATAGGGACTCTACAAGCAGGTGCTGAGCACCATTAAACAGAGCAACATCCTCGCTATCCGTGTAGTCACACTCATCATTATTATACAAGTCACAGGCTAGCCAGGTATGGTGTGTTATGAATAGCTCAAGAGTTACTTACTGGTTACACCTGGTTTAGACTTATGTCAAACACTCTTGTCAATCCTCATTGGCAACACAAACTGTACAAAATACAGTTGAGGCCAGAAAGACTTTCATGCGTTGGGTACATTTTGGTCATATCTGTAATGGTTTATGCTTTGAGGACAAAAGGTGTGTGTGTTTGAATATGGCAAGTGTGCATGTTCTATGCAGAGAGAGTAACATCTGCATGTGAAGCATTAAGTAAAACTATAGTCCTTGGTACTACATCTATTTTAAAAGCAGTAGTACATAGGGTATGCTGCCACACACACACACAAAGCCGACAATTTGGATACCAGAATCTAAACTAGCAAGTTACAGGAGGAATGTGCACCACAAAGTGACAGATCAAACAAAAATGACTCCCTAAAAACAGATTGTCTTTATTGTTTATGGGTATAGACACCCAAGTGCTATATAGGTTCCCAGGCTTACAGAGGTAGTATCCTCCATACATGGCTCTAAAACGGAAAACGTCACTTACAGTTTGTGACACGACCTAAACTAAAGTAGTTTAATTTGGTCCAGAGCAGAAAGGGATAATATGCTGGTTACTAATATGGGTTCTCTTTAACCACTTTGAACCACATTGCTCTTTATACGTAAGACATCGTTCATTAAATATAAAAAGAAATGCATATGAATCGTGATATGCATGTGTATTGAATATACCTAGCTTAGATCATGTTAAAATGGGAAACTAGACGTCTGTAGGCTCCATCTTACCTAGCAGGTAGCTCTGCAGTCTGTTCTGTGTATCCTGGCACTGGTCCAAAGCTGTTTAGTTTCAAGATACAACATGGCAGAAATTTCCAGTCTGCAGAACCTCTGTAGTAGAATACAGCATTAAACATTCATTATTGTGTAAATAACACAATTATTTAGCATGACGTGCTGGCATTGGCTTATAAATACTTATCAATACAGTTGGTGTTGTATTTTAAAACATAGAATTAATTAACATTATATTGGGAATAGCACCCATCATAAGGACACAGATACTTTACATTAACATATATCATGGGAACCCTTTAATGTACTATAACAACTCCACTTTGCAACAGGAGACCTTTGTGATGACATCACTCTGTATCACTTGGTTTTCCTGTTAGACATTCAACCCCTTAAATATATTACAGGTAAGTTAAAAAGTCAACTGTCGATAAATGAAATATGAATCCCAGGTGATACCAGCACAATCTTTCATTGTAGAAAATATTGTAGTGAACTTGATGGTTTTTTTTGTGAGCAGAGCCAGGAATAGGTTTTTGGAGAAGAATTAAAATCTAGAAAATCTTGTAAAGGTGGAGAGCGAGATGGAAAAACTTGATCAGAACCTTATGCTACTACCTAGGGATACTGCGCCTGCATCTTCAGATTTCCAGTGCTCTTTTTTGACCCAATATAATATTAGGGCCAAAAAAAATAAAGATTTTGTGTTAGAATTGGGGTACTTTGAGAGCTGATCTAATTCTAGGCCATGAGTTACCTTTAAACCCTACAATCACTTTAAGGAAAGCTCCGAACGTGAAAATACTGTTGCTCTTAGTTAACCTAGAGTTATCAATGAACACAGGACCCCTCAGTTGGATTCCAAACCATTGGGTTTTTATGAATGTGCTAGTTGTAAAGCCTAGAAATATATTCTGAACAACCAAAAGGCCTTTTGTTCTTTGGCTAAAGGTCAATCTTTTTCTTTAAAACCTTTTATAAATCATAACACTTCACATGTGATGTAGCCTATTCACATGTAAAACAAAATCCCCAACTGGTGTCACCATCAGGGGAACCATCCAGTCCCAACAAAGTGTAAAAAAAGGTCCAAATTATATATATACAAGTTTATTTTTTTATAAACAAGTCCTAAAAATGATATACCAGAAGCTATAAATTCAGACCCGAGGTAAAAGGTGTGTTGAAAAATACAGAAAGAAATACTACTGCAAACTTTGACTAGTGGTAAAATGTGTGCATGAAAAGCATTAAAATACCAGCATTTTAAATACCCTGGGTGACTATTTTTCAAACATTTAGAGTTTGATGGGGGTAAATTGAACTGACCATTTTCAAAGATGGCCCAAATCTGACAAGAGGCAGAATTTTCAACATGTCAACATTTCACTGAAAATTGAATTGCGCATGTCACAAATGTGTCCTTTTACCCCCAAATAACCTGACAAACCCATGCATGGGTGGTATCACTGTACATGGGAGATGTTGCTGAACACATATTGGGAGGTTGACAGTGACATATACCAGAAGCGTTGTGAAAACAAAATATAATAAAATGAGGCATTTCTAAACAATTATTTGAATCTATTTAGCAGGTTTTTTTTGAGTAAGAGCTATATTGATATATTTTAAAGTAATTTTATAGGCTCAAAATAATGGTATCTAAAGATACTAGCTTGTCCTGAAAATAAAAAACAAACAATATATAAACATGTGTGGGTTCACTAAATGAGAGAGAAGAAAATTACAGCTAAACATGAAATGTTAAAACAGCTATTGTCACAAAGGATACAAAAAACCCGCTCTGTCCTTAAGGGGTTAAATTCTTGGGTACTGATGTGAGTCCATCATATTGGAAAAGAGGGGTAGGACTCATAGGCTTCTACAAAGAGAAGCCTATTGGATCTACAAGTTGAGCACTTTACACCGCTTTGGTTTAAATAAGGGCTTTGATTTACAAGCTTTTCTATAAACTCTGTAATCGCTAATAATTTATTTAAATAACTAAACTATAAAAAATAATTATATTTTATTCTATAATTTAATTTTATTATATTGTATTCTTTAATATAATTCTATACTTTATGATACTAATGATTATATATTACACACACACTCCCTGGACACTTTATTAGGTTCACCTTGCTAGTACTGGGTTGGACTCCCTTTAGCCATCAGAACTGCCTTCGTTCTTCATGGCATACTTTCTACAAGGTGCTGGAAACATTGCTCCAAGATTTTGGCCCATATGGACATGATCGCATCACGCAGTTGCTGCAGATTTGTCAGCTGCACATCCATGATGCGAATCTCCCATTCTACCACATCCCAAAGGTGCTCTATTGGATTGAGATCTGGTGACTGTGGAGTCCATTGTAGTACAGTGAGCTCACTGTCATGTTCAAGAAACCAGTTTGAGATGATGTGAGCTTTGTGACATGGTGCATTATCCTGCTGGAAGTAGATGGGTACACTGTGGTCATAAAGGGATGGACATGGTCATCAACAATACTGTCACGTTTAAACAATGCTCAATTGTTACTAAGGGGCCCCAAGTGTGCCAAGAAAATGTCCCCCACATCATTACACCACCACCAGCAGCCTGAACTGTTGATACAAGGCAGGATGGATCCATGCTTTCATGTTGTTTACTCCAAATTCTGACCCAGTCAACCGAATTTCACAGCTGGAATCGAGACTCATCAGACCAGGCAATGTTCTTCCAGTCTTCCATTGTCCAATGTTGGCGAGCCTGTGTGAATTGTAGCCTCAGTTTCATGTTCTTAGCTGTCTGGAATGGCACCCGGTGTGGACTTCTGCTGGTGTAGCCCATCTGCTTCAAGGTTCAGAGATGGTATTCTCTTACTGTTGCCTTTGACATCATCATCATCATGATTGGTGCTTCCACTGCATACTCTGCCGCTTGCTTTCGGGCTCGTAGTTTCATCACCTTCTTCACGATAACAGGCCATGTGTCGGGAACAAATGTCTAAGTGCTTGCACTTATGATCCTCTGTCAGCTGCTTAGGCACCCACTTTACTGAACTTACATGAACTGTCATGAATCAGGGCATAGGCAGATCCAACACTCACATTCAGCTTTACTAGAACCTCTACACATGCAAAGATGAATTTGTGCTCCCGGCACACCTTCTGCCCACAAAATGTGTATGACAGAGCATGGGCGTAGGAACCGGGGGGGGACAGGGGGGACAGATCCCCCCCCAGTAACTCATGCAGGGGGGACTGATAGTGAAGAAATCCCCCCCAGGGCCGTAGGAACCCCCCCAATAGAAACGCCGCAAATGCGGCCCGCGAGACCTCGAGGTACGGCCCGCGTAAGATTGGCAGCCAGGGCAACCGATCTTACGGGGTCTGCACCTAGAGCCCTGCTACAACAAGAGCCCTGCTACTTACCTGTGGGAGGGTCTTCTGTACTGCACAGAGGAAACGGAACCCAGCAGAGTTCACGTGACATCACATCACATCCTGCTTCCAGAAAACGCAGAGGGAGGCCGCGCCCCCTGCTGAAGTCTGTGAGCGGCATCAAGGAGCTGCAGTGCAAGTAAGGGGGTGGGGAGGGTGTTTGAATGAGTATGTGTGATTGAGGGAATGAATCTGAATGAATGAGTATATGAATGAATGAGTGTTTGTGTGATAGCATGGATGTGTAAGTGCTGGAACCTAGGCATGATGGGACTGTGATTGCTGTTAGCAATCACACTCCTATCATGCCAAGGTAGCCAGTACATGCTGAAACCTAGCTAGCTGCCCCCCTTGTGTATTGATGCTGCCAGCAGTTTGGGGTCTGCACATCACTTACAGCCACCCTGTACCAACATGTACTGGCTCACTTGGCATGATAGGAGTGTGATTGCTTACAGTAATCACAGTCCCATCATGCCTAGGTTCCAGCATTTACTGGCTGGATGTGTAAGTGCTGGAACCTAAGCATGATGGGACTGTGATTGCTGTTAGTAATCACACTCCTATCATGCCAAGTCAGCCAGTACATGCTGAAACCTAGCTAGCTGCCCCCCTTGTGTATTGATGCTGCCAGCAATATGGGGTCTGCACATCACTTACAGCCACCCTGTACCAGCATGTACTGGCTGCCTGGGTATGATAGGAGTGTGATTGCTGTTAGCAATCACACTCCTATCATGCCAAGTCATATTGCTATTTTTTTTGTCCAATTGTGGTGTGTTACCTACTTTTATTAAAAATGTGAGTTTTTTTATTATTTTTAAAGGTGGGGGGTCATTTTCAGTTTTGGCTAAGTGAACCGTGAATGTTTTGGTCCAGAATTTTCATTTTGGTCCATCCCTAGAATAAATAGAACTATTTTTCTTTATTTTAATCTGCATATTTTATTAAAGGTTTAATAAATAAAATTTAATAAAGTGGCCCACTGCAGAAAAAACTTGGACACCCCTGGGGTAGACAGTGAGAAGGGGGGGGTAGGGAGAGGGTAGCTGGTGAGAAGGGGGGTAGGGAGAGTGTAGCTGGTGAGAAGGGAGGGTAGGGAGAGTGTAGCTAGTGTGAAGGGGGCGATAGGGAGAGGGTAGCTAGTGTGAAGGGGGCGATAGGGAGAGGGTAGCTAGTGTGAGAAGGGAGGGTAGGGAGGGGGTAGATAGTGTGAGAAGGGAGGGTAGGGAGGGGGTAGATAGTAAGAAAGTGTGAGAGGGGGAGAGGGGGTAGATAGTGTAAGAGATAGGGAGAAAGTGGGGATCTGATGGGGGAAAATGCTGCCCCCCCCAGATTTTTAGGGGTTCCTATGCCCATGTGACAGAGGGCTGTTCCTCTGGTGCAATTTGTACGTTTTGAAGCAATCTTCACCCTAGGGTGAAAACTCCTATATTAACCTGCAAGGACAGCCGGGTTTCCAGACAGAAATAGGATGTCTTTTTTTGATCATGAATATATTATATATTTTATGGTTTGAATATTTTTAATAGTTATTCATATATCAGATTGTGTCCAGCATCTGGGTTATTGTTATTATTATTTTCTAGTTACTTGTCGCGAAAGGGTGTATATCACCTATCAACTGTAAGCTCCTTTGAGCTGGGTCCTCCTCACCTGTTGTCTCTGTAAGTCATATTATGTTATGTTACATACTACTTGTTATGTCCTGTCTACCCAGTGTACAGTGCTACGGAATTTGATGGCGCTATATAAAACAATAAATAATAATAATAATGTTCTTTGCCACCTTGAAGACTTTGAGATTAAACGCGTTGGTGGTTTATCGGCACTTGGCTCCCTTAACATACTGGAACATTATCTCCGTGCACTAGATTTTTTATTGCAGATATTATTTTTCATTTTGCTGATACATATATTTTTGGGAAGGTATAGCATCCTACCATCTAGGACTTACAGGGTTATCTGTCTTTGTGTTACAAAGGTAAGCAACACAGATGCACATTTGTTTCTCATGTGTACATTTTTTTTTTTTTTTTTACTGACTCTTTAAGTGCCAAAGTAGCTCAAGAGCGGAAAGGGTTAAATAGACACAAACTCAATATCAAGGAGCTGTTAACTACGTCATATGATTTGCAATCGTGGGTTGAGTTAATAAACTTTAGTTAAGACAGTGCTTAAACCAGGGGCATCCTATAAATGTCATTGGCATACATGTATCTCATTGGCATCCATGTATCTCAAGTCAGAAGGGCTAACCTCACACTACCTATATTTTTCACATGCTCTTCTCAAGAGTTTAATCCAGTAAACATGACACAACCATTGGGTCAAATGACTTCTAAGTCATTTGCCCTACAACCAATTAAGTCATTGTAACTTTTCCACTTTGCTGTCCCATTAAATTTACCCCCTCAAGCAACGATACTTCACATATTTAGATTGTCTTAAGACCGCTTCCAACGGATATATAATAATAATAATAAAAAAAAAACGGTTGCTTTTTTTTTTCTTGGAAGGCACACTGAGGATTACTGTGATTTGTACTCAGATTCCAAATGGAATCAGAGCCAGGAGCTAATTAAGCAAGAGGAGAAATTACAGAACAGGTGGTGATGTCAAATATTCCTAAAGGAAGAAGGGGGTGTATTATCCCACTATGTGTCTTATCAGAACCCCAGACCAATTCTTTTCCATTTAACCAAGCACTGAGTGGGCTGCAGCAATTTTTTTTTTTTGTCTTCAGAAAAAAATCCCTCCGACGTGACCCAAAGTTTTGTGATCAGGTCCTAAAAACACCCCTCTGTTTTTGCACATATTCTTTATATTCACAGTACACATTTAGCCTGTAAGTAATAATTTATAGAAGATTGCAATCATTTCATACCTAATAACAGGAAAAACTCCTGCTGAAAACAAGTCCCCGGTCTATGTCTTCACGGCTCAAACTGATACTGTTGTACAAAATGAACAAATAAATGATAGACACTAGATACCATCCTTCATACGGATAATGTCAATACAGTCAAATAAAACAGATGAAACATTAGTCATTTGGTTTATACCAAAAGTGAATAAAGCAGTAAGTGATTTGGTTTCATTTAACCTAAAATCAAATCTAAATGTTAAAAGGGTAATGTAGACATAAAGGGTTGTCTTTTAAGTATCTGGCAGGTGGTAACAGATAGTGCAGCATCTTATAATTAGGCAATGTGTTTAATTAAAGAGTCCTAGAAAAAAAAAATCTCTAATTTAAAGGGCTGACCCCAGACAGACAAACCCCACAGTGAGTTGTTACAGGATCATTCTCCAAGGTCGTTATTCCAAATCCTAATTATACAGGACAGGTCCCAGCAGAATCCTATGTAGTATTGAACATGTAAAGAGAAAGCTAATCTAATAATGGTGTGGTACTTACAGGGATGGCCCTTCTCTTCACCTTACAATTAAGACTGTTTGCAAAGTGACAATATGAAATTCTGTATGAACACCACCGAAGAACTGTTATCATTAAGGCAATTATTAAATCCAAAAATCTACGTTTCAGTAATTATATTAAATTGATACTGATTAATCTCAAACAACAGTGTTAAAACACAAACAAGACCAGTCGGGCCAAAAAGTTATGCCCATATAACATCAGAAATCAAGACCTCTGCATTACATCACGTAATATAAGAATACAAAAAAGTAACTGTCCACTATTACCGTATTTCCTTATAAATACCAAATCAAATAAGTAACAGCAACTACAAAAGTCTCTAAGTAAATATATCAATACATGTGGTTGTACATGCATGAAGTTTACACAAACACACACACACCTCATGTAGGTCACAGTACAGAAAATGACACAGAGTAGGTAGGCACACATAATTGTGCTAAAGAAACAAAAAGCATCATTCTGGCTGAGGGTGATGGGAGTTGTTTTTATTTTATTTTACATTTTGATTGGGGGAGAGGATTTAAGAGGGGGCACCAGCAACATTACAATCTCTGATCCCAGTATTTTATAGGAGACATAGTAAAGGCATCCTACAGTGCAATAGCAAAAAAATAAAAATACTGGAGCCCCCAGTGAAACTTACGGTGGGGAGGCCAAAGCTCCTAATACACATATAGTGACAGACACTCTGCGCCAGGTCACCGTGGACTATAAACCACTTATTGGTGCCCAGGGTTTTGCAGGACAAGGGAGTATAAACTGTCCAGGGCTACCATTACGAATCCGGCACCCTACTCTTTCCTGAAGCGGTGCCATGAGGTGCCCAGCAGGGTTACAATGGTAGCAGCGTGGAAGGTCTCTATAAGCTGGGGGGGTAGTATATGTGTGTG
The DNA here is from genome assembly GCF_027358695.1 of Spea bombifrons. Taxonomy (NCBI): domain Eukaryota; kingdom Metazoa; phylum Chordata; class Amphibia; order Anura; family Pelobatidae; genus Spea; species Spea bombifrons. Next base: position 60,986,379 of record NC_071088.1, on the reverse strand, counting down.
TATACTAGAGCTGAAACAACGAATCGATAAAATCGATAATAATCGATAACGGAAATCATCGATAACGATTTCCGTTATCGATTAATCGAGTGATCAATTCGTTGTTGGAGCACTCGGCTCCTTTTACTTACCTCCGCGAGCGTTCCCCGCTTCTGCTACACGCTCTGCAGTCTCCGCCTTCTTTCAGCTACGTGACGGATGTGACGCGTTCCGGAGGTAAGTATTCTTCATGTCTATGTGCACGGATCGCACAGAGCCACTCGCACAGAGCGAATCGCTCTGTGCGAGTGGCTCCACTCGCACAGAGCGGTTCGCTCTGTGCGAGTGGCTCCATTCGCACAGAGCGGTTCGCTCTGTGCGAGTGGCTCCATTCGCACAGAGCGGTTCGCTCTGTGCGAGTGGCTCCATTCGCACAGAGCGGTTCGCTCTGTGCGAGTGGCTCCATTCGCACAGAGCGGTTCGCTCTGTGCGAGTGGCTCCATTCGCACAGAGCGGTTCGCTCTGTGCGAGTGGCTCCATTCGCACAGAGCGGTTCGCTCTGTGCGAGTGGCTCCATTCGCACAGAGCGGTTCGCTCTGTGCGAGTGGCTCCATTCGCACAGAGCGGTTCGTGAGTGTGGGTGCAGGGCAGGGTGGGGGTGCAGGGCAGAGTGGGGGTGGGGGGTGCAGGGCAGGAGACTGGGTGCAGAGCAGAGTGGGAGACTGGGTGCAGGGCAGAGTGGGGGTGGGGATGCAGGGCAGGGTGTGAGTGTGGGTGCAGGGCAGAGTGGGTGCAGGGCAGAGTGTGAGTGTGGGGGCAGGGCAGAATGTGGGGGCAGGGCTGGGTGCAGGGCAGAGTTAGAGACTGGGTGCAGGGGCACAGTGCAAAGTGCTGGGTGCAAAGTGCCAGTGCTGGGTGCAAAGTGCCAGGGCTGGGTGCAAAGTGCCAGGGCTGGGTGCAAAGTGCTGGGTGCAAAGTGCCAGGGCTGGGTGCAAAGTGCAAAGTGCTGGTGCAAAGTGCTGAATGCTGGGTGCAAAGTGCTGGATGCAAAGTGCCAGGGCTGGGGCAAAGTGCTGGGTGCAAAGTGCTGGGTGCAAAGTGCCAGGGCTGGGTGCAAAGTGCTGGGTGCAAAGTGCTGGGTGCAAAGTGCAAAGTGCTGGGGCAAAGTTTCTTGAACAGTAATAGTCCACCTCTTTTCAGAATGTTTGGGGTTATTTTGTTTCATAAATATTGTGTTTGGGTTCTTGTACTTTGAAAATATTGTTTTTTATTACATCATAACAAAATAAGAATGTTAATGTAAATTTTAAGTTGTTTTTTAACATCCAGTTCATTAAATTCTTTTAAATAAACGAAAAATTTGCATATTGTTTTTTTTTATCCGATTAATCGATTAATCGAAAAAATAATCGGCCGATTAATCGATTATTAAAATAATCGTTAGTTGCAGCCCTAGTGTATACACACACACACACGCGCACACACACACTCACATATATACACTCACTGGCCACTTTATTAGGTACATCTATTTTGCTTGTTAACACAAATAACACGGCAGTGACTCAATGCATTAAGGCATGTAGATGTGGTCGAGGGTATTTCAGGAGAACGAGCAGACTGATTCGAGATGATAGAAAGGCAACAGTAACTCAAATAACCACTCGTTACAACCAAGGTATGCAGAATACCATCTCTGAACGTACAACACGTCAAACCTTGAAGCAGATAGGCTACAGCAGCAGAAGACCACACTGGGTGTCAGCTAAGAACATGAAACTGAGGCTGTAATTCGCACAGGCTCACCAAAATTGAACAATGGAAGACTGGAAGAACGTTGCCAGGTCTGATGAGTCTCGATTCCAGCTGCTATATTCAGATGGCAGGGTCAGAATTTGGCATAAACAACATGAAAGTATGGATCCATCCTGCCTTGTATAAACAATTCAGGCTGCTGGTGGTGGTGTAATGGTGTGGGGGACACTTTCTTGGCACACTTTGGGCCCTTAGAACCAATTGGGCCCTTAGAACCGTTGAGCATTGTTTAAAAGTGACAGGCTACCTGATGTCCATCCCTTTATGACCACAGTGTACCCATTTTCTGATGGTTACTTCCAGCAGGATAATACACCATGTCACAAAGCTCACATCATACTCCAATGGCTTCCACAGTCACCAGATCTCAATTCAATAGAGCACCTTTGGGATGCCGGGGCTTCTATGACTGAGCACTTGAAGGTTACGTCACGCTGGTGCTCCGTCATAGAAGCCCCAGCGGAACTAACGGGCAGCAGAGGTTGTCAATGCGCATCTACCGGCTGCCCCAATTAGACACCAGGGAGTCTGAAGTACGAGGAATGAGTCTGGGGAAGTCGGGGGGGGGGGTATAAGGCATTCCTGTAGGCATTTCGGGGGTTAAAAGGCATTTGGGGGGGTAGAGTGGCATAATGGGGGTGAAAGGCTTATCATTGAGGCAGAGTGGCATATAGGCAGGTATAAGGCATATCTGGAGAGCAGAGTGGCAAATACCCCTTGTTATGAAGGGGTTAACTGCAGTACTGTAGAAAGAGGTGCAGCACCGAAGGTGTGTTTTATGTTGTATTGCCCCAATAAACATTGTTAAACTGCAGACTAGGGGATAATATATGAAAATAAAATTTGGTAAGGAAAAAAAAGTTGACTCCTAAATTTTTTCAGTGGCCCCTACACTAAAAACAAATTTGTCGACCCCTGCACTAAAATACTTATACAAACCAATGCACACAAACATATGAACACACACACCTCTACCTTTGTCAGCTTAGGAGGAGGGAGGTCAGGAACATACTTGCAAACACAAGTAAAATACTTACAGTACAGATACCTACACATAGTAACATATTTATATTTATATTTACTAACACACTTACTGGTGGAGGAGGGGGAAGTCTAGCAGCTTTTCTGCCGTTATATTCTGGCACTCAGACTCTGTCACTGTGCTGGGACTGTGGGAGCATGGCCCACAGGTCCAGCAGTATGTATGGCATGGAGTGGGATCGGCTTGGCAGTGCTGGCATTGGGGGCCTCCGTTTTGCGAGTGTCACATATGAGATTCATGGTTGGCATCCTAGGTCCGTTTTTCAACCATGTATCTCGTGGTTGGCACTGTAAGGGTTAAAGAGGGAAACATAACAACATAGCATTGTTAAAAGGTCCTTTAAACTATAGCTTCTGCTTTTTGTTTTCCAATCAGCGAAACTGCTGGACATAATTGGAAATGTAACGGACTATTTTACTATATGGAAGTCATGATCTGTTGCAAAAGGTGGAATAACTAGCATATTGATGTACCATGCTCATACCCCCCCCCCCAAACACGCCCATACAAAAGCAGCCATCAATGAGGGTCAATAACAAAAAAGTGAGAAATAACTATACCCCTGGTATACAAATAAAGTGGCTATATATAAATATATAAGACACAAATTTAGTATACTAATAGTATAAAGTGTTGATGAAGGGCAGGTGTCAGCTTATACGGTATTTAATATGTACATGCATATCCAACCTGTATAGGATTCCTTTTTCAATATTGCATTGTTTCTAATTTATCAAAAAGGGAAACATTCGATGACATTCTGTTTGTAGCTCTTGGTCCTTTATAGTAGTGCTGCAGAATATATTAGCACATTGTAAATAATAATGAGCTCTATGAGGTAGAGAAAGCAGCCGTGTTTTAGTTCTGACTGTCCTTGTGTTTATTCCCTTAATTATCACTGTAAACCTGTAAAATGTAGAAATATCCAAATATTCATACAGTTGGAAAATGTGTTGTGAATTCTCCTCCAGTGTGAGGTATTGGCAATAGATCAGCCACTGAACACCATTTGTGGGGCAGTTTATAGGCGCAGGACTATGTGATCCTCCTCAGAGACTACTAAAGGGTTAATAGCAGAAATGTCTGACTAATTAAGCAGTTAATTGGATTTGAAGAGAGCGTGGGGGTGTCCTTTCTTTCTTTCTTTATGCTGAGATTTAAACCTCCCCCAACTGGATTTGGGCCAGTCTAATTTTTAATCATGAATCAGGAGACTGTGTGTCATTTCAGTGACTTTTAAATATGACAACATCTCCCAAATGCAATGTATAATGGTGCTCAGAATCTCCATATATCACATCTGCTCATTTAAGTGAAAGTGAAATACACAATCTCTGAAAGATGGTACAGTTGGTCTGTATCTGCCACAGGTGAATGGCACAATGACACGGACAAGAGGATGATGGGATATGTAGTCTATACATGGTGATCCCATGATATGAAGAATATACCGTATTTGCTCAATTATAAGATGAGCCCCCCAACATTTGAATATGTATTTAGGAAAAAAGAAAAAGCCTGAATATAAGCCCACCCTATAGGAAAAATGTTTTACTTGTAAATATTAATTCATGTAAACTATTTTTCATATTTAATAAAAACGATGATTGAGAAAAAATATTTATTTTTGTTTATTTTTCCTTTTATTTGCCAACCTGCCCCCCAGTTATGCACATTTGCCCCCATACCTGCCTATATGCCACTCTGCTTCCATGATATGCCTTTTAACCACTATTATGCCACTCTGCCCCCCCAGAAATGCGTTTTAACCCCCTATATGCCACTCTGCCTACAGGAATGCCTTATATCCCCCATATGCCACTCTGCCCCCCCCCGACTTACCAATGCTTCTCTCCAGAATCGAAGGTCATGTCTTGCCAGCGCTCTGTCATAGAAGCCCCCAGAGCAAGTGACAGCAGCAGCAGAGGTTACCAGAGAGGAGGATCCAGGTCCCCTGCAGCGCTGCGGGGGATCTGGATCTTAGTCTTATAGTCAGACCTCTATTTGAGGTCAAGACGACCTTGAATAGAAGACGAGGGGTATTTTTCAGAGCATTTCAGACCTTGTCTTATAATCGAGCAAATACGGTATATATATATATATATATATATATATATATATATACACATATATATATATATATATATATATATATAAAGCATGATGAAAGTGTGACCTGGCAGTAAGATATGTACTGTATCCATCTGATTGCAGGGTAACACTACAACATTGATAAAAGAGAACTGGAAATGTTTTTCGTCTTTCCCAAAACAGGGTGGCACTGTGACTTGGACACAGAAAAATAGAATGTTTCCATAAATATAAATAAAATCCATGCTAGAAATCATTGCTTTTCCCCCTCCATTTTAACCTTCAGGTCTGGCAAGCCCATGATATAAATGAGATCTACAGAGGGTAGCTGGTCTCCTCTCACTAGGGTGAACACATCACCAGCCATGTTTCCTAGGACACATATCATTTTTACATATTGCTGACCAGCCCAGAAAAAAATCCTGCCCTGCAGTATGTGGGAGGTATAGACTTATGGATGGGAACCAATATGTCAGTTATACATGCCCCATACTGCAGGGCAGCATTTTATTTGTGCTGGTCAGCAATACGTACAAATTATATGTGTCCCGGAAAACATGGCCGATGTGGTAACCCTACCTCTCATGTGGATAACAGTGAGACATAAAAAAGTTATGGAACAGAAACCTATTGTATATTGATGAAAAGGCTTCATGTTAACACTTCCAAAGCAAACTTCCTAACTTATCTGAGAAAAGTATGGATGGAACCATGGTGCCATTTACTCTAAAATGCTTAGGCCACAACATAATGCACTTACAGTAAAATCTAAGGTATTTTTTCAGGTATGTTCTCTTTTTGAAGGAATCAATACAGCAATACAAGCTTTCTGTTCTTCTCAAAAAAACAAATGACAAAGTGTGCTTTGAAGCTAGAGGATATAGGGCTTACAACATAGAGTTTTGCAGACATTTAGAAAACACTTATATATGAACACAGCTCTATCAATCATACCTTGTCGGATATTCTGAAAGATTCATTTGTAAGCATCTCTTCCAACCCTGGACATCTGGGTCCATGTAGATGAAAGGCTTGGAAGTTATGGAGGAGCAAATATTAGGAGCTAATACAGAGTTATTTTACAAAATGTTAAATTTAGGGACATTCTAATGTCACTAACACCCCTGCTTTATGACTAATGATGTATCAAGTATGTCATGAAAACATTCCCCTACAGGACCAATGACGGACTTGGTATGTCACTAGTGACAAAGTCAGTCCTCATTGGCAGTTTTAGAATATTATTTGAATATGTCCACGTCTTTTTTCTTATTTTGTTGCAATGTTATATTCCAGTTTCTGTTCCCGTGTCTCCAAATGAAAGGAGCTACTGCTAACATACTATCTAAGTTTATTAAATATGAAGTAATTGTTCTTTATACATAAATAGGTTCAGTAAATGTACACTGATTGCACTGTACGATGATACTCCATACTTACATACCGATAGCAGAACATTCTGCACTATACAATAATCATGCATCTGCACTGCCTTTTGCTCTTTCTATGCTGACTGTATAACGGCACGATACATTACAAGTGACCATGTGGCATAGTATAAAAAATATTAGGCATCTCCAACATGCTGTACAATGGGAGCATACTTGCGAAGGTTATTCTCCTCCATACTCTGTCATTCTAGGGACAGTACTCTATGGGGCTGAGATTGTCTCATGACCCAGGGGCGTCCCACTCAGGATCTATGTGTAATAATCATCCCGTGAGTGGGACACATGATGGGGAAGTGAAACGTGCAGCTGTTGTTTATATCATGAGATCTATCCGGGATTTACAAAAACCTACTCCCAAAAGGAAACCAGCACTTGTAATGAGGTAGCATAACAAGCTTTCTCTAAAATAATGTTGGATATGTATTGCCATATATGCTAATAACATTTCTTAAGGCAATACATCAGTCACTAATGACTCATTTACTGGGTGGGTGCACACAGGTAACTAAATGACTTATGGAATTTACATACCTAGACCTGTACTTCACCTTATTGCATTGAGCAACAGGTTCATTATCAGCTTGCTATACATCATGGGTGTGCATCGTTCTGCCATCTGCCTAATGTCTCTCTCGGTACACCACATTCTTCCAAGCCTTCCTACCAGCTCCTGTTTCTGCACTTGGACTAATACACCGGGTCTCCACAACAGGACACTGATGCCACCTTCTTTCCATAGACCACTGTATATGAAAAATGAACAGCCAGGACAATCAATGTACAAAACTTAGGCAGATGTCAGGAAGACATGGAGGCTCATCCAGAATCTGCATTTTTTTATAATTATAACTTGCACCAGGAATTTTTTCTTCCATAGAACACACAAACATTAATTCTTCTTCTATAGAAAGATGTATTCCAGATTAGCGTTCATCTGCTAATGGCTGTACAAAGATGCTTTCTGTGCATATGGAGTGGGTAAGGGGCTTAATTTTATGACCTCTGTCAGAACATTTGTCTATAGTAAATTGTGACGGTTTTGAGAGATCGGTTTTGTTATTCAATTGTTGTTTTAGGCTATTGCAGCAATTTACCACTCTGGGCTCTGCAAATCCATCCATTTAAATTAATAGAGGGGATATACTGCTGTGCTATTCAAATGCAGTCTGTCACTGGTGCTGCATGTTAGTTAGCTGCATTTTGACAGCTAATTACACCTCCAGCCGAAGGTCCGCATAGCAACCCCTGGCATGCACTTGCTACAATTAAAACTCAAATGCATACGGCATTCACATAGTTAGAAGGGGGGGGGGGGGTAAAGAAGCTTTATTACTAATACTTTTTAAAATATTGCCCAGTGTGTGTTACGTTTGATAAACTAAACCTCTAGCTCATGTCACACGACTATTAGCCTGTTGCTTTGGTAAACCAATAACAGATGGTAATGCCCAATTTTACTTGTTCCTTAGTCAAAGAGCTTTACTCAATAAACCATTTGGCGTAATCACTAAACAGGACGTTTTGGAGGTTAGTTGGACTTTGAATTGATCACTCTGCAAAAGACTGTTAAAATGTAAGATGCACATAAGAAACATTTCAATTTAACTATGCCTTATACAAGGTCAACTTAGTCCTTCTTAAAGGAGAAACTCCCTGGGATCTCTTATTCATAATGGGTGTTATTTACTACTAGTATATGTGCCCATCATTATAATGGTGTGCCAAGTTAACAAAGAAGCGGTTTTGCTTTTTATTTACCGTATTTTTTCCCTCTTATCAGCTTTTCCACCATTACACATCAACCAACTACTACTCATATATACCCACCCCTCTCCTGACACGTTAAATACACACAGAACTCCATGAGCTACAGCACTGTATGTTCTTACGTGACTTCATTACCAACAAATGATCCCTACTCATGACCCTTGAGCACATTAACTATCCCAAACTTCCTACTGTACACATACCATCCCCACACCCTCCTCCAATTACCCGTCATGTTGTGTTATCCTGTTTAGGAGACGCAGTACTCATCACTGGGTCTCACGTTACTGACATCCTAGCTTACGCTGAAGTTCTACCGGCTGTATGAAACTTTACAGTGCTTAATACTTTTCTACTGACACATCTTCTCCAAACAGAATGCTGGCATAGAGTGACCACTATCATGTGGTTGCAGTGGAAGGGCATGTCACCTTAAGAATTGTCCATCATGCTGAGTGGGACAGGCTCAAATCATAGAGCAGCAACTGACAGACAACCCCCTTAGTGGCAAGCCTTTTATATATATAAAAAAAATACCGTAAGATGACTTAAGGGAGGACATATATTTTAAAGGGCCAAAGCAGTGTGTCTTGTAAGAAGTGCAGCATGGCCATGTATAAAGCATAGTTAGTTACCTATGATTTTAAAGGTGGAAGGTAACATTCCAGACAGAATCCTTGCAGCTCTTACCATGCTTTGTGGCCCCTAGATGTGCAGTTTCCTTGCCCATACCTAGCTAAATATAAATATACAGAAGACTTTGATTCAAATACATAGCCGCACAACTATAAGAACCTGCAAATATGGAAGGCACACTGCACGTATGGTCATCAACAAAGAGAGTGTGTCAAGGCAAACCTTAAATCCTTCAGCACACCATTTTAGCATCTGCATTTTATTTTGTTACATTTGTTTAAAAAAAATATTAATGTGGCTCGCTATTAGCAAATGGATGCGGAAAATTGCTTTAAAGATGTCCCATTCCAGTGTCCTTGGCCATAGTATAACAAGATGCCAAAAAACAAAACGTAAACTTGTGACATTCTCCAAAAGCATTTCCATGTAACAATATTCAAGGCTTTATCATCATGTAAGGCTATTATAACATTAAGATGCCTATGGAACACAAAGCAAGCTAGGGGACAGTTAAGGCTTTTGTCAGCCACATTCAGATGGTAAACAACGTGCTGGGCAGCCCAGTTCTTAAGACAGAAAATGTATTCTGAAAAAAATGTATGAATGATCATGGCAACACCCAACGTAATTAAACAACTATAACAGAAACCACCATGTTTCAATACTGGAACTCTTGGATCCATGATAAAAATGTGATCTTTGTTTTAGATACTGGTGGATCATTGCTTTAACCCCAACAGACATTTTTTACACTGGACATTTTCTCAAAAGGGGTCCATGTATAAAGGCCTTGTTTACATATACCTACCCAGAAAACCTTGCAGCGGTGGTAGCAATACAACCACTTATCGTGGGAAAAGCAGGTCTTCCATCATCAGCTTCCATAGGCAGTTTTCCATCATCTTTATGCCACCACAACTTATGTTGTGTGTGCTTAATATTACACAATATAGGCAAAGTCAAGGGAGGCATACCTTTTGGTGAGATCTATAGTTCACCAGCAGACTGTTGGACTCTTTGCCTATACCATATAATAAAAAAATATTTCGAGTAATATTCACAAGTATCTGAATACTGGGAACTTACATTAAACATTTGAGAAGAATGGAATTTCTTCTGTATAAATATGTTTAAAAATATAATTACTTTGCCAAAGATATATGACAAGGTAAATTGTTACACAAATATAGATTTTCCGTGAAATGGAAGCCATGGCTACTTTGGATGATTGCAGGATGACTTGCCTTTAACACTACCTGATTAATGTAGCACTAACTTTGTAGCACTAAGCTTTTCAGACTATGGAGAGGAAGCTTCTACTGTCATGTTATTGCAGCAGTTTGGACATACTGTACTTCCTTACGTAATTTGGACATACTGTACTTCATGTAATTTTTCTTTAATATATTTAGAAGTAGAAATCCCCTTTGCCAAATATATTAGAGCAAACTGAATACAATAAAATATCATTTGATATTTATAACCAGTGCTAGCAAAAAGCATGGTTAATTGTATAAAGCAGGCAGAAATTAATTATTAAATATCAAATTATGTAATTTAGGAAAAGTCATCAACCAATTATAAAGGGCATAAAAGACAATGCCATATAGGAAGTTAGTTTATTCACTTGTATACAAGGGCATATCTAGCTTTGTTTCATTGGCTGCTTGTATATTTGGCCCCCCAACAAAGTGAAAATAAGTCATGGTGGTTTAATGTTCCATCATCTTATATTATTAAATACCACTTTAAACAACATACAATACATGTGTCAGGGCCAGGTAATCAGGTTGGGTAGGAGCCTCATTGCAGGGGATACCTGGGGTTCTGTCTGCACACGGCGATGCATGGTAACTGAAGAATAAGACAGACAGGCACAAAGAAATACATCACAGGCAGAATTCCAGGTAATGCTATGTATTGTATATTATGGCAGGACAAGCAAATGCAGCTAAACAGTCTCTTAGCAAGAAACCGGACGTATGGCAGGAAGTTCTCTGGAGGGGCGCACGGTAGGAAGCCCACTTGGCAGGGCTGAAGGCAGAAAGCCCACTTGGCAGGGCTGAAGGCAGGAGGCCCACTTGGAAGGGCACAAGGTATGAAGCCTAACTTTAGCTCCTTTCTTCATTTGTTACAACATTCACTTGTCTGTGGAAGCAAATCTTTAGTTGCTACAAGTATGTCCAACAAAGAGGGAAAGAGAAGTAGGAAAATGAAGAGGTATAGTTGCTGAACCAAGAATGGACCATCATACTTTTATGAATTTATTAGAATTTATTTAAAGGACAACTGAGGTAGAGGATCAAAGGCTAAGACTGAACATCACACTAAGGTGGTAGAAGAGTGTTTGGTAGTATATTGATCTCTTTGTCATTGGGGTAAAATTATGAGAAAGTGGAGTAATGAGAAAAAGATTTGGAGGGGGAAAGATGGGGAGGCCATTCGTATAGCACAGAGGCCTAACATAAAGCCTGCCAGACCCTATCCCAGAGTGCTGGCAACCGGGTAACATAATGATCTACTGCTTGAACTGGATTTTGTTAAATAAGGGAGGCAAAAGAAGAGGGGTGCTAGCCATAATTACAAACGACTAGTGCTTGCAGCCTTCACTCTTTTTAGTCATGGCAGTTGAGTGGCGCCATGGTCCTGGTGAAGTCCTTTATGAACTTTCCATAATATTTTGCAAAACCGAGGAACCGTTGGAGGAGTTTGAGAACCTGGGTTTGAGGCCATTCAGAGATGACAGATAACTTCTCTTGGTCCACTTCAAAGCCAGAATGACTCATCCCAGGAAGGAAATACAAAGAAAGTTGAATTGTCTCTTTTCCAGCTTGGCATAGAAATGGTTATGTTGCAGACATTGGAGGATGACACATGAACATATCTCTAAGATCTCTATCTAGACCAGGGGAGTGTAACTGGATATCGTCCAGATATATTATTAGAAACTGGAGAGCAATGTCACGGGAAATGTAATTTATAAATCACCATTTATTCATAGTGACCCATACCTGGATTAAAGGCAGTCTTGCACTCATCGCCATTTATGATTTGCCCCCTGAGGTCCAGCTTGATGAGACTGGTAGAATCATGAAGATGATCAAAATCCTTCTCCAACTAGGGATGTGGATTTCTGAATGAATCCTTTCTTAAGATTGCCTTTAATATATTTCCCCCAAAGAAAGGGATTCTGGTAATGACAGAGGTTAGGTTCTGCCACTAGGAGGGACGGTACCAGGAAGGAGCTCATTAGGGCAATCACAGGGATGGTGAGGTAGAAATTCCTTAGCCTGTCTTTTGTCAAAAACATCTTGATAGTCCTTATAAGGACTGGGTAACAAGGAGGATATGAAGAAATAGACGTAGACGTGAAGGAGAACTTTTGTAGGCATTGGGAGATACATGAATCTTCCCGAGACTTGATGTCACCAGTCGATCGAGGGATTGTGGGCCTGCAGTCATCCTGCAGAATCCCCCCCATGCCTTTGCCAGAGGGACAACATAACAATTTAAAGGGACCAAGCAGTCTTCATTTGCATTAAAATGCATATGATGGCTGGAGTGTCCCTTTAACACTGATGAACTGGTAAAAATGTTAACGACACAGGCAGTTGTTATGCTCTAATAGACAATCTATGGTACTGAGATGACTTTCATCAGAATCACTTTTCATACATAACCAGTGTTTAAATTGTAAGAAGCACCTTTTGTGCTGTGAAAAGTGGTCTTATCACTATAGCAACCACTGAAATGGTCTCTGGATCAATCCATCACTCGCTATTGTGACAAAACCCCTTTTGACACTTTGCACCAGAATGAAATTTGTATAATCCCAGATGTTCTATTAACAGCACTAAATGATTACTTTTAGGGTCTAACTTTTATACATTAAGAGCAGTTAGACATTTTAGTAATTTATAGCAGGTGAAATTAAAAATATAGGTAATTTATTTCGAAAATCTGAATAGATTTAGAAGAGCTACCATTCAGTATTTGTACCTTAAAAGCATTTGAGCAAGTGGTAAATGTAAGGTGAAGTTGTGCATTGTTGTGTACTTTAAGCAAGTCTGTAAATAAAAAAAAATATATTCTCTATATAGTAAATCATGCTCTAAGGTCACGTCACAAATGCTAAGAAACAACTATACCTTCAAACAGAATTGCCAACTACATAGGCCTCTGCCCCTCATCGTTGCTCTTAGCAACCATTTACAACAGTCTGGCGACGTCACTCGGAGGGATTTTCCTGGGTCAGCCCACTTGTAAACCGGTTCCCGGCCAATATACCAATCCATGCAGGTGGAATGGTTCGACGTCACGTCCAATCAACATGCAGCCGGCTAAGGCTTCCAACCTGCAGTCCATAAGATGCCACCATTGCGAACGGCTGCCGAATCAGCGTGCTGGGCGTGGCCAGAGAGCAGTAGCTTCACACCCACGTGGCCTGTGTGCTGTACTGTGCTGCGATGCGCCGCTATGTGTGTTAGGCACGGAGCTCCACCCACCGGGCCGGCCCAACCGGCTTCACTGTGAACGGGGTTAGAGCCGCAAGAAGCATCCTCTGTATAGGTTACACGTATCCCCGGGAAATACGCGACGAAATTACGAATATATAATGGGAGTCCTAATTCAACTCCTACAGAAGCATGTGTGTAGACATATATGCAGACATTACGTACAACTGTATTATTTACACTTGACGTATATTTGTGTATATATATATATATATTATTTATAAACACAAAAATATTATGAAACACCTTTGATATTATATATATGTATATAAATATATATATACATATATATATTTATACATGCACCTATACATATGTCTTTCTACAGTTTTTAAATGTGTCCATATTGGCTCACCACTATATTACCTATACGTTTCTATGGTTACAGTCAATATATATTGTTAGACATCATGTAAGAAATATCTATGCAAAAAAGAAAATCATCAAAAAATCACCAGCATATCTTGCAGTTTTGATGTATATAGCATCTTATAATTAATATTATATTTTCTTTAATAATATCCATATACATCCATGTACATTTAATATTGTTATTCATATTTAAATAATTACATTGTGCATATGTTTGTTTCTATGGAGATCCATCTAAATGTGTGTAATGTGTGTAACATATATATATATATATATTTATGTATGTGTGTATATGTATATATATATATAAATATATATATGATAATGTGTATATATATATATATATTTAATATAGTGCGTGTATGTATTCACATGCGTATATATATATTTCCCAGTGATCACACTCCTTAGCCTTGTATAAATCCTAGTCAGTCTCTCATGAAAGTGCTGAAGGAGGAGGAGACAGGAGAGGAGGAGCAAAGGCTGCATCTTATTTATTTATTTCTCTCTGTCTCGCTCCCTCTCTTTAAATGCTTAAGGTGAAGAGTGCAGAGCTAGCCGATCCCAACACATGGTTCAGCCCAGCTCCGTCCCAGGAGAAGAAAGACACAGAGAGCAAGGAAGCAAGAGAGAGAGAGACTCCCTGAGAGAAGAAGAGAGGAACATCTTGTTACTCATCCCTACCAAGCAGGTGTGAACCCCCTTTCATACAACCATCTTACCACTCTCCTACTGAGGGATCCCCAGCAGATACCTTCTCTTGCCTTTGGATCGCACCTTTACCATCAGGGGATGGATGAACCCAATTATACCCCAAATGGCTACCATAATCACGACTATGAGGTTGTTAGCTGCTTACTTTGAAGACACAGCATCTCCCCACGTGTGGCTCCCTGTTGTAGTAGGGTGGCACGCGTGAGGACCTGGAGAAGGGGGTTCCACATTCTCCTATGACCAGGACATCAAAAACCCAATATTACAAAGGTACAAACTGGAACCACCCGGCATCAAGAATCCCCAAGAGAAGCGATGAATGTATTTCTTTTTTAAAGACCGGCATGAAAACTAAAGAAGGGGTGGTACTTTTTACACCCTAAATAGCCCACACCCTGCTAATTTGGGGTCAGACAGATGAATCGCCGTTGAATTTTAATAGAATTTTCTTTTTCACCCCTCTATATTTAACATCTGTTGCTGCTAAACACTGAGAATAGACACCTTTTTGGACAGATTTCAAACACACCTCCCTTGCTTTTAAATTCACAGAATTCTCATTGTAGATTATATCTGGAATTTACATTTTTGGCAAATTTCCTCTGAGACTTAACTCTTGCTTTCCTGAACAGAAAATATGCCACAAAAATGAGAATATCTCTGTTTTAGGAAGCTCATCAAATCCTTCAATGCTGAGCAGCAGCATCGTATTGCAAATTACAGTTTACTGACAATATTTTATATTGATTTATTGAACAGATATTTATCAATCTGGTGCCTGCTTATGAAGACTATTATTTTAATGCAAATCCATTTGCAATATTTATTACATTCAATCAGACATTTAGATTTTTTGCTTCAAATTGTAATTGATATTTGAGGTTTTTTTTTCCAATATATGGATGAATTTAGCTGCAATTAGTTTTGCAATTTAAAGAGAAATGAAATTATTAGACATTTGGAAAAAGTATGGCATGTTGATACAAATTATATCTTTCCAAATAATTACTCTTTGATGAATTAGCAAAAGGTGTCTATTCAACTATTAAATATATTGTGGAAATATTCCATACCCCTTGCCCAACAAATATTTTTTTATTAATATAAAGTGGATTTTCAAAACCATTACATAGAATAATATTTGCAGTTTCCGCCAGAGAGTTCATTTTATTTGACTGCACTTTTTATTCTTAGGCTATTCCATTTTTGATCTATATTTTGATCCAAATGAGGATTTAATGTTTTGACCCTTTTTAAATCTTGAATGAAAAGAGAAGGCTGTTTTTTGGACCCGTAGTAATGGAGAAGTTGGAAGCTGAGTCGGATGTGGAGCCACAGGGTCGCCCCCGTTCCTGCACCTGGCCTCCTCTCCCTGACCCTTCCTCGGATATGCCTTTGCCACCTCATGGTCTGGACCCCAGTCAGATGAGGAAAGCAAAAAGTTCACGCAGGAATGCCTGGGGTAACTTATCTTATGCTGACCTCATAACCAAGGCCATAGAGAGTTCTCCGGAGAGGCGCCTTACCCTGTCCCAAATTTATGACTGGATGGTCCGATTTGTCCCGTACTTCAAAGATAAGGGTGACAGCAACAGCTCTGCAGGTTGGAAGGTGAGGACTCTGTTTGTAATCCATAAAGCCATTCCATTCCATAATTTCCATTATTATAAGGACACTTACTGGAGGAAGGTTGTTCATACTTACAACATAACAGATCATGTGCTGTGGAGGGAGTTTAATGCAGAGTTGGAAGTGATTTTTAAGCCAATACATGCTATTATAGTGATTGGTGGGAAAAGGCTTTTATGGATGTATGCAGCATATAGCTGATGTGGGTTAAATAAAGCAAACTGGGCAAGAACTTTTGGCAATAGTACAGGTGTCAATATTGGGTGTCAGGTATAGCGGCGAGTATACGGTTTAACCTCTGTTAAATGTAGTAACCGGAAAGCGTGCTGGACATACCATTGTTCGTAAGTTTTCTTGCCAATTTATATTGATACCTGTGGATATATTCCTAGCGGTCTCCTACAGCAAAATCAAGCTGGTTCCTACGTTCTACATTTGTCCTTCCCTGACTGAGTTCTTTACATTTAAATTCATTTGTATGCGTAATGCATATATACAAATGTTTGTGGCCAAAGCAAGGGTCAATACAGTATTGAATACGCTCTAACTTTGAAAAAAAGCCATGTGGAAGATAATGGTCACCCCCATTACTTGTAGTAATACACAAATGACTACCTTTGTGACATTTTCTTACACCATCGCTAGACTTAAACTGAATTAGTGCTCAATTGTAGTGTTTGGTGAGACCCAGCCGTATATATATATGGACCACATTCTCCATTTCTGTGAATAAGTACATTGTGTATACCCAAATCCATTAATGATACTGTTACAAGCCTACCGAAGAGGGTCTGACACTATTTGCAAAGTTCCCCTAAATGTATATAGCCAAATGTATATTATTGGTTATATAGCTACATTTAATTTTATGTAGCTATTGGGAAGCTCTTGCTACACCCTTTAGCATAACCTTCTCTGTTCCCCATATATATTGTTACAGTACAAATACAGCATTTTAAATAAAACAGCAGCTTTACGTTTTTACGTGCAATGTATGTACAAATTAAATAATGTCTGCATGTCAAGCTTGTGTTCATTGTCCTTCTCCATGATCTAAGGAATATGTTTCATGAGAAAGAGGCAATGTAACCTTCCACAAGTTCCATCTGTTTTCTAAAACAATTCCCCGTTAAATAATTCAAATAATCATTTTGGGGCCTTGATATATGGCTGTCTACAGTCACATTTATCGAGCAGTGAGCTTTAAGTTTAGCAGCATTTTTCTCTAGGGAGTCAACGGTATCTTGCATTGGCTTTTCAGCAATTCTACTAAATAGTGCGAGTTTAAAACATCCCACTCTTTTGCTCTTCTCCCACACCCTTTCTTTATTTCTGTCTGTCACCCTTCCCTTCTGTCTTACTCTTTATTTCCTCTCCCCCTTCACTCACTCTTTACGCTGCATTACCTAGTGAAGTGTCTCAGCTGTTAAGCGATGCAGCTTTATAGTGGTGAAGAGAAGGGGGAGCGACTTGTAACCCATAGGAGTCTGTGATTCTGCACACAGAGAAAGACTGAATGCAGCTATATGTAGGGGGCATGTCTGTTGTACCTTTCGTTCAATGCAGGGTGACATCAAATGAAAGTGGGCCATGAATACTATCCCTCCTCATTCAGTACAGCAGAGGAACAGATGGAGTAAAACCATGGGAATGGATCTTGTTACCCTTGTTTGTAGGTGTCGCTGTAAAAGGGAATGAAAGGAGCCCAAATGTGTCTCTGTTATGGAGGGTGACAGAGATACTGGCATAAAAGATTAATACGCATGGAGTCTGAATTGCAAATCTCAGGGTTACACCTATGGGGAATACAAGCTGTACCTCCTAGTGCAGGGTGACAGAGTATGACACCTGGATTCTAGTAGAGAGGTGAACAGAGCATGACCTTTATATATAGATTAGGGCTACAGGAGGACAGGGTTATAGGTGTTGTCTGCCTGTCAAGGGTCATAGAGATTTGTATACAGTCGGGTTTTGTATTGGATGGTGGCCAAGATGCAGAGGCGACATGCCTGAGGATGAGATGTCATAGAACAGAGGCTGTATGTATTTAGTCTTTCTCTCACCTTAAAGCTGACATGGGGTACAGTTTAGAAGGAAGTGGGAGCATGGTGATCGCACTTCAAAGAGATTCACGTAGGAAAGAGCTATAACCATTGTCTGTCCCTCTTACTGCAAAGCGGTAATGTAACCTCACTGAAGATTGGCACAAGACGGAAATATTATTGGAGCATAGTCTGGGACCTTTCCACCATGCCAGGCGACAGAGTGCACACGAGTCTATCACTGCTAAGCAGATCAACCTTCCTGGGATTTAATGCTGGATAATATTCTTTAACCAGCTTATTTCAGACAGATTCCAGGATAGAGAATTAGCGTCAACCATTCCTTAAGTGGCAGATTGGGTATAGAAATACCCCTAACACAGAAGGGTCTTCCATTATTAATAATTAGATATACTGAGTATTTATAGCTGTGCAGTGTTTAAATGATAGGCACAATAAGCCTTATTAGATACATAGCATTATCATATAGTTTCATTGTCAGGGTTCAAGTCTGGTAACTCATAACAATTTTACAGTGTTCTGCTGTACACTCATTGCTATATATATATTTTCATTTCCAAAGCATGACCATTATAAAAGGTAGTATTCATTCTTCGTACTCAGACATAATATACAATACCGGTCTTCTATTATCAGTTTGCGTATTTGTCATCCTTTTACAGAACAGCACTCATTATCACGGGTCACAGGAGGACAGTATGAGGTTAGTTTTGGGTTTATGTAGGGACAACTCTGTCTTTTATTATGCCTTCCACGCAGCTTTCAACTTTTAACCCATTATGGAACATAGTGTCTCTGAATAACTTTGTGGCAAGAGAAACAAATTGCACATACCATATGTCAGAGTAACCCTGTAGTGTGCAGAAACAACTATGCGGTGTAACGTCATGTGTTACATTGTCACTGGAAAAAAGACAAAAACTCAGTGTTTTGCGAAAGGTCCCACCTGTTTCTTCCCCGTAGGGGATAGTCCTTTTTAGTCAACTAAAAGTTGTAAGAAAGGTTCCAATTCTATGGTTTTCTTCTTAACCCCAAGGGAGAGATCACTGTTCTGCTGGGAGGGACGGGCACTAGAAACTAAACACTGGGTGACATCCTAACTGTTGTACATGTTTCTGTGTCTCTCCCAGGAATTTTTTAAAATCCATATTAAATCCATCCTCCCCATTATAATATAGACGTTAGATTGCATGGCAGAGGAGAGATAGTTTTTCTCATAACTAATTTCCCCATCTCTGCAGTGAACTGCAACATTTTAAAGGTCTTGTTCTACTTAGACAAAACGTTGATTGTACACTCCGGTATGTTAAACTACTGAACTTTGGCAGATAGTGTTAATTGTTTCAACTCAAAGTTTTACTCACGTAAAAGCTACACAGAAACTTTTAAGACGCTTTTTCAGTTTCTATGGCAACCGACTATCAGGGTCTGCTTTTGCATCACGGGACAAATAATACCTTCTAGCAAAAAAAAAAATGGAAATGTTTGCATGATTACACAAATATTCCCAATATAGATTTGGGCATTTAGCACTATTTGGATTGATGTTTCTAGTGCTGAACTTAAAGAGAGAGTTTAATGTCACTGGCGACCTCATTAAAGAAGAATGCATAAGCCAATCAGTGGCAGGTAAGCATTGAACGGGAAGCACTTGCCGTGCATGCACACAGGGCTGTGAACGGATCCCTGTCTGCTGCATTTCCGTATATCACGTAAGGGGAGATGTGTTCGGGCGAACACATCTCAGCAAACAAAATAGCTGGGGGAGGGGCAAATGCATAAAAACGTTGGCCAATGTTTCAACTAAGTGCAGCTCCTCCACAGTATAGTATATACAAACCTGTGCACACCATTGGCCTCTCCTATATGTAGAATACAGCGAGAAACAGGCTGGTTTCCTATGTCAGTTATTTTCCCTGTATATCATTATGTATCTCGGAAGCACAGGGCCAATCTTTCATCTCTCACAGGTTGTTATTTCTCCGAGAGAAAACATGGCCCGTTATGGAACTCACACATTGTAGTCCCCCTTTAATTTTTACTAAATGAATGTCTGCCTCCCCCACCCCCTACCCTCCACATTCGTCGTGTGCGGCATGATACAATAATTGGTGTCAGGGCCTGGCAGAGAGGTGACGTGCCATTCAGAGGAGGCCAGCTGAGTAATTGAAGGAAAATGAGGCACCTGTGGTGAAATCCCAGAATTCTTTGTGTCTCTGCTAAAACGGAATATTCACAGGGAAGAGAGATTTGTGGTAGGACGTGAAGATATATGGTAGAGAGGAGAGAAAGTGTTGCATTCATACTTTGCCTGGCTAACATATTAAGTCCAGAATGATATAAATCTGCACGTTCTGGCATCCTGCATTTGTCTTAAACAGTAAGAACAGCCAAAACTCAACTTTCTGCATAACCGTGGGCAAGTTGCCTGACATTACTAATTCATAAAATACCCGATGGTCAAAAAATGTGTAGGAAAATGTGGATTTCACAATACTTTGAAAAAATGGGATTATTCTTGGCTAAATTGCGCAACGAAATATTTTGTCCAAGATTATATACATGAATACAGGTAGACTAAACCTTGTCTTAGTCATACTTGTATCGTTCAGTCTTTAGGAAGCTTGCAGTATGGTGTGCAAGGGAGATGGTGTAAGTGCAGAGTGGTGTGCAAGGGACATGGTGTAAGTGCACTGTGTGCAAGCCAGGCGGTGAGCTTGCCAGTACGCAACATGTGCTGCTTCAAGTGGGTGCTCTCAATAGTTGGAAAGGCGTCTGTGGTGGACTATTTCCAAATCCAGACAATCCTGCCAAATCCAAGATAAATGGAATGTACATTATTTGAAAAATGATCTACAAACACAAATAAGTAAATACAGAACACTAATGAAAAGGATACCAGTACGTAACAATAAATAACAGTATGCTTAAGTCTCAAAAGTATATAAAATGTTTTTTCATGTAGGAGCGCATGCAATATTCTGTCCCCAGAAACTTGTCCTCCAGTTGACTGTAGGTCTTAACTTCGCACAAGGTTGTTCTACATTTGCTAGCCTGTTATAACCTTAGCACTCCAGCCCATAGAAGCTTTGAGCCAAATGCTTCAGCCTTATCTATTTAGCAGTTACAACTTTTATTGATCTGACAAGCAACCTCCCGTCCCATAGTCCAATCACATTGCAATTTTTTTTACCTGTAATTCAGTGTATATATTAATATAAATATTGGTTATGTGACAGTAATTGCCTGCTTAGTATACATATTAATGTATGTCATTTAGCTCTGCACAAACATATAAACCGGTATATATCTATCTATATATAGATATATATATATATAAATAACAATAATATAGCTGACAGGGCTGCCAGCAGAAAACTTGTATCAATTTACGGCCTGCACCTTAATGTTCCATGTCTCCATGGCCCCTCACGTAATAGGTTCAACCTGTCCCCACCAAACATGTTAAAATACATAGCCCCTGGATCTTCATTACTACACAAAACTTGCTGTTAGACTTGCTGGCTGCCAGTGGGGCCATAGCATCATTCAAGGTGCCAGCATGGGCAATGCGACTACATGCCTCAAGTAGCTATACTGTGCTGATGCAGCCCTGGGAGACAAGTAAAATATATGTTAACAAACCAGTATTTCCTGTTACAGTCAAACATTATGATATCCGTATCATATATGTTATATATCCACAGCACTCCTGCTTTAAATGTTCAGTACCCTGGTGCATTCACACAGGATCAGAATATCCACCAATAATTTGAAGCACTGTTATATCAGTAATAAAAAAATATTTAATTCATTTTTTATGTGAATTTTTTTTTATTTATTATTCAATTACGGGTGTATGAGATATATATAATACATATATACAGTATATATATCTATATACGCTATACGGACAAAACCATTGGGACACCTGACCATTACACCAACACAGACTTTGATGACATTGCATTCTAAATACATAGACATTAATATGTAGCTGTTCACCCCTTTGCAGCTTACACTCTTGGAAGGCTGTCCACACAATTTTGAAGTGTTTCTGTGGGATGTTTTGCCCATTCATCCAGTAGAGCATTTGTGAAGTCAGGCACTGATGTATGACGAGAAGGTCTGGCTTGCAATCTCCGTTACAGTTCATCTCAAAGGTCCACTAGACCTCTGAAGGTGTGCTGTGGTATCTGGCACCAAGACCTAAGCAGCAGGTACTTTAAGACTTGTAAGTTGCGAGGTGGGGCCTCCATGGATGCATCCTGGCCATCCACATGATGTAAAAGAAAACATAATTCGTCAGACCATTCTTCAATTGCTCCGTGGTCCAGTTCTTATGCTCACGTGCCCATTGTAGGGGCTTTCAGCAGTGGACAGTGGTCAGCATGGGCACCCTGACTGGTCTGCGCCCCATATACAACAAACTGCAATGCACTGTGTGTTCTGACACCTTTATATCAGAACCAGCATTAACTTTTTCAGCAATTTTAGATCCAGTAGCTACTCTGTTGGATTTGACCACATGGGCCGGCTCTTGCCTATTTCTATCCTTTATTGCCTTAAGTTCTCTCCTTTCTGTGCAGAGGTAGTCCCAGGGCTTGTTTTTAGGTTCTGGAATCAAATTATTCAGATCCAGCTTTGCTGGTTTCACCTGTTAGGCAGGCGTGTCATACTATCGCTATCTCTCAAATATGCAACACTGAACAGGGTCAGGGCAGCCACCTATTGTAGTTCTGGGCCCAAGCCAATCCAAAATAACTCTTGTGAAGACAGATTTCTAGGTCTGTCCACTACACATGACATACATCAGTTGTATTCAAACCTTAGACCTACTAAATTTGGACATGTATAGTTTTATACCAAAGGTGCTACATATTGAAAGTTCATGAGTGCTGAACTACGGAACTAATTTTAGGATTCTAATTAGGCACTTGTCTGTTGCTTGTTTTTGAGATGGGATCAAAATGCTAGAAGATAGATTATAAAATGACCTTACAGGAAAGGCTAGTATGGCTCTAACTAATGTATAATGAAATCAGTGAGAACTCTTAATAAACCTCCTCAACTTAAATATACATTAAGTAGAGTTGGCTCATCTGGCAGGAGATGCTCACTTAGGTAAGCCCTTCATAATGCATAATAAAGTTGGTCAGTTGAAACTGTAACTCTCATATTAATTACCTCTAAATTTGCTTTGTGTCTGATTTCTGCATCCATTATCAGTCAATATGAAGAAATCATTTCTGCATTGGAAACAATGCCACTTTCCCACACTCATACCCCAAATTGATGATCTACATGCTTGCTAGAAAGGGAGAGTTCCAAATCTGTTATTATATGATTCATATTTACCATTCTTTCTACAAAAGGTTACCTGCAGTTTTAACTTGGGTGCCTTATTTAAGAAGACCTTCTTTGTATTAAAAGGGAATTCCAGTGTAGAAATATGTGAATTTATTGTTGAATGAAACATGTATAGTGTGATAATTATCCTGAAAGCAGCATACGAGAATAGGGAAGGGACATGGTCCATTACCTGCTGATGCTCTGCAGCTGGGCAGCATTGATGCAGTGGTACATGTAAGATGCAGATTTGTGTAACTTATTTATTGCATTGAAGAAGAATATGGGATACTTAAGGACTAGAGCTATCTATACCATCGTTAAGATAATAATGCATGAAATCCCCCATACATGCCCACTGGGACCTGGTGTCCCTGCAGAGTGTGGCAGCGTGGATGCCTGGCTCCCTCGGGAAAGGCATGCTGTAACATTGCATCATTAGGAGAGGTGGGTTGTGTCCAAGGAAACAGGTCTCTGGGTAGCAGCACCTACAGTTAACTCTGCAAGTCCTGTGTCTGTCGTCTGACCTTTTTAACCCTTTTACTGGCATACATGTAATGGCAATAAGCTATGATATCTTTAACCAAAGAGTGTCTGAGTATATTTTTAGAAAAAAAAAGTGTGTATATTTACATGATGTTGAATCATAACGGAATCCATGCGGATAGAAAAGATACGTAGGTATTAATATGATATCTGTATAGTACGTGATTTATTTTAAAACACAAAAGAAAGGCATATAGCACAGGGAGCAGGTAAAACTATAAGAGAAAGTAAAGAGTGGAGAAGAGGTCACAAAGACAGTGAAAGTGTTCTGCCATAATTGGTCCCTTAGTGTGGATGCTGTAATACACAGGCAGAGTTGCACACTGTATTACCTCTAGTATCTCCTCTCGTCTGCCCCCACCCTGCAATTGTACTCACTCCAGTTTGCTCTCTCCAATCTTAATTCCTGCTGTTTCTCCAGCCAGACATCCCAACCCCCTTCTCAATCTCTCACCCAATCTCATGTACTCAGTTTCTCATTTCTTTCCCCAGTTGCTGCCATATTCTGTCTTGGCTTTTTACCTTTCTCTTCCTAACAAGTTTTTTTTACTATCATTCTAACCAATCTCCTGCTCTCATTCTCTTCTACTTTTAGTCCTGGTTTGACCCCCTACTTCCTCTAAAGTTCTGGAACTACAGGGATTTCATCATAACCCCCCCTACACCCCCTACGTCAGGAAGTCAAGTTCTGTCCTCAAATGAACCTCATGTAAAACCCACTCCCACTTATATTCAAACAAATAACACTTGCAGCTACGGATCCTATACAACTTTCCGGAGAACTCTGCTTGACACAAAGGACCTATAAACCACTGACATATGGAATAGGGTATACACAAGGGAAATGTTATATATTATATATATAATGTTATATAAAGAGAGTGTATGTATAGCATGCACTATAAATAAGAGGGTGCATTGAGCTTATAGGAAGAAATTTGGAGAGATATGAGGAGTTACAGGGAAGAGATATATGTAGAAGTTTTCTCTTTCTCTCTGTCTGCTTTGTATTGATCCCTCTCTCCAAGTGTCTTCAGAAACTCGAGGTCACATGAGGAGAGCCGACGCTCCCCGCACATATTTCTCATGCTGCCTACATCATTTTTATTACAGCACCATAAAAGGATTGAGCGTTTTAGACCTGGGACAGTATAGCTGAACATAAAATATAGTACTGTTGAGTATCAATTTACAGATTTACAGTATCAATTTACAGATTTACAGTCAACACAGCTTAATGAAATAATGCTGGTATCTACACAATAGAGCCTGAACAGGCCATCTTTGGGCCTGAAGCAACGCCGTTTTCCCTCCATGTTCATAGAATAAATATGTGAGATTTGCGGAAAGTATGCAGCTGAGGAATCTTTATTACAGAAAAATTATTATTATCTTAGTACGTACAATCAAGGGGTATAACAAACTGATACATTGGGTAAACACGACCCTGCTTGCAAGCTTACAATCTTGAGGGGTATAGAAAGACACAAGGTTGAAATAGGGAGAGATAGTGCCATAGATGAATATGAGTGTTGTATTTGTGGCATAGAAGATAAGGAGGTTCTAGCAAAAAAGATTGTTTTGTGGGTTTTGAGGTCTCACTTGAATACTGAGAGGGAGGGTAAAAGTTGGAGGTTAGAGTTCCAAAGTGAGTTTCAAAGTGATTGGTGCTAAGGGAGGAGGAGAGCCTTAGTCCATGAGAAGAACATAATGATCAAGTAATGATCAAGGGCAGAAATGTACGGGGGAGCAGTACCGTGGAGGGCTTTCTATGTTAGTATGAGGATTTTAAATGTAAGCTTGTGAGCAGGGCTCTCTCTACCTAATGTATCGGTTTGTTTTAGTCTGTCAATTCTCGTCTTGTCGTACCCCTTGAAAATATGTATTGTATTAAGCGATGCGTAAATTAAATTGGCGCTATATAAATAAAAGATAATAATAATAATAATAATAATATTTCTTGAGTAAATAGGGAGCCAGTGGAGGGCTTCACAGAGTGGGGAAGCACAAGAAGTGTGTCGTGTAAAGAAGATGAGCCTTACAGCAGCATTTTTGGATAGCTTGCATAGGAGAGGGTTGTGAGAGAGGAATACCAACCAGAAGGGTGCTGCAATAGTCGTGGCAGTGGATATAAGGGAGGTAACTAGGATTTTTGTGGCTTCATTGGTAAGGAAAGGGTAGATGCACAAAATGTTTTTTATATAAAAGCGGCAGACATATAACACTTTTATTTAGCACTCCTTGTTTTTTTGCAATGTACACCAGGATACTGAATATCCCCTCAGTATAAGACTGGAGAGAAAGAGTCTATGGTTGTTAATAATGACAGTTAACTCTTGTTACTGTATAATGATACTGGGTATACATACAGATATAATGGAAAGCACTACAAAAGGACAAAAGGTGTGATAGTTCCACTAACCTGCAGCTTATGGCGCACCATATTTACAGCATGACTCTCACATAATACCCATGTTTAATAAGTTACATGTTAATAAATTAGATTTTAAAAACAGAGGTAGAAGACCTGTCCCTCAGCTGGACAGTCCTACTAACTAAGCATGTGTTCAGGGACATTACCCCCCCCCCCGGCATGATGCACAATGTGACCATATTTGACTGTACACAGAAGAAACTTACTTTTGTAACACAGATCCTTCCCGACTGCTAGAGGTGGCATACTAAATACCCCTTGCTTTAGCTTCAAGTAGTGTTTACTCATATTTGTGGCCCATAGATACCCTGATCCTCAAATCTCAGGCAGGGGTCACCTTGGCGTCTGAATTTGCCTTTCCTGGTCTGTAATTTACCAGTCACAATTTTTCTGACCACTGCACTTCAGATTCTCATTAAAATGTGTTATTATCCCTTAGATACCCCTCATCAATATGCAGAACTACAGTTTTGGAATGCATACAGAGATTCCACTTCCATGTATCCACTAGCAAGTAGCAAGTAACAGTATACAAATTCTGATGAGGGATAAAGAGCCTCTGCCATTCTAGCGACTGCAGTTCTCATCATACCACTTTACTGGGCAAGCTAAACCTTACAAGAATTGAATTCAGAAGCAGTTTTCATTATAGAAGATGATCCTGATTTTGGATTAAGTCCTCATCTGCAACATTATGGAAGTATATTTAATTTTAAGTGTATATTGTTCTATCAACATTGCTAGCAGATGAATAGATAAAAAAATATTCCCCAAAACTGGTGCATTCATGATGCATTCTGGTTTGTTGCGTTCACTACAGAGAACATAATGAAAACATACCTATCAGTGGACACATTTGTAGTTTTTATTTTTATTATTATTATTTTTTTATATACCGCCAACAATTTATGAGGCGCTTCTTAGAATACATATATTCAATGACAGGACTAGAATTGAAAGAATAAGACAAACCGATACATTAGGTGGAGAGGCTCTTGAGAGAATGGGGTGAGGACAAACGTAAGGAGCAGAGAATGGTGAGAGGTAGTGTGGGGGTTGTTTCAGTGACAGGGAAGTTCTAGCAACTAAGATAGTTCCATAATGGCTTAATTTGTTTTAACATATTTTTCAAGCTATACATTTGTTAATCCGGTGTATAACACAAATATAGATTTCATTTTATGCCTGAAATATGCCACCATGACAGGTTCAGTGCAAAGCAGCGAATCCCTCACACTTGTGGTTCTCTATAAGCATTTCTGAATGGATGGTGTATCAGCAGCAAACTACTCCACCTGAATGAATCGTAATTATGGCAAAACACAATTTCAACTGAAAATATACATATACATCAAAATAGTATAGCTTGTTTATTTTTGTTACCAACCATTATGCAGCACACTTTGTTTAATATCAGTGTTTAGCTACTTAATATCATTACACAGTGCAGCATATAGTTACAAAGAGTGGAATGTTTAATAGATTATTGTAGATATTCAACATTATCTTGTTACCTAAAAGGCCCATGTTCTCTTTACAAGATAAGGTAATGCGCGGTATACAGTAAGTATATGTCCTGGTCTCAATTTCTCTGTCCCTACAAACACCCTGTCAGGTTTCCATGGCAACCCTCCCGTCGCCGGGCGTCATGGTAACCGTCTGGGGCTCCCGTAACCAGGACGACGCGTGTGCTCCCCCACACACATGCACACACTTACAGAGGGAATTCCCTGCTCCCGCTTTTACTTAAAGGAGCTGTGCTTTATACCATTGTATAGCCGTGGGAGCCTTGCACAAGTAATCTGCAGAGATTTCTGTCCTTTGTTTGTATGATTGCGCTCTCTTTTCCATGCCCCTAATTATCTGCTTTAAGTTATTCTATGGTGGTGCCTCTCCTCCCCCCAGTAGTGTGTTTATTTATTTATTAAGAGCCAGGAGCCAATTTCTCTTTGCCCACATTTCTTTCTGTCTAATTTTGTCAGTGCTGCCTCTGCCTCCTTAATGAACGTTTTAACTCCTTCTGTGTATCTCCTTATTCTCCAAATTCCACTCTTTTCCTTTCTACTACCCCCTTTTTTTTTGCTCATATATTTCCTTCCCTGCAAGTGTCCTGTGGCTGAGCACCCCAGCATTGCCCACACGCTGTTGCGAAAGATCTACTACTGCCAGAGTGGACATAATCTTTTACTCCTGGATATAGGGGTACTCTGCTTTAGTGTCGGGGGCTAACAGTCTCAGTGTTTAGCACTTACCTGACACTGGCATTTCTACTTAATGGCACGCTTAACATCACAATGTATCATGTTTGCATCATTATAATAAGTTAACACTTACAGAGATAAAATGGTTTAACCATATATCTCAGATCCACAGTACAGCTGGGTAGAGAAAGGGCAGCCTCTGATGGCAGCGTGCAGTCTCTGTTACTCTTATTACCAGAAATGGTATTCAGTCAGCTGCATTTATTATTAATGCGTAGATTACGTTTACAACAATATCTCCCAATTAATAATGTTAACAAGCATATCACCTCCATATCACTGCACAGCTCAGCCGGACAATTGCAGGTACACTTGCACAAAGTCAGTGATTTTGTAGATATCCAGTTAGGTGTATGATTACAAAAAATCATACCAAACAGGTGCTAATGATCATCAATTTAATATGATGGGTCGAAGCAAGGCTGTGTAGGAGGAACATCCAAACTTCCTAACAAGGTGAGGCAGACAGGGGTTTCCAGATGTTGTATCCAAGCTCTTTTGAAGAAGGCATACAACCAAATTCATAAAGAACTATCTTCAGCATAAAGAACAAGGAGTCCTGAAAGTGATGGTATGGCCCCCAAAGAGCCCTACTCTCAACATCATTGAGTCTGTCTTGGATTGAAAGAAAATGGTGGTCACACCAAATATTCTGTTCTATCATTTTGCATTTTGTTAAAAGATAAAAATAAGCTATTAACACGTCTATTTTTGAAAGCATTCTTACTTTATAGCATTTTTCACCCTAACCCTAAAATGTTTATTAAAATATCCCTAAGGTGGGGACAGGGGCGTAACTAGAAACCTTAGGGCCCCGGTGCGAGAATCTGTTAAGGGCCCCCCAACCCATCTACCCCCTTCTCACTATCTACCCTCTCCCTCCCTACCCCTCTTCTCATGATCTACCCTCTCCCTCCCTAACCCCCCTTCTCACGATCTACCCTCTCCCTCCCTAACCCCCCTTCTCACCATCTACCCTCTCCCTCCCTACCCCCCTTCTCACGATCTACCCTCTCCTCCCCTTCTCACGATCTATCCTCTCCCCCCTTTCTCACGTCCCCCCCCTTTGTCACAATCTACCCACTCCCTCCCTACCCCCCTTTGTAGGTCACTTACCGTCCACTCCTGTGGCGTCATATGCCGGCGCTCAACTTGAAGCGCCGGGACCCGAGACAAACGCCTCACGCTCCCAACACTGCACTCTGGGCAGCGCTGAGGCAGGTGGCGGAGGCGGCAGCGGCAGGGAGCAGAGGAGTCCTGGAGTTCTGTCAGTCAGGGGGATCCAAGAGGTAAAAATGTAGGTCTCCATTGTAGCATTGGGCTTTCTATGAGCGAATATATATTGTACCCTTAATCTCCCTTTGATTCTCTAATGCTCTAAGCAGTTTTACTTGGTATTTCTCTTATTTTTAAGTCAGGTGACTAAATATTGACTAAATTTGGCAAAACTTAGTAAAATGATAGCTGATCAGACCACAGCATGTAATGAGTATTTGCTTTGCGCTAAAATGGAGACGTATTTTTTATAATAACCATTTAAATGCACTTCTCCCCACTGCACGCTTCTTAGGGAAACTTTAATAAAAGTCAAGTTTTAATTATTTTGGGAGGTTTTTGTCATTTTTTTGTAGTTTTATGTTATAACTTATAATTCATTTCATTGGATTCTGTTCCTTCCTCCTTAGAATAAATATCTGTGTCTAGTCCTATTGTACAAGACACTTGTATCCAATAAAGATGTAAGAGTGGTAGGAAATATATTTTTTTCTATTTTTCAAAACTAGTTTTGTAGGAATTGGGTGGCTGTTTAGTAGAGACCTTGGGGGACTGGCCAGGCAGGAGGCGTGCATGGAACGCCTACTTCATTGCAAGCTACAGCATGCCCTCCTTAGGCCATCTTCTACATCCCCCAGGGACCCTGGCACACCATGATAGTTATCAGGCAGTGTTTAATTATCATGCAACTTTTTAAAAGGCTGCCTCCCCATCTGTCATACAAGGTAGTGTTTAAGATTGAGAATATAATTGTGCTGCTGAACACACACCAGATACAGGCCTGGACTGGCCATCTGGCAAACCAGGTATATGCCTCATGGGCGGGTGCCTCATGGCGTCGCTCATTTACCCTTACCAATGCTTGTGCAGTAGGTACCTTCTTTCAGTATGCTGCCGCCAGGTGGATACGTGTGGCTGCACTCTGAAAGAATATAAGAATGTAGCCTGTCACCTGCTGGCCTTTAAGTGCCAGGGCTGTTTTAAGTCCCCAGTTTGGCCCTGATCACATATATGTGAAAGATCTAGGTGTATAAAACCATGTATCGCCTTAAAATGCAATGTCTCTCTTCAATCTGGATGGATACTTGGAAAAACATAATATTCAGGGATATAATCTTTAATTATGGGGAAACGGCTTATTGATCCAAGGAGAAATCTGACTGCCATTTTGGGGTCAAGAAGGAATTTTTTCCCTGGTTAGTGCAAAATTGGAAAGAGCCAAACTGGGTTTTTTTTGCCTTCTTTTGGATCAACAGCAACAGATATAGGAAAGGCTGAACTTGATGGACGCATGTCTTTTTTCAGCCTATATAACTATGTAACTATGTAATCCATTTGTAATAATATCCTGGTTTTCCCCCTTTTATTTTTCATTTTTGCCCTTTGCTATATTTATTTCTACAATCTACAGCCTTCAGGCATTGAAAATGGCGTGCTTACTGTGCGTGCATAGATATCATGGGGTGATGTAACATCCAGTGAACTGTACAGACCTAACACGCAACAGTGTGCTGAAGGAGCACGGAACAGAGAGCAGTCACAGTGCACAAAAGTCTTAAAGGGCTCATCACTGCTTGCACTTCTTACAATCCAAAAAAATGCATACAGCTACTCACCATCAATAAACAAAAACATTATTATTAGCCATGAACAATTAAACAGCACCCACAGTGTAAATACTATTTATTTTTATCTACCATGATTTAACTATTCACCGCAACACATATTTAAGCTTATTTTGACCATTTCACATTATGTTGCTCTGGGGTTGTAAAAAAAGAGCAATTCTGATACAAAGTGGTAAAACTGAAGCAATCAGTGTATGAACCACTAGAATGCGCTTGTTAATTTCTCCACTTTTAGCACTTTGTACAAGAATTGTTATTTATATATGTGTGTATGTGTACCACAAGCCTATCCTGCATAGTGTATAAATATATTTTTCCCGTTGGATTCTGCAAGCAAATTCTGTTCTTATTTTAGCCTGTGCGTCCTGCCCACTCAGTCCACCTGTCTGTTATAATGTACAATTGCACATGTGCAATGGTAAATACTGTTTAAGATGCTTTACAGTATACAATAACTACCTGTAGATAAACTAATATTCCTGACCTGGCTAGTATATATTATACACAGTGAAATGTATTCACTGAATAAGATATTATGGGAGAGCTGAACATTGAAACTCCCTGACCTCCCTATATATTATGAAAAGCCAACTCCAGTGCGCTTTTGGTGCAAGAGGGCCCTGCCTAAGGCATATTTACATTAGTGAGAATTCTCCCTATAATAACTATCCATTATACAGTGCTAGTTCAGCCTTTCTTGCAGGAGAAGAAGAAGCTTGTTTGGGTTGGTACTTCAGAAAGTAGAGTAATATCTGAGAGTTGGAATGTTTAGTTCCTTTGGACTCTTGCCTTACTAGATACTTGCTTGCTCGCACATACGGCCCTAACAATAAAGAATGCGTATTAAACTTTTTCTCCCTTACGCATGTATAGGTACCTTGTTAAAATAGATACAATGAGACCTTTTAAGATGAATCTGTACATCCTGACTTTTTTGCAGCAGCAGCAGCCTAGACTCTCCCCTGTCTGTAGAAGCCAGCAACAACACTCATGGCATGTGCCGGTACACTGCTACAATATGAATGCTCGATCGGGTTGATATTGTAGGAATTCCCAGGAGGGTCTGTCGGCAGTGCAGGGCTATGGAATGTGATCAGCAGAGAGATCAAAATGAAGGAGAACAAAACAAAAAATAAAATATAAAACAATATGAAATCTAAAGGGGGACAACGCTGACATACGTAAGACATAAGAGAGTTCCCCAAAGGGATCCTTATTCATATCGCACTAGTTACACTAATAATAATAATAAAAAAATAATAAATCCCCTCCCCAAACCCCTTAATGTAGTATTTAAAAAAAAAACATTCAATATAGGGTAATATGTAACGAGTGGATGTGGCCATCTGGAACATAAACAAATACGTATGTGGGATATTATGTTGCCAAACATAAATTGGGTTATAGTTCAGCAGTGATACCTAGTATGTAGAAGACATCTTAATCAGTAGTATATGTTTTTTATATACCGTATTAGCAATTATTACATGTTATATGCATGATCTTAAATGAAGGCCCTACTTGTCCGGAACAAAATGATGTATAATTTGTGGGGTACATCAAATTTGGAAAAGATAAAACATGGTTTAAAAAACAGATGGTAAAAAATGCATTATTGTATGAAAAAACCTAGTCTTGGAAAAAAGTATTTTGTAAGTTTTCATATGCTTTCTTCAAAGTCAAATAAAATACCAGCTAGAGACTCTGCAGTGTACCGTCCCCTCCGCTGTTCAAGTTTGATGCCTGTTTAGCTGTTAGAAGCAGCCAGTCTGTCAGGAAAGCACTCCTATTGAAATTACAGTGCCAAATGTAGAGTATTCTGCTGAATTCTGCTGAATTTCTCAATTCACTTGGGTGTAAAAAAATAATAATGAAATAAGATGACTCTAATAAAGTACATATGATGGCTGTAGTGAATCAGTTCTTGTTGTTCTCGGGGTACAGATAGGTCTTACTGCCATGTTCTGATCCAGACAGTGATACCAACATCAGATAAAAAGCCTGTAGATACCTATTTCTGTGTTTTGCATTCTTACTTTCAATGATATGTTTAACGGCTCTTCTGTGAAATTGAACACTATTTTTTTATATGATGGTTATAACATTTCAAAGATTATTGTAGCTTTTTCTTTTACTTTGATGCAAACATGTATTACATGTTACAATATTGAGGTTTAAATCTTGCATTTATTTGTCATAGCTTTAATAAGCTATCATCATCTCATAACTATTTTTATTTTCTTTCCAGAACTCAATCAGGCATAACCTTTCCCTACACACGCGTTTTATCCGAGTCCAAAATGAAGGAACAGGGAAGAGTTCCTGGTGGATGCTGAACCCGGAAGGAGGAAAGACGGGGAAGACTCCACGGAGGAGAGCAGCTTCTATGGACAGTTCTAGCGGGAAGTTCCTTCGAATTAAAGGCAAGACTGGTAAAAAGAAACAGCAGCAAATGCAGTCTGCTCCTGAACGCACGGGTGAGGGTAGTCCCTCTTCCCAACATGCCAAGTGGTCTGAAAGCCCATCTTCCCATACCAGTGATGACTTTGAGGTATGGGCTGAGTTCCATAGTAGGGCTAACCCTGCAACAGGAGCCATAACTGGAAGACTCTCACCTATCATGGCTAATAATGAGCCAGATGACTTGGAGGATGATGAGGTTACACCATCATCACCTCTTATGTATCCAAGTCCATCCAGCGCCTTGTCACCTAGTGCCCGCTGCTCAGTAGAAATTCCGCGTCTTGCAGAGCTTACTGGTAGTATCGGTATGGGTGAAGGCCTCTCAGACAACTTACTTGATGAACTGCAGGATGGGTATAGTGTGTCATCAGCAACAACCCTTCGCCAGCGCAATCCTGGCTTTTCTTTCTCTTCAAAATGTCCAACTCTGAGCTCCACATCTGGTGCATATTGTGGCTCTATATACAGCCAACCAGCTATGGGTATGATGAGGAGATTGCCCATGCAGACAATCCAGGAGAACAAGCAAGCTGCATTCTCGCAAAGCAGCACCTACAGGAATTCCTCTCTCCAGGATATCCTCAGTGCTATGTCCTATGGTCATAAAGACAGCCTGGGACATGGCGACCCTGGGTTATCGACTGTTGTGGGACTACAGCGTAGCCACAGACAGAACACTAGCATGTTAGGGAGCTGTGACTCTGGTACTGTACCCTACTCTGGTAACTTAATGAAAAGCCACAATTTGTATCACCCATCCAATTTCAACCACCACTGCTCTGTTAATAACAGTGCCTTAGTTAATTCAAATGGATTGGTGAACTCCTCTGAATCCTGTGGCTTGGCATCTGCCCCCCATCCTGCCTATTACAACAGCCAAGGAGGACATGGCAACCTTCTAGAAGGACCCTATCAAAGCATGTACCACCACCACCCCCAAATGTACAACCAGGACAGATTCCCCACAGACTTAGACTTAGACATGTTCAGTGGGACCTTGGAGTGTGATGTGGAGTCCATCATTCTCAACGACTTCATGGACAACGATGAGATGGACTTCAATTTTGATTCAGCACTGCCACCTCAGGGCGGATTTAACATGGCTGCTAGCGCACAGCAAGCAAATCACAGCTGGGTACAGGGATAAATGAGGACCAAGGACTGTCTTAACGAGCGCTGAATTAAAGGTTATCTCCAAGACACTAAGTCAGGTTCAGCTTATATGACTAGCTGATGGGCTGCTGTATAAATCTAGGGTTGGTGAAATGTTGTGTTTAACACTTAGAGCTTGTGAAGGTAAAAATAAGTAATAATGGCCAACTACATGGACTGCCTCATATGTTGAAAGGGAAAACTGATAGGTCTGTAGATTGAAAGGATTAAATAAAGCTCCTTGTGTGAAACCACCATTTCATCCAGCCAGACAAAAGGGTTAGAAGATCAAATGGAAGTTGTTGAGACCTTTCTTAGAGTGGTAAGAGGTACTCCATGAAATGTATGTAGTACATCTGTACAACACACAGAAAATCAAACCTCCCTTCTGTTAGATTAGGGACAACATTATCTGGATTATTTGACGTTGGAAAAAACATGTGCATGTGAAACCCTGTATACATACAATAATAGTCATATTCTTTAGTATCATATCCTTGGATTGCCTACTTACTTCTTGGAGAGGTCTCAATGATTATCTAGAAAACCCAAAAAGAACGCATTGACCTAACAAAGTGCTTCTAATCCCTATGTTCAAGTACTTCTAACAGGCCAGAATGAGTCTTAAATCGTAAGTGTTCCTGTGTATTCTAGATTAATAAACCTTGTTTGGGCAAGGACTCTTAAATGTCTGGCCTGAGAGAAATACTGTTGTAAGTAATGCATCCTAAAGACCTTTTCCTTACTATAAAGTAACTCTGCTGATTGTTGCCTTTTTAAATGCCATGAACCTGTACAATTGAGAGAACCACCCCCCCACCCTACCTTCCAAACCTTCCAACCTTCCAATTCACTTAAACTGATCTTACTGACATTGGTGTAAACAAGGTTCATCTAGTAAAGCCATTTTTATTAGAATACTTAAATTAAGCGGCAGACATAAGTTATATGTCACACGAGAAGTGCATTTATTACAATCGGGGTATTCCTTTCCCAAAATGCTAGGACATAATTGAACATAGTGATTGGATAACTTTAGGAATAAGCTGAAAAAAATGGTTCTAGAAATTTTAGAATTCACTTCTAATTCTATATTCAACCCATTATACATCATCAGTGGTGGACATAACGCTAAGGAGGTTACTATGTTCACATGCACTAAAATATAGCTACGTTTATGAATTATTTATTTACCAAAATACATGTTTTAAACAAAACAATTGATGTTAAGAAACTAGATTGTTCTTAAGAGCACAAATATCTTGTAAGAGATCTCCAACATTTAAATGACATTCTAGCATTTTTTTTTTCAGATTTAACTTTACATGTAGTATAATGGTGCTGAGTATCTCAATACAGCTGCAAAGTATACAGTATAATTATGAATTTGATTTTGGACCTTCCTTCAACTCTTTAAATCCTCTTATCCAACCCTTTGTCAGAACAAAATATGTTTTTTTTTTTCAGTTTTAAAAGAAAACTCTCGCATTAATAACCATTTGAAAACATCATTGTAATTTCTTCCTAGTAAGACTTATCAAAGCACTAAATGTTTAACTTTTCTTTTGGTAATTTCCAACCATGAACTAAACCAGCTGGAGTAGCCATGTACTCTGTACTGCAGCTGTGATACTTCTATTGCTGTGTATGAGCAAAAACGGGAATACCTAATATAGAATTTATTGAAATACAGAGCAGACAATCTTATGTCCCAAATCTCATTATTTTGTCTGTTATCACCCCATGTGTGTGTGGGAATATTTGGGAAGGGGATAGAGAGATACAATCTAGTATAATCCCCTTTATGTTAACTAGTACAGTTTAAATACTGGGATTGTGTGAGTTACTTTAAAAGTGTCTGTGTGTCTGTTTACATATGTTAAGTTTTTTTATTTCTTAAACAGAATTTAATATATACAGAATTGTGTACATACAGAAAATATATTTGGAATTATTTTTATTTTATTTGTATCCTGTTGTTGTTTTTCTACTCATTCAGAACATTTTATTCTGTGTTATAAAGGGACTGTTATTTCTTTTTTATGGCCTCCATAAAAGTGTGGCGATTGCACAACTAAAACAGTAGTGGTGATGGGCAATGATTCAGAGTGCCCTGCAGTACTATGTTGGCTATGAAAGTGGTAAATGCAAAGGGATGATAATGGCAGATAAAAAATTGGCTTAAAAGATTTTTAAAAAAAAAATAATTTTAGATTTTGAAAGTAAAAAAAGGGAAGGTCAGTCCTGAAGATGGTAGCTATTTGGGAAGAGGAGGAGCTACAAGGCTAACTCCCAAAGTGCCTTACTGCACCTGGACATGCCATGTAGTATCTTGACGTTTTAGCAATGCCTTCTGCAATTGAACATTCCTCCCATAATAACTATTCTATCACCTTGGATAAAAAACACGCTGCTCTGTATAATGGTGGTGAATGTCCAGGCACTGATTGCTCACCGTGCTGGTATCATCATACTCACCATCACTATACACTGCTCTCCTTTGCCCAGCTGGATAACCCTTGTCCTCCTCTCTGCAGTGTAAAGCGATTGTAATGTTTTTGAGTGTGTTGTTGTAGTGTGTGGATCTTCAGATGTAAAATAAAACTGTGTATACTCATTGTACAGAATATTTTCAAGAATAAATTTGTTTTAAATATTAGCATTTTTTTATGTTTATTCATCCAAATATAGTTGCATGGTCACAAAACGTAAACTCCGTTTGTTAATAGGCGAGTTGAACCAAAATTGTTACTGGTCAGAAGGGAAAATGTTTACTAGTTCTTCCAGTTTTATGCGTAGAAAGACATTTTCACATTTCAAGACTGACAAAGTAGTGGAGAGATCCAATTACATGTGTGTTTTTATAGGTAGGTAATTCTCCATCTGTGTATGTCACCATTAAGGGTCGGCTGTCTGTAGTTTTCAAGCTGTCTTTGAGCATGATCTACTACTAGTACTATACTTGACAGCCATGTGTAAAATGGGCCATCACTCAACTTTGTGAAGGTTCAGGTTCCCTGGTTATTCATTAATGTCCCATGTGCATTAAGGTCTCATCCATGCTGAGCCGTATATGTGAACTTCTAACTAAGTTCTGTGAAGCTGATCAGTGTACTATAATTATACTTTTACAATGCTTTTCATAAAAGGAACTGTGATATCTGCTGTAATTCAGCCCTGGTTGGCATGGGTTAATGTGAATGAAAACGTATCATTATGTAAGCGGGTGTGCGTGTGTTTAAGTGTGTGCCTTAAAGGTCTGTAATGTTGTGTTCAGCCATATGTTAAAATATATATTTGCCAATGTAGGGGATTAGGAGCTGTTATCATCAATATGTAAATAGTTTAGGTCCAGCACCTTTGCCAACATTTTTCCCATAATTCCTGAAACATTTTTTCCTCAATGTCTCTACCAACAATTTTGTATCTTCCTCCTCAGCATTTTTCACTCTTCTTAACCTCTAGCCATTGTTTCTCAATATACTCCATTTTTTCTCCACATTCCCACCTCATTAAACTGTAACAAAACATTGAGTTTATACCAGCACCTATCCTATAGTACAAAAAGATAGAAATACAAAACCATTGATCTAAGAGAATTAAGGATCAAAGTCACAGTTTTTATCTACAATTGTATTCAAAGAAGAGATGATTAGAATTCTAGGCTTGTTTACACCATATATGGTAAAGACTAAAATAAGCCACTAGCAAGCTAGGTTCTTGCCCAATAATTTCCCACAATCCCAACTCCAGCATATGCCAAACATAGCACTTGCCTTTCCTGAAATATTAGGCCAAATGTGGCATATCATACAGTTCAATTTATCTAATAAAGATAGCATAAAGTGTAAGTGTGCTTTGTGCATGTTTTGGTATATTTAGGAATGTGTTGGTTATAGTATGTGCTACACTGTGCAGAGTTTTATATAATATTTTTTTACTTATCGGTGAAGCAGTTTACACACTTATTTACTTTTCATCACAATTGGGCTTAATCAACGTTTGTCTCAATGTTTATTTTTTTAATCCTGTTATCTCCATAAAATGCGTGTGTCTTCCTTTACAGTTTTGAGGTATAGGGTGCCTGTTAATACAGCAATGGGTTCTGGGAAATAAGCAAATTGAACTGTTCAGAAATAACCGACTAGTGAAACAAGTGATTCACTTTGGGTTTTTTATGATAGTTTGTTGTGTATTTTCATTATAAATTAAAAAGAGATATTATATTAAATTTTTAAAGGGGAGATAATGTTAAAAATGACAGTATACAACATTGAAAATAACATTGGCACATGTCAAGAACTAGTGGTACAGAAGGAGAAGCGTGCCCTGCTCTTGCGAGCTTACAAGGAGGAGTTGTGTGTGGGTAAGACTGAAGAAGTTATGTTCATATCTATCCAGCATTACCTTTTACATCTGAGGTCATGGGTATATAAATTGTAATGACAGAAAAAAAAACAATAGTCTATAGGCTTTTTATATATTCTTTACTTATTGATCTTGAAATCTTATGTGACATTACAGTTTACTTTATGAACGCTGGTCCAAACAAAAGCATCACAGGCTTGTTTTGACCATTTATAGTTTAGAAAGTGGCTTGAAGTAATGATCTCTGTAAGTGCAATAGCCTAAACATCTATCAACATTCTAAAAAGATAATTTTTGTATATGTAACAATGCCGACATTTTGTATTTAAAAAAATGAAAAGATTTATAGTCACGCTTACTCCAGTTTAATAAGCATTTAAGACAACCCTTGTTTTATTGTTGTTAGGTATTGTTTATGCACCAAAAATTGTGAACTACAAAAAAAGAGGTAGACAAGGCTAGGAAACTATTTGGGAAGACAATTATTGGACAGTACCCACCATGCT
Source organism: Spea bombifrons (assembly GCF_027358695.1). Taxonomy (NCBI): domain Eukaryota; kingdom Metazoa; phylum Chordata; class Amphibia; order Anura; family Pelobatidae; genus Spea; species Spea bombifrons. The sequence goes on along the minus strand of NC_071088.1, from coordinate 60,946,324 downwards.
TTTTCTTTTTTTAAGAAAACATAAGCATTTTAAATCAAATTATGGAATAATCAATTTATAGATTATGCAGATACCAAAATACAAACCATGTACCCATACACGTGAATACCAAAAGTCTGAATAGAGTAGACCGCATTTGTCAGACAAAGATTATAGAACTAACAGAGTCTGTTGAGCACCTGAGGATGACTAACAACTGAAAAGAAGGTGTAAGGATGTACATGGTAACAAACAGCCAAGGTAGTAAGCTAATCTTGCAGCGTTAAACCTTGAATGCTGCGCTCGCATCATAGATGCAATTGCGGCATTTTCTGGGTTAATGTTTGTTTCTTCAGTCCCCACAAGCTTGTGGGAACCAAATCACAGTCCATGTTCCGCTCCTAATAAATCCAGTTGGAAATAGAAGCTAAAGGTACTTCTAGGCAAGTTGCTGTCAGTTAAGGCTCTGAGCAGTGCAAACTGCTGCAGAGCCAATCAAGAGTGGGCTGACAATTCAATCACAAATCGGAGTGATCTGATCATTATGACAGCCACCACAAAGAGCAAGGGGCATCCAAGGTTTAATAAACACACACATTAATACAAAAATAAACATTGTATTGTTATTTTTTATCATTATTATTACCTGATCACCTAACAGTGACACTTTAGGTCACTGATTATTGATCAGTCTCACTGAGCAACGTTAGTATCCTAAACTTGTCACTTACAAGTAATCTGATCCCTATTAAATTTTTTTAGAAAAATTACAATATATGTTTAATTTTTACAAATTTTAACCTAATAAAATATTATGTTATCATTAATTAATGACCCTTTAGGTCACTGATAATCAATCACTGACCATTTGCCAGTGGCTTAATCAGATCATCATCCCTATCAGGACCCATCAATACCTCTTAGGCTCCTGACCTACCCGCTAGGTATACTTACTAAGATGTTAGATTAGTTATTTGCGTATAGTCCCCATCCCAGGGAGGAGAGACACTAAGAAAAAAATGCCCCTCAAACCCCGGGAAGGAGAGTCACCAAACATATTTAAAAAATTGCCCCAAAACCCAAGTAAGGAACCTCAGCAAAAACCATGCCATGTGTGCAACAAAAAAAGAAATTCCGATTTTCATCCCAACGTGTGTACGAAATGTGAAAAGGTAGAAGAAAAAAAAAAAATCTCATATGTTCCCGTTAGTTTTGGGGTTAAAGAGAATTAAGTCTCACATAATATATAGGTGTTCTTTTCCTGACATTTGGAAAACTATGCGCGTGCAGTTCTGTGATCTTATAATCACACCGCTATCCAAATGGCAAAAATATAAAGTGGAGAACTGTTTCCTGAGTCACCAAGACAGACTTTGAATCACTGCTTGGTGATTAAACCCTTTAAAGTAAAGAACACAGAAAGATCTGCTAAAGCTTGTTTTCAAATAATTCTACAGAGTGCAATCAATGGAACAACACCTTTAAGATTATCTTCTTCGGCACAGTGAATTTCATGAAGATGAATGATGATCTAGCCAAATAATTGCTAGCACTCTACCAGTTATGAAGCTCAACTTCAACTGCAGATAATAGGGGGGAGGAGGGGGCATGCAACCATTCTGTACTTTTCACATGGCACACATTTCATGTTCTGTTTCAACTGAGAATCTATTTGGAAACTGATGCCCCATGACTGTTCCTTTCGAATAAGTCAAGTTAAATCAATGTAAAATCCAGATTTTTAGTTGTCCAATTGCATATGATTCGGGAAATCCTAGAGAGTGATGCTATTGCAAGGAATCCCAATGTTATCTAAATTCACATATCGCAACTTTCATAAAACAACAATTCAGTGAGGTGAAACTTATATAAAAAAAAGCACTGTGAGTCACTGCAAAACCTTTACACGGTTACCAAACTTACTAAACTTAGGTAAGATTCATCTTCCTACTTGACGAGAAGTGAAGAAGTTCATCCAAGTTCGAGTAGGCTGGCCTGAGGGTCTACAATGTGTGTTTGTGTATTACCCTTGATAACAAGAAAGCTTGCAATAGGGCAAATTACCCTGACTCTGACACACTGGGTGTGTGGTCTGACAAATGTGTGTACTGCCATTTCTACTTAGAGGTCACTTGGGTGGATTTATCTCAGACTGAATGTTACATCTCCTGATTGTTAATATCCCTAGAGTATTATTTTCATGTACAATAACAGAAAAAAAATATTTATTCGCTTATGTGTTTGTGCTATTTCGATTTGACTGGGTAATCGTCGATTTCATGGGTCTGGATTCCCAACTCCAAACTAAATAAAAACAAGGACCCAGAATGGGTAAACATTGGCCACATATTTAATGTATATGGAAAACAAATCCACCAATAAATTGTGAACATCAACATCAGAATTGCCAACAAAGGTAATATAGTACTTCCATTCTACTATCACCCCCTTAAAATTACACTAGCTTGAAACCACCAATACCAACCTAACTAAAAACAAAATATTTCCTACTAACCAACCATTATTCCAGCCCCCCACCTTAGACTGACCAGCCCCACCACTGTGACACTGGCGAAAGAAACCCTTTACACCTTATTAGTAAAAAAAGGGGGGTTTAGGTAAGAAAAACTGGTTAAAAGTGACTGTTAAAAGTCCCCTGACCCATTATCCTAACCCCACTTCCTCAACCAGTTAAGAGGCTACGCTATTCCATGGGCTACTTGCATAGGTATATCTGTAAAATGCACACACATGTTTAAAAAAAAAGTCACAAATAAGCCAGTAGAGATATTTTGAGTGGATGAGAGAAAGACTATGATGAATGGATCAACAGAACAGGTGGTGGAGATGGAGAATAGGAAATTACTAGAAACCACTTCCTGTATCCCAGGTAAATAAGCATACAGTAGAACCAGAGCTAGGGCATAGGTAAGTGAGACAGAGGGAGGTTTACAGTTTGTAGATATATTAATATGTGACACAATGTACTGAACATGCATCCACTATACCGTGTAATACATGCAGGCAGATAGAAACATACTGTTCTCAGATCCAGGCCCTTTAAGATGTTTTTTTTTTCTTTTGTGTTATTAATTAAGTGAAAATAGCCCCCATCTGTGATCGGCTCGCAGGGTCTGATTCCCATTTAATCACACTGCGCCATCTGTTAATGCACAGATTCATCCTCCGCAGAAGACCATATGTTCTGTGGATTCATCCTCCAGGAATCGGGGCAACACATTATCAGGGTGCTTATGAGTGAGATTGTAATGAGTGGAAGACTGGGACATATCCACTAAACACTGTTCCAGGTAACCTGGTCACAGTAACCCCTTATTTACAAGAAAATACTTATTACAGGGCTGGAAGCAAAAAGCTCTTTACATATAAATAACCAGCTCCTGTAATTACTCATATACCTTTATATAATTATGTGCATTTTTAATAAGTGTGGGAGAGTTTTGCTTCCGTACTAGTAGAAGGAGAGGGGTGTACGCACTGAAATTGGCTGTTTCAGAAGGAGAGTTCAGAGCAGGTCATGAAGTCACTGGGTAACAGGGTGAGGGCAGGATACTAACTACAGGATGTTAATAGGGAAGGAGGTAAGCACAGGGTAAACTTGTATAGATAAAGTTTAATACAGTTAGTACATGTGAGGATGCAATATTAATACAAGAGAAAGCAGGGGTATATTAGAAAGAAGGCATGGTAGTTATCAAACAAATAAGGGTGTGGAGTTAGAAGTAGTTGAGGTTTAGAGTAGTAGACAGCAGCTATCTTAATGTGATGAAAAGGAGAGTTTAATGTTTCTTTTGTTGCCAGAGCAGTGTGCACACAAGTCAGATGCAGTGTGTTATACTACATGAAGGAAAAGTACTCAAGAAGCACAACATGTCAGACAGGGAATGGGATTCATGGCTACAGTAGACAGGTAGTTACAGTATACATTTTAGGTCAAAATAGAGAACAACCCTCATTAGGGGAGGTAGAAAACCCTGAGTGTTTCCATAACAATGCAAAAATAGTGTCAGGCATTTACAATAATTGAATTCAATCTACATCATTGGCAACAACCCTTAACTCTTAACAAAGATCATTAAAATACCAACGCAAAATATTACTTTTCCTGTTGGCCTGTGAGGTACCCTGAGAGAAGTGGAGTCACATAGTGATGCCACAAGAAATTCCCCACCCGCTTAAATCAACAGAGCAAAACCACCACCAAGTCCGACCAAGATCCTAGATATGAGCTAACCTTACATCATTCCTCCTACCAACCATTCATGGCAATGAGCTGCTGTGTTTGTTTTGATCTTCTTTAGGAAACTGTATGACGTTAGATGAGATGTAAGTATTAAATATTTATAAAGTAATAAATATCTAGGATTAGGAAAAACTATATTACAGTATGCAAAAGAAGGAAAACAGGATGCAAGAGAAATGTAATTGACCAGATGAAGAAATTATATAGTTAGCAAATGAAGCAAAGTAAAATAATTTGTATTTAAAGAGGGTCATGTAATACGAAGGGAAACATGCGCTGGAGAACTGCACTTGAAGCAACAGAGATAATGCATGTCGCACATGGAAACACTGCTTTGGACTTGGGGACACTCGTGTGTCAAATCGGAAGTTATTTCCATAACTAATACATTCAACATTTTGAAAAACTATTCATAGTACCGCTAAATTCACAAACTAAAGTATATATTTTTTGGAAAGTTGACAATGCACAGTAATTTACCAGGGTTATTTTCACACTTCTTACAAAACTATTTTAGTGCAGATTTTTTTTTTCTTAATTTTTGTACAAACACAGCAATACCTCACATTTCAGTTTTCACACTTGGGATTTTGACAGGTTACTTTCCTCAGTCCATGTCTCATTTGAGACACAGTACTTCAATGTCACCAATAAAACCATATATAGACAACATATAGACAACATGGAAAATCTGACTAGGGGATATCAAAGTTTGTGGTTAGATGTAAAAAAAATGGTTTTTTTACTTTGCTCTTGAGATGTGAAGTAATCATGATTTTCAGAAGCTGCCGGGTCAAAATTGGAAGAAGAGCATTTCGGTTTTAACAGATCATTTGAGGGACAGAAGAGGTCCCATTTTTCAATTTAACCCCATAAGACTATGTATATTCCCTAAAAGCATGGTGGCCTAGCTGGAATTTTTTTTTTTTTTTTTACTTTTTCATGCGTCAGGTACATTTGGATGAATGCTTCAAACTGGGCTACCTGCAAAAGAAAGACCCCCCCCCAAAAAAAAACCCAGAATCTCTTGCTTATCATGAGCATGTAGATACCACATATATGCTCGGAAGAGACCTCCAAATCATTAGAGTGGGAAGTGGTCTCACCTTTTTCTACAGTTGAACCAGGAAAGTGCACGTTGTGGGGGTTAAATGCCCCTCAACATTATAATAATGCCATAAATTATGTATTCTCTGAAAGCACATCAGAAACACTTCACATACCTTTCTAGGTAGCCCACCACAACCCTGAACATAAGAATATTGAGGTTTTGTTCTTCCACCCATCCACATTTGTGCACTTATAAGTGTCAGGGATGAATGCTACATGTTCTTTTTTTCTTGCACACATGGCATGGTTTCTGCCAAAGTTCTTTCTCTGGGATTGGGGGCAATTTTGTAAACATGTTTTTGTGTTTCTCCTTCAAGTGTGTCTCTGTTTAGTGATTACATCCAGTGGTTAGTTTTTAGAGGATTGTATAAGGAGTAGGACTGGGGTACTGTTAGTGGATAGTGGTAGTGTTAGATGCGTTTAGATGTTAGGATTAGGTTACAGTTATAGCGTTAAGGACAGGGATGATCAAATTAAATAACTGGCTATTGATTGGTGAGACCTAATCTGATCATTACAGGTGTTAATGTTGCACGATCACTCAGATGCATTATGAATTATGTGAAATATCCAATCTTTGATAGATAATGATTGATGTTGCCATATTAAGACTACACCTTCCCCTGGTCCTTGGATTCTATATATAAAAGTCTAGGTTACATGCAGTAGCTAACCATAGAAGGTAACATACCACTACACCAAGCCTATTGTTATGAGTTGCTACTCTGTTTCCAAGAGATAATGTTGGCTAAACCAGAAGGCTCCTAGTAGGAGGCAATTCAGCCAGCTGTCCATTCATGGCACATATACACCATGATGTCTTCTTATATGAAGACTACGTTACCACAATCACAGAGGACAAGTTATATTAATTCTCTGTTTGTGTTATCCATGACACAAATTCTAGATGTATTTAGGCAAAAGTGACACAGTCATGGTGACTAGGTGCACAAGCTTTTGGTGTAGGCTATATTCAGTGTCTGTAATAAAAAGCCACAGCGTTAGAAGAGCGGGAAACACAAAGTAAACTAGTTAAGATGGAGGATGAAGTGGAGTAGTGAAAGAATGTGGAAATCTCTTACAAAGAGCTGAAATCAAGCCCAATACACCACTACCATAAAACTGTAAACACCCATTTCCGATTAAACTTTATTTTCTAGGGTTAAATCAATGAGCTGTTCCAAATCTACATTGTTAACTGATAAGGATGTCAGATAAAACAAATCAACTGGCAGACATACAGTCATTCATTGGGCCAATGCCATCTACAGATTTCAAGTTACCTTAGTACAATAAAATCCGAAGGGCATGTATTAGAACACTAAGCAACTAGATGTAGATGCTTGACACTGAACAGAAATAGTGAACATGGATTGTACCCTGAAATGGGCATGTATGATCACCCTAGTGAATGCACCTTTGTTAGGAAGCACTATATGCAGTGCACCCAAATGGAAGCTACTTTGTAGAGCGTTGGTAGACAAGAAGCATAAGGTATCGTGCTAGCTGAGGTAGAGTGGGGAGGAGGGTGGGAGGAAGATAATTTCTGATAGCATACAGGGAGCTGCGTTCCAAAAACAGAAAACAACAAATAGGAGGACGACTAACAGTGATGGAAGGGGAGCAAATGGTGTTAACTGAGGCAAGGGGGAATATAGGGTACAGAGATTGTCAGGGTGCACACAGGGTTACCAAAACAAAAGAGGTCTGTGCCTGAAAATACATTTGAAGCTTATCATTCTCTGTCCTATACCACTTCTCCATTGCATCTCCTCAGAATTAATGGCTTTATTCATGAATAAATCATTACCTGTAAAACTCTGAATGCTGAGGTGTTAACCCCTTGAGCATTAAGGAATCTCAGCCCCCTCTCTCCCTGAAGCAGTTAAATCAGTAGTCAACCCACCCTATAGAAGTGGTAAGGCAATTAATTTGTCCGAGAGTTATTAATCAGTCTGGGTATGTCAATGTACTTTCTGTGGGCTATTCCTGATGCGGATTAGCAGTAAAGGGGAAAGAGGCTACTGACACAGAGTTAACTAATTAATACAAACAACCATAAAGCTATTGGTAAACTGATCAGATTAAGCCATTAACAGATTATTGATTAGATAGCCTGAGAGAAAACGATGAAGAAAAGAGTAATGATGCAGTGGAAATCTGAAAGAGAAATGAGGTTTGGGTGGAAATACATAAATTAATTAGGCAGAGAGAAGGAAAGAAGAGTTAAGTTAAGAGGAATTATGTGGATTCACAATAAATGTAAGCTAGCAATCAGGTTCAGGTTATATGGAAGAAACAATATGTGAGTTAGTGCGTATATTTGAAAGGAACATGGTGGACTACATCAGAACACTGTAAAAGGTGTGACATATTAGCGTGAATACAAGGTGCAATGTGGAAAAGGCTAGACACAGTCTACACACAGCAGCATTAACAACATGAAGTCAGTCCATAATAAAGAAACCCAGTGGCTTTACAAGCCCAACTCCTGTTGTGAATGGTCTAGAAGGGTGAAGGTTTGTGTACACAAACAAAGGCGCAATTACTGAAGTATGGTAGAAATGGAAACTACATAGGCCAAATGGTTCTTATCTGCCATCAAATTCTATGTTTCTGTGGGGACTTAGTAAGAGAATATGGTGGGGGAAGCAACATGAGTCTAAATGTGGGACACTGAAATATAGATAAAAAATAAAAGTGAGAGACAGAAAGGGTTTGAATGATGAGAAAGTAAAAGGAGGGACAAGAAAGTGTAAAGCAGCAATATGCATTAGGATACAGGAATTATGTGACAAATATTTATCCTCCTTCTTCTCCTATAATCAGAAAATACTCCATTTGCTTTTTTCATTCTTAAAAAGGCTGCAACGGCAAACATTCTGTCCTGCAGCACTTAAAGTAATACTAATCTGCTGTGCTGATTCCATAGCTGAAGAGTTCAATACTTCCACTGGCATTAATATCAGCAGAAAAATAGTGTGGCGGGAGCATCATGGAATCATGGAACATTGAAGCCTCACATAACCAAGTATAATGCCCAGCGTCAGATCGAGTGATGTAAAGCACACCGCCACTGGACTCTGGAGCATAGAACAAATTATGATTCTCTGTTTTGCAGTCTGATGGGCGAGTCTGGGGGATGGATGAGGAGGGATTATGGTATGGGGCACTTTTTCAGGGATGGGCTAGGCACCTTACTTCCAGTGAAGGGAAATCTTACTGCTTCAGTATACCAAGTTGTTTTGGACAACCCCATGCCACATTTATGGGAACAGTTTGAGGAAGGCCTTTTTCTATATCAGTATTATTGTGCCCCAGTGCACAAAGCAAGGTCCATAAAGACATGGTTGAATGAGTTTGGTGTGGAAGAACTTGACTGGCTCACACAGAGCCCTGACCTCAACCTCATCTAACACCTTTGGGGTGAACTGGAATGGAGATTGTAAACCAGACCTTCTCATCCAACATCAGTACCTGACCTCACAAATGATTTACTGGATGAATGGACAAAATCTTGTGGAAAGCCTTCCCAGAAAGGTGGAATCTGTTATAGTTGCAACTACATATTTATCTCTATGTATTTAGAATGCAATGTCAGAAAAAGTAACTTTTGGTGTAATGGTCAGGTGTCCCAATACTTTTGTCCATATAGTGTATGTGCTATCAGGACCAGATGAAGCTGGGGACAGATTAGGTTTAAGAGAAATGACCAGGACACAGGTTTCGACTATATGCTTCAAATAATGGTTTAAATACTTCACATACATCTGTTTGGAAGAACTAAAATGGAGGGTTACTTGAAATTGGCAATGCAAGTAAAAAAATAAAAGATGTAAATATAAGACATAAATTATAAGAATTATGAAGAGGGATGAGCTATGAATATGACAATATAATGAAAAGTATGAGGTATAGAAAACTGGAAAGAATTGCAAGGGCAGCTGTGTGAGAGATAAAAAATAAGGTAGAAGGAGCTGTTAAGGACCAAAGGGAAAATATGTCTAACGTTTAGTAAATGTTGTGAGAGGGAGTGTTAGAGAGAGGTTTTGATGACAGGTGTATGATACGAGAAGTAGAGGCGCTGATATTCAAGTGAAAGGAGGGTGTGTGAGAAGAAAGGATGAGATGCGTTTATTTGAGTTAAATAAAGGAAATATGAATTTAATGGGGGAAATATAGGGTGTTGGTATATATAAGAGGAGGGATATTAATTTAATTTAAAAGAAGACCATGAAATTATTGATTAATCAATCAGATCAAACTATATGGTATTTTTTAAAGGGGGCACAATGGGTTAATCTGTGTTTGGCAGGGATAAACCATTAGCCCTAACAATTATCACGCACTCAGGTGAATGGTAATTTCTCTCACACTGTTTCCTGGCCGCTAACGAGCTTCTGACTCGTTAAAAGGGCTGCAATTAGTGAGTCAGCAGGGTGGACAAAATGGCTGAATTGTCATCCACTCTTTCAAATCCAGAGCAAACAGTAGAAGAGCAGAAAACATTTAACCATTTTCATTTCATTGGCAAATGGCAGATTATTATTATTACGGTACTTAGACTGTAAAGTACAACTTAGACTGCAAAGCCAGGGACTTACTTGCCCCAATCAAAATGCCTTTGTGACTACTGTACTTGCCATATGATGGAAATGATTTAACCTCCCCTTTATTGTGCTGTAAACCTGTACATACTTACGTTATCAGAGCTATATTTTCCGAGCAATAAATATTTCGGTAAGCTAACATCTCTATACAGTCTTCCTCCCCAGGTTTGACCCCTAAATCTAATAAAAAATAAATATATATATATATATATATATATATATATATATATATATATAATATAATATAATATAATATAATGGGGGCATTCAGTGCATTACGAGAGGAATGTTTAATTATTTCTCAGATAGGGGTTATTTTAGTTTGGGTCTCTGAGAAATAAAGTAGGTTAATAGGTATGTAGTGGAGCAGAGAAATTAGAAATATAAGTATAGAGGGGCGGTGCATGCCAATTGGCCATTAAATGATGGAACCACAATTCTGTTGTCGAGAAATGAGCAGATTGGAGAGAATGGTCTCCGTCTGGCTCCGGAAAATCCTTTTATTTTGGCAAGCAAATTCTCCATATATCTATTATGTCCTTTGCCAGATTAAAAACACAATAAAATACAAATGAAATTCTCACTATTTTTATATGAAAACAACAACATTCTGCCTGATGCATTTAACTCTATTATTGCATGTGTGCTAAAGAATAGATTATTGTGGTATGACTATTTGTCAGTAGCGTTTATAGAATTATAACATATTTGCAAATAATGTGTAATAAATTGTCACACATACTATAGCCATCTAGGTGTTCTCGTCTTGGGTGTGGTATAGAGGTAAGAAAGTATGGCTTGCAAGAACGAGCACAACTGAAGCAGCTATGTCAAAGTAACCACATATTTAGCAGGAACCCAAATTAAATGTATACAATTTTACTACAATTTATATTTAACACCTACAGATTTGTAGAGCATACTATGAGTCCAGGGTAGCTTGGACGAGTGTGCTGTAGGTGGCTGCTATGTGTCATGAGCAGACAACCACTCATACAACTACTGCACCTGCAAACACAACAGAAGATATCCATATACAAAGTATCAAAGAAAAAAATTGCCAGGGTGGCAGCCAAACAGCAATACTATTATATCTGTCCTTTTTATAGGTTAGAGACAGGAACATAGGCAGGACACATTTAGGTATTACACAAGTGTGTGACTGATCCATGCGTTCTTGGACTATGCCACCATATTCTATCTCTGTAACAACAGGTTCAATAATGCCAGCAATACACACACATGCATATATTACCCTTACATGCAATGCCAACTCCGTCATATCAGGTATTATATAGTGATACATTAGTCTTGCTATCACCATGTTTGGTTTAGTATTCTAATATCCAGAGTTGGATCTCCATTTGCTTTGATAAATATTAGCTTTTCCCAGCACCACACTTACTCCAACCTGCATATGACTACTTTTATTATTATTATTGTTGTTATTATTATCTTAGTGTCTGTTTGGGGGCATGTGTATTATTCCTGCCTTGTAGCATGTAATTTACAGTAGTACATAAAACAATCACATTTCGAATGGGAGTCTTAGCCATACTTCATGTCATGTTCATAATGCGGACTCTGATGCGGCCAAGTCATCCAGAGATTCTGTATTCACCAAGAGATATACTGTGCTGCTACTTGTAGGGAGTGGTACTCTGCTACATGCAAGGCATCAGGAAACACCTTTCTGATGAGCAGGTCTTTGAATAATTGATTGCATTTGTTTTATTAACCATATACTGTTGTATATATATACAAACAGATTTTAAAAAAAGATATACATTTACGTTTTTTTTAGGTATTTTTCTGTGGCATTCTTCAGATCTTCCTGTGTCCTAATTCATAATTACATGAAGTCATTTTGCGGCTTTGCAAAGAAGACCTTGGATCTTGTGAAAACAAAAAAATGCGATATATATATATATATATATATATATATATATATATATATATATATATATATATATATATATGTTAAAGAAGAGATGTTTATCCCCTCCCTGGTCTCTCTCCCACTCTCTGCATCTGCTCCCTTCCTGCCTTCTGTCTCTCTCTGCCAATTTTCTTCTTTTTTTCCCCCTGCATTTTGTTTAAGGCATGAGTTTGATTTTATTCCACGTTTTACGGACAGTAAAACTTAACTCTGCACATGCTGTAAATTAAATTCTATCATCCGTATAAATATCAAACCTATGTACGTATCTCGATTCTGCTTCCGTATGGCATACATATTGAGGATTCTGTCACGCTACAGACATACCCCACATTAACATACACAATGGGGTCCAGAGCGTGTATGTAAAATTAAAATGTCCTTAAGTTAAGCACTACCCTTTTCACTTATCAATGCATGTGCTGCACTGCGGTCGCTAGGTAATTTACACCACAAAACACAAAATATTCAAAGGATGCTCAAAAGATGAACTGATGTGCTGGCGTCATGCTGCCATATATGTTCGTATGTAAACAGTGGAATGGTTGTGCTGCAATTATGTCCTTACATATGAGGGTCCTTAAAGTGAATGTCCTTGCAAAGCGGGGTATGCCTGTATGGAACCACACATTATGTCAAGGTTTCTTAATATCAAAAAGACCTAAATAACACCAACAATATTCTATTGCTAAAAAGTGGTCCTAGCCCAGAAGTGTGTGTGAATATACCGTATTTGCTCGATTATAAGACGACCCTGATTATAAGACGACCCCCAAAATCTGAATATTAATTTATGAAAAAAAGAAAAAGCCTGAATATAAGACGACCCTATAGGAAAAAAGTTTTACCAGTAAATGTTAATTCATGTAAACTATGTGAACAATTGTTTGTTAATAAAAGCTATGATTGAGAAAAATATTTTGTTTTTATTTCCTTTTTTTTCAACCTGCCCACCCCCAGTTATGCACATCTGCCCCCAGGCTTGCCACTCTGCCCCAGAAATGCCTTGTACACCCTATATGCCACTGTGCCCCATGATATACCTTTTAATCCTCTAAATGCCACTGTGCCCCATGATATGCCTTTTGACCCCACTCTGCCTCCAGAATTGCCTTATACCCCTATATGCCACTCTGGCATTTAGGGGGTTAAAAGGCATATTATGGGGATGAGAGGCATATAGGGAGGTAGAAAGTATTTCAGGGGGCAGAGTAGCGTATAGAGGGTTAAAAGGCATTTCTGGAGGCAGAGTGGCATTAAGGGGGTTAAAAGGCATTTCACAGAGCACTCTGCCTCCAGAAATGCCTTATGCCCCCCATTTAACACTCTCCCTCCCTCCTCCAAACTTACCGGTGCTTCTGAGTCCCCCGGTGCTTAGTCCGGGCAGCGTGTAGAGCTCTACACGCTTGAGCGTAAGTTGTCTACCTGAATCGCGTAGAGCTCTACACGCTGCCCGGACTAAGCACCGGGGACTCAGAAGCACCGGTAAGTTGGGGGGGGCATAACACAGGAGGATCCAGGTCCCCTGAATCGCTATGGGGGATCTGGATCTTAGTCTCATAGTCACACCTATTTGAGGTCTGATTATAAGACAACCCCGATTATAAGACGAGGGGTATTTTTCAGAGCATTCGCTCTGGAAAAAACCTTGTCTTATAATCGAGCAAATACGGTATGTATATATATATATATATTATATATATATATATATATATATATATATATATACACATACACACACACACTTGTGGTGAGCTAATGGTAACAAGAGCCCTCCAATATATGGAGACCTATGTATTTCCAACCCCATGCTGTGCTCTGAAGCTGCATGTACAACAGCAGGCATATGAAGTCCAAGTAACCATGCGTAAGGAATCAAAAAGTCAAATACGTTGTGTCTGAGAAAGCATTCATTTATTGCCACATACATAAGTGGTGGTCAACGTTTTGGCTTACCAATTGCAGCCATTATCAAGACCACACACACAAACGTATATATTTACTCAGGACATTAATTATACAGGGCAGCATTTCCATTAACTCTGTACAGACACTCAGCATCATTGTATGTTGCGGCATGTTCATAAGCAATGTATAGATACTCAATTTCAATCCAGAGGCCACGTTTATTTTCATTGTCGGCGAGTAGATGCTCGTCACCAGTATATAGCAATGTGTGGGTGTGCAGCTTGCTATGGGTGAACGCATTCTCTCAGACAGTGTTTATTGCAGACAGATGATGGTAGAGGAGGGAATAATTGATAGAGCCATGAAATATTAATGAATATCCAGGGGACTGAGCGGCTGCTACTCACTGCTCACTGACTGTGTTTATAAATACATTTATACACACTTGCACACACATTTATGGCTCAGTCTATTGATACACTACAGTGTGAGTGATATATGTTTCCCCTATAGACTTTGATAGGAGTCCCTGTGCTCAGACGTTTCCCTCACATGGGTCACATAAGGTGTCTGTCTCACACAAACTGGCAGTCTGCAGTCTGTCTCTGTCATATGTCGTGCAAGGCTGGTGGGGAGACCTCACGTGTCACATGGACTGGTTTCTCCCAGCGCCACATCCACAGCCCGGGGCTCAGATAAACCTGGAGTCCATGGCAGCCAAGCGTACAGCTTGACACACAATGACAATGACACTTCAAAGGCTAAACACACCAGAACCAAACCCCAACCGGATTATGGGGCACAGGATGTGTCCCATAATCTCCTGTGCCATAGTGTTGGAAGGGACAATGTCACTCTGCTCTCTCTTGTTTGAGTCACTGTGTTGCCCTTCTAATAATACAGAACAGGTTTAAAGCTAACAATCCCATCATCAGCTGAGTGGGAGGTCATTCAAGGTCACTAACAGTGCTGATTATCACCCAGTCCCCTGGGTCCCCAGGCAGGTGAGAGGTTAGTGGGTAATGTTAATCGCTGTCTATGCTCACTGTTATTTCGCCTGGTCGCATACACATCCGATTCTGCACGCACAATTAGACCAGCTTCAGAGAGATCGAGAGAGAGAGAGAAAGACAGGGAGGAAAATTGAAAGGGGGATGGGCAAAAATATGGTGAGGAAGGAGGTCATGTGGTACAACATTTATTACTATTTTGAAATAACATAATTGTTTTTAGATATAGAAATACATCAATGTACCTTTATAGATATACACATATATCTATATAAACTGTATACATATTAAGCCAAGAATTGTATGATCAAGGCAAGAATGGCTACTATTTTCATTCCTGACAGCCTCCAGTAGTATTGTATAAACTTTACTGTTGCAATGTATGTAACTTGAAGCACTTCCAGTGTAATTATTATCTGTAATTTAAATGGTACCGACAACTTGCACAACACTACACATAGTATGGCGTATGTCATATATGGTGACAGACATAGACAAACTGATACTGAGAAAGTGTCACGACCTGGGCAAGGACGTCAGGAAGGAGCCTAAATACAGGAGTTACCAAGGACTCTGTCTGTAGCCCTTGATGCATGATCTATAACTAGAAGGCACAGACAGAACCAAGCAGTTAGATATGGCTGCAGCAGGACTGTGACTAGGCCAGATGGATAGCACATCCTAGATAGCCCTCGGACAGGACGTACTGGCTGAAACTCATACAATGCAAAGGCCCTGAATGAGGAATTCAGCAGGTACCTAAAGGGCAGGGCTTCACCAGATGATGAGGTAAACGAGGTCCAACTGACACTACCAAAATGTAGCCAGAGATCCCAAACCCTGTTAGAGTGACCACCAGAGGCTGCAAGTGGACATAGCAATAACTGGTATAAGGCAAACCGAGTCCTGGCATGCAGGGTGGAACCGTGACATAAAGAGGGCTATGTTTGCAAGATTACAATTACTTGCATTATTAATAGAATCTGGAACCCAAATCAAAGCCTCTGATTGGTTAGCTGTATGAAAAGTTGAATAATATCTACTGAAAATTTCCCAACACATTTTTCTTCAGCTGCTAAGTATGAATATTATTTTGTTAATTGTATTATTTTACTGCACACAAAAGAGAACATATATTTTTTAAATGTTACAAAATAGATTAAAGTAAGTAATGTCACTGTGTTAAAAAAATAAATAACCATGTGACATTATGCCATCTTAGCTTCCCATATGCAGCTACATACATCCTCCGATATGAGGGGCGTTGCTGCCTTTTTCACATAAGAATTATGGCGCAGCAATGTTTTTTCTTATTTTAAACATTAGATTAAAATCCTGAGCTTTGAAAAGAGGAAGGAAGAGTATTAGGAAAGGAACCTTATCCACAACATCTAAATTTGGAGAAACCATCTTTTGGGCTTATATTTCTTGGACTGCTATGCTGAGAAGCTGCAAATGTGACAGTTCTTTTGTGGCATGTCTAGCATGTGTTCAAAACAAGATAAAATATACATTGTTTTTTGTGTTTTGCCTACAAAGAAATGCATCCCTCAAAGACACATACACAATAAAACATACCAACAGAAAACACGCTTTAGAATCAACTGGGAGGAAAGCAGTTGCATGAGAAGTGTAAGACATGCATATGGTGGTATTAAGTCTGTTTCATGAAGCCAAAATCATAATGCCCATCATTTGGTACTAGTTTCACAACAGTGCATTGTACTTAGCCCTCTGCCATTGTGCTTAGCCCTGTACATTGTACATAACATAAGTACCTAGACATGGAACTTACAGAGTTCCATGATGCAGTAAACTTTCCTGTACCAATTATTTCCACATAAACTTTCCACATGGATGAGAAATGAGCAAAAGACTATATATTATTATTGTTATTTATTGTTTTATATAGCGCCATCAAATTCCGTAGCGCTGTATCACGTATGTATGGTAGATTTTTGTGTTTATCTTTTTAATTATGATTTTTTTTTTTACTGAAAATCAACTCTAAAAAAACTCCTTTTGCCCATTATATTCAGATACTGCACATACACTGTGTTCTTGCTCAACGCACTCTTGAAACTTTACATACATTTCCCTAATTCCAGTACCGTGCCCTAACATTAAAACATGTTCACATACTCTTTAATGTAACAAAGAACATTTCATTTACCACTATGCCACATAACCATTTTTATAACGTCCCCTGAAATATCTCTCTGTTCCTAAAAATTTTCTGGTAATCACAAATTCTCTCTCACCACATTCTCTCCAATGATTATTTCCTCCTCTCTCCCTTCTCCTATTCTTGCGATCATTCTCTTAACTTCCTCTCTTGCTATACCCTATCTGTTCCCCTCCCTCCCACAGCTCTTTGAACATTAAAGACTCCTAGCCAAAGGGCTCAAGATCTAATAGAAATTCAAATGGAGTTTTTTACTATCTCTTCTTGTTTTGTATACAGTTTATGGACAAAGTGTATGTGACATATTATATATTAACACATATATTTATATAGTATACATACATATGGGCATCTTTGTTGATGGGAGATATAAAGGTATGATAGAGGACATAGATTGCTTTGAATTACACATGGGCTAAAACCAGAAGTATAGGGGGATGATGACTGTAGAAGTATTTTGAGATATTCGAATAACAATATATGAAGCCTTATAAAATACAGTCCCGCAGGAAAGCAATGATGAACCTAATGCTGGCACTGAAAGAATCTAGAGGAAGCCCTCTTTTAATGCATAATAGAGGACTCATAACCAAATGCATATATAGGGCCGCTAATACATGGTAAGAAGAGCATGGATGATTGCAACAGAGGGAACTTTTACTAATCTGTATTATTAAAAAGTAGTTGAGTATTGCTAGCTCAACTTTGTTCATTTTAAGGAAATTATAATATGGCTAATTTCTTTGTATGTGGATGTAAGCAGCTGATAAAGGGATCTATGTGTGTGCACACATTAGCTTTAGTGTGTAAGATATGACCTATAAAAGGTGCATGAGGACAGTTTAATTTCACAACAAAGAGAAGTATCTCAAACTTCTCTGCCTGCTTATTATGTAGGAAGCATTAATGGGTTTTTGCAGAGGGCAATTTGACGGTCGGACGCAGGTTGACCTTTTCCCCGTGGAGAAAGAGACACACGAGGGAGAGAAGGGTCAGTGGATAAAAAAAAAAGACAAACCCCAAATGCCATTTTGTTTTCCGTAAGACGTGAAAGCAGCCATCCTGAACTTTTCAAACACTGCAAACCTGTCAAAAGGTTTAGGATTCAACAGGAAAGATAACATTGTACTAACCCCTTCCATGCTGCAAAAAAAACTATCCATGTCACAAAGACATACACTCTTTGGCCGTCTACACACTTTCCTGTATCTACTGTCTCTTGCACACTATGTGCCCTGTTCAGTACTAGTCATTCACATTATAACCTTACCATCTTCTGTTATAGTCTTGTATAGGTCCATAGGTGTGCTACATCCCTGTCAGTTATTCACAAATCAGTGTGGTTTAATAAAAGGACATAGGTTGCGCTGCACCATACTAAAACTATGGTTTTAGAAAGGTCTAAAATGGAGAGACATGTAGGCAAGTATCTGACGGTCTGGGCGTCTTCAAATGAAGTCCAGGAGAACTGGAACTATTTAAGAGATGTTCTGCTGGCAGCGGAACATTACATTAAATTTGTTAATAAGAAGAAAAGAAAAAGGAAACTACTGTGGTACTCCGCAGATGTAGCACAGATATTGAAGAATATTGAGCATTAAGGAGCTATAAACAAACTCCAAATGAGGAAGATGAAAGCAAATATAAAGCAAAGCATTATTAGAAACATAGCTTTTTACAGCAGATAAGAACCATTCAGACCATGTAGTCTGTCCATTTTTCCTGAAGTAAGTGATTCAAACCCCTATCAGTCCTTGGTCTGGTCCCTTAGTGAACACAATGTGGACAAAGGTATTGGGACACAGGACCATTACACAAACAGGGACTTTTATGACATTGCATTCTAAATACATAGGCATTAATATGTTGTTGTTTCTCCCCTTTATAGCTTTTATAGCTTTTACTCTTCTGTGAAGGGAGTGTTTCTGTGGGATTTTTTGCCCATTCGTCGAGTAGAACATTAGCGAAGTCAGGCACTGATGTTGGACGAGAAGGTCTGGCTTGCACTCTCCGTTCCAGTTCATCCCAAAGGTGTCCGATGGGGTTGAGGTCAGGGCTTTGTGCAGGTCTGTGCATTGCATAGTCTCATTACTTTTAAGTAATCAGAAATGGTTTGTTTGCTAAATTTCCCTGTAAAGTGCTGTGGGACAGCTTCCCGCCCTTTCTTGTTTGCTTTGCAGGGATACACTGAAAAGGGTGCTGATATCTAACATTAACGTTCCTTATACTAAATATGACTTCCAGATGATGGTCTCGCTCAGTGTTATTGGCAGTTTGCATTCTCTTTCTTCTGTGGAACCGATAAAATTTCTTAACGGAAAAATTATTAAGAAAGGATTTCTTAACCTTGAGTACATGTGTGTGTTTGGTAGCGATATTGAAAATTGTATCACTGGAATATGCATGGTTTATATCTTTTCATACTACTCTTTGACAAACATACATTACTTGGCAATATGTAAATTCTGTTCCTTGGAAAGTGGAACATAAGAAACACAACTTTGCAGCCTATGGTTAGAGCTCTGGTTATGCAAGTCTTGCAAGTAATCCACATACAAGCTAAGTAACTATTCACCATACATTTTCTGGGGGTTACCACTGAAAATATCGAGATGTTTTGAGTATATGCACGGTAACTGTTTTAGTCAAAACGTATACAGTGTAATGGTTTTGCATCGGAACCCTCAATCCATCCTTAAACCCCTATCCCAGGTTTTAGCATCTCCTGAAGCGGCGGGTTCAATCTCTCCCTCAGGCATGTCAACTTTGCAGTTCTTAAGCAGATCCACAAAAACATAAAATGGAGTGGTAGGGGGGGTCTTAGAGACTGGAGTTACGGACAACATGGTAAAGTTTGAAGGGCATCCATATATTTTCCTGCAATCCAACATGTCTGTCACTTTCATAAACTTTGCTATACAGCTATTCTTTGGTGGCAGGTGGGAGATACAGGAAGGAAAAACTAAGGAGCAGAAGCTTTATTAAGAGATTATACAACAAAACTATATAGGGAAAGTTATAGAAAAAGTGAATACAGTAATTTTGTTGCAAATAAAATTTTACAAGGATGGGGCAATGTACATAAGACCACAGTTTTGGGTTATCCACAGGAAATAATTGTTGGATTCTGATACTGAATATACATCACACCCTCAGAGACTCCAAAAAAGACACTGTGTTGCTTCCTCTGTCAGATCTCAGCCCCTCATGTGTAGCCCCCGCCTGCCCTGCGCTCCTTCACTAACGAAGCAAACTTGCCATTTCAAGAGGTTCGTTAGCATTTGCATATCTGTGTAGCTTGTCTGAGAGAAGGATCGTCAGACGGAGCGGGCTAATTTGCATGTTAATGAGGCAGTCTGTGGAACACTGACAGGCCGTTCTGAATATACCTCTCCAAGATAGACTGAATGCTCACAGATGGACGCTTGTGCGTGTGGAATTATTATATATGCATATATATATATATATATATATATATATATATACACACACGCACATACAGTATATATATATATATATATATATATATATATACACACACATATGGTATGAAATATACATTGTGCACAAATACTGATATATATATATATATATATATATATATATATATATATATATATATATATATATATATATATATATATCAAAATATATCATGCATATTTTAACTACCTGGGTATGGGTGCTAAGCATCATTATACATGTATTTATTATTATGTGTTCACTATCAACGTCTAGATACCTATTGCTGTATAACATCCTTTCAGTGTCCTCAGAGAGATGCTATAAAGTGTGACTTGCTCATTATCAGTAGCCAGATACCTAAAACCAACATACAGGCAAGTGCTGCAGTGAGAGGTTAAGTACTGAGCACTGCATCTGCCAGTTTGCTAATGTTCTATGCTAATTGATTTGCTCATTTCCACCTTGCTGTCAAATGAAGTGACCCACAGAGAAACCCTCACTGAGCAAAGTGCAGTCTTGATAGACACCATTCACTCACTAAGCAGAGAGCATGTGGGCAGAGAGATGCCCATTTATCGAGCAGAATGCTTGGCATCAGAGAGCCTTGTGCGCTAAGCAGGGTTTTGAAATTTTCACACAGAGATCAAAGGGAAAAATAGCAACAATGTCGAGTTGTTTAGCAGAGTTCAGCTAGGCTCTATCTAATCTGTTAATCAGCGTGCAAAATGCCAGAACAGTGCTCACTCACTCAGCACAGAGCAGCTAGACAGATACTCATTTATCGATCAGACTGCAGAATGACACAGACAGGGATACAACTAGACAGAAATACTCATTTTGCGATATGGGTGCAGACTGGCAGCGTTATGATCAGCTGAGGAAACTACCCATTCATCAGCACATGGTCGACAGACATTTATTGAAGTTAGAGGGATATTGTCATGAGAAAGCAATATTGTGGTGTTATGGCATTGTCGCAATGAATTTTCAGACGTTTTTTTAAACGTCACAAAATATTTTGCGGGTATGAATGTATTATGTATCATATCTACAACCCTTAAATAAAAAAAAATGTGCATTAGAATGTGTACATTACTGATGTCCTGATTGAAAGAAAAAAAAACAGTCTTTCACTGGTGAGTGAGAGAGGGTAAAGGAGGTAATATTTATGTGTGCATGACTGTGTTTGTGTGTGAGCATGAATGTGTGTGTGTGAGAGGATGGATGTGCACCTTTTGCAGGGGTAACATACAGAAAGATGTAAAGTTGCATAAGTTTCAAGATCTCAGAGGTCTCTTCTTCAGATGGAATGCAATAATAATAATGTGATATAATGTTACAGCTGGGGACTGCACCCATGAATCAGAGAGGTGCATTACCCCAGTGGAGTTTATCACCAGAAACCATATCTCCTAGGGGATGAACCCTCAGGATTATAAAGCCGCCAGACTTTGATGACCCACAAAAAACACCACACATTAAGACCAATGTTGATTATTAGTTTGTATTCAAAGTAAATTAAAGAGTAATATAACCAGACACATATATACAATCTGCCTCTAAATGATATTCAGCAAAGCTGTACCCAGCTGACTGTCCTTAGGGATATGTGACTCATATGCTCTACTGCAGCTGAGTGTCAGCTCCT
This sequence comes from Spea bombifrons, assembly GCF_027358695.1. Lineage (NCBI taxonomy): Eukaryota > Metazoa > Chordata > Amphibia > Anura > Pelobatidae > Spea > Spea bombifrons. Next base: position 60,924,206 of record NC_071088.1, on the reverse strand, counting down.
GCGGCCAGACACATTGGTCTACTGTACAGTCGGTGTGTAAGTCTGCAGGGTATGAATTGTGAGTATTCTTTATGGAATTATAATTCAATTAATGGTACAATGGGCTGGATTAAGACCTGATTGTGCGTATAAGTAATTTGTTCTTTCTATTGTGCAGTCTGACAGCCACCTCCGGCCTATGTCACAGGACGAGACTGGTTTCTCTTCTCATATCATCTTCATGACTGAGGAATGCTGACGTTCAGATATGGGAAAAATGCAAGAATAAATATAAGTTGACTGTATGTGACTATACAACTATTAAAAAACTTGAATTCCCTCCAAGCCTGTACATGGTCTGCAGAATATTGCTATGTGAAACATACTGCATAGTGGGCCCTATTTCTTTTCACATGATGGGACATTATACAGCAGGTTAACAAGCAGCGCTATTAAATAATGGTAGTTTTACGTGATTTTAAAATTTATTTTTAAATTAAATGTCAGAAAAATCAGTGAATTATGCCAAAGCAATTTCTCACATTGAGATACTTAAAGTAGGGGCAAGGGGTACTTTAGCACCTATATCATTAATTTGTTAAAACGTGTTTTTTTAGTACACGTAAAAAAACCTTATTTTCTAAGGAACAAAGCAGATCTGTTTTCACTTGTTAATTCCTGCTGCAGTCAAAAATAACAAGAGAAAATAGCCTGGTACTAACTGATCTAAAACTATATTCGTTCGCTGGGGTGCTTGTTTGAAATCTTAGAGGTTGGAATGGAAAATATGGAGAAACCCTAATGTAAAAGGTTTATATAAGTTAATAGGAAAATGCGTTTTTATTTTATGTTTGGTTAAACCATCTTTATAATGGTGTACACCTGAGGTTATAAATAAGTGAATCTAGTTCGGAATTTCAAATGGGATCTTATTACCATAGCAACCAACAGAGTGGTCCTTTCCTATGGTAGTAAGACTATAACTCAAATATTCCACCAGAATCGTTTAAGTACATAACCCTCAATGTCCTCAGGTAGGATCTCTTATACTGCACCATAAAGTCCTCTCCACATTGTGAACCTGGAGTTTATAAGACTACTAAATACAACCAAATTTATCTCTGCAAAACTGGAAACATTCTGCAAAAAACTGCCCCATACTACATCATTGAGAGTCTTAAAGGGGAAGATCATCCTCCTGCCCCCCCCCCACTTACCGGTACTTCTGAGTCCCCGGTGCTTAGTCCGGGCAGCGTGTAGAGCTCTACGCGATTCGCCTACACAACTTCCGCTGCAGCCGAGAGGAGGTGCGTTTAGCAGCGGGGGTTGTCTGCGTCCATCGCGCAGACCTTCCCCGGCTGTCAGAGATCGGAGTTCCCCGTGATCTCTGACAGCCGGGAAAGTCTGTGCGTTGGACGCAGACAACCCCCGCTGCCAACCGCACCTCCTCCCGGCTGCAGCGGAAGTTGTCTACGCGAATCGCGTAGAGTTCTCCACGCTGCCCGGACTACGCACCTGGGACTTACAAGCTCCGGTAAGTTTGGAGGAGGGAGGGGGAGGGAGTGTTAAATGGGGGGCATAAGGTATTTCTGGAGGCAGAGCGCTCTGTGAAATGCCTTTTAACCCCCTTAATGCCACTCTGCCTCCAGAAATGCCTTTTAACCCTCTATACGCCACTCTGCCTCCTGAAATGCCTTATACCTCCCTATATGCCACTCTGCCCCATAATATGCCTTTTAACCCCCTAGTGGCATATAGGGGTATAAGGCAATTCTGGAGGCAGAGTGGCACATAGGGGGTCAAAAGGCATATCGTGGGGCACAGTGGCATTTAGAGGGTTAAAACGCATATCATGGGGCACAGTGGCATATAGGGGTATAAGGCATTTCTGGGGCAGAGTGGCAAGCCAGGGGGCAGATGTGCATAAAAAAGGAAATAAAAACAAAATATTTTTCTCAATCATAGCTTTTATTTAAAAAAAAATGTTCATATAGTTTACATGAATTAACATTTACTGGTAACACTTTTTTCCTATAGGGTCGTCTTATATTCAGACTTTTTCTTTTTTTCATAAATTAATATTCAGATTTTGGGGGGGTCGTCTTATAATCGAGCAAATACGGTATTTAGCACAATAATTCTTCTGTAAATATACAACAACTTATAGTTAGGCTTAAGCAGGGACATACATGGCAGAAGAGCTGAGACCCTGAAAGAGATCCTCAACATTTCAACCAGAAGTCTTCATCAAGGGTGATACCTCCATCCATAATACCACATTGTCGTTGCCCCCTGCTCCCCCGGAACTGTTTGCTTTTTTTAAAATATTTTTTTCTTGACTTGCTATTTTATAAGTTACAAACAAATGTGTACATGATTGTTGGTGAAGCTGTCAATGCTTGTGTTCTGTGCTGCATCAAATCATGCATTGTAAATTGCAAATATATGTCTGGTCTATAAATAAACTCAATCAAGAAATATATTCTACGGGGACCTATTCTATATTATTTGTGAGCATGGTATATATGTATATTTATCAAAGCATGTGTGTAGTCCTCCAGGTCAAATAGGAATGCATTCTAAAGTGTTTGCCAGTGTCTAATCTTTTGTGCTTTCTTCCACATCTCCATAGATGCGTTCGTTCTTGATTAAAAAAAAAATCTAGCTGGCTTGTAAAAACATCTGTCTGGCTCCAGTATTCTACAACTTTAATGTGTTCAGTAGTAATTGTGTAAGAAAAAGGTTTAGGATGCATTAACCATTATGCCATTGAATTAGCTAAGATGCAGCATTCGCCTCACGTTAAAACCCAGTGTATTAGGGAATCAGCCACTGCATACCATCCCTAGCGCGCAGCTCTCCACTGCAGACATTCACTGTCTGTAACCAGGTCTGCCATCAGCAGTGTATACATTCTGGATAGGCCTCAGGACCCCACGGTTCCATACTATTGTATTGTATTCTTCCCACATCCATACATTGGAAAGTGATGCATTGTTTTCAAGGCAGATACTTGCAACATGGGGGCTGGTGAGCTGTACTTACCTAACTTGAGGAACCCTGGGTGAAAGAAGGGGTCGACATATTTCTAATATGTAGGGCAGCCTAGAGAAATTGTATTATGGGAGAGACATAGTAGGGGCTCGGACCAGAAAATGGTTAATGGTTGTCCTGTCTGTAACATCTTTTAGATCTTCCGTCTAGAAGTGACACAGCATCAAAGGCTGACTAAGGATTCGTGTAGACGCTATCCTCAGCATCAGGAGTAATAGTGGAATAATCACTATTCTGATTACGAGACATGTGGTTGGCAGTGGATTACTTGTTGCCTAAGCATGCTACAATGGATTAGGCCACTCAAGAACCAGCACTGAGATTTTAAGATCACTATGTTTAACAGGAAATAGTTAAAAGAAACATTACGAGGCAGCAGAGACAAAACGCTAACTCTGCACGAGTCTTCCATAAGCAGACCTCAGTAGAGCGGCTACATGGCAACGTTAGTCAAAAAATAACCTTGTGCCTGGATGAACGAAATGTCAAGCAGCAGTCACCACAAGAAATTATGAGAGACGTCACTCTGCCTAGAGCACATGGCACCACAGCAGCATGACTACAAGGAACATGCTGCTCTAATACCCTAAGTAGGAAAAAAAATAACATAAAACATATTTTCTGTAATTATGTGCATCTTACATCTTTTATACATATATTTCTGTAATATTTAACAGTTATTAAGATACGATTAGTAAATGGCCATACCATCCTTTTCCAGCTTCTGACTGCAATGCCCTCTGGGAATTTTAACAAGGACAGGTATTACTTAATGTCTTTACTTAATTTTATGTTAAATATGGAGTACCAGCAGAAGTGGAGAACATTATCCTTAAATGACAGCATATTTGCCTTAAGCATTATTAAATTCAATGTAAAGTATTGTAAAGGAAGGAGACTATGAAGCAACCTATAGCTTGTTGGCATAGCCAGTGTCACAATGTGTGTCAGTCGCATGGATAGGGTAATCAAAAGATTACTGCAGTAGCGGCATGTCGATGTGTGCCTCCAATGTCTGCATGCAATAGCTAGGTGATTAACAACAGTGCATTTCAAGTTGAAACATGCATGGAATAGCCATAACATGAAGATGGACTATGAACTAGACTAACATGAAATAATTCCCAGGATCAAAGGTTTAGGCTTTTAGAACAAAAAGCAGGTAGAATTGTTAGTTTGGGAACGAGGTTTACATCAAGAACTCACAAAAAGTCAGTGGCTAGTGATTGGTGTAGTGGCTTCTACAAGCCAATAAGATATTGATAAGGTGGTCTACTGTTGGGTTAGCTAAGATTTATAAACTGTTTCTGTTTTCATGGCCGTATAGTTTGTGGCACTTTTATTGATGTTTGGTGGTGCTCGGTAGGTACAATATTGCAGAACCAGGTGTTTCAAATGATATCTCATTGCAAAACAGTGTTTGGTGCATGAAAGGAAATCTATAGCAATGAGAAATTTGGAAGCTAAAGGTGTAGCTTCATGTGTAGTACTTACCGGTATGGGAACCAACAATTGGGTAGGTGGGATTGAGTGAGCTGTTTATATTTATGTTTCATTTCAAGAGAGGCACCAATTGTAATATGGTCATTTTTAGATGATAACAATTGGACTCAGGATTGAAATTGTTTAATTGGAAATTGTTACTTGGCTTTTGATGTCCACCTTCTCCTATGTACTATGTATATGTTTATTTACATTGAACCAATAAAATATAACATTTTACTGAAAAAGGGAGGTACAATAAATAGACTTTACAGGTCAATGATTTATTATCTGCTCTTAAACTCAATGTCTTTCTGCACACTGGTTAATATGAATGGTAAAGAGATTTTAAACCAAGGTTGGTACTCCCTGTGACAGAACCCTCCACTGGAGAGGCCTGACAGCCAGCCTCCTCCCTACCGACTATGGCTCTGACTTTGTAAAGACTCGTGTGTCTACCCCCAGCAGTATATCATCTCGTCACTTGCTGATGGGATTATCTCTGGCAGACAGTCAGAATCTGCAACAAGGGAGTGGCCACCATTGTTTTAGTTTAATATTGTATAAATCAGCGCGCCCCCAGTTCCACCACTACAGACATTTACCCCGGCCAATCCCTGGAACTGATTTCGCCCAGTAATAGATAGTGGAGGTTGGGACCCTATTGTATTGTTAATCCCTTTACTGCCCCGGTTGTCTTTGGGAGGCAGATTAAGGGGGCAGATTGTATCCCAATATCTTGATTTATATTAATGTGTGTTTTGCTGGATATGTTATTTTAGACAGCCCTGTGTGTCTAAAATAAAGTAGTCTTCATTTTGGTTATACCCTACACTGAGTCTCGGCTAGTGACTGGGAAACCGGGGAAAGAGTGTGTTGTCCCAGGCTAAGGGAGCGCAAGTCAGCGGAGGTAGTCGGTCAGACTATCCAGCTCCATGACACTCCCATACAGAGAGTTTGCTTCATCCCCTAGAAGTCCATTTACTGATCAGCACTGTTATAACAGTGTTCAAGACACCGGAAGAATTATCAGTCTTTTTAAAGAAGGTTGTCCATGTGTGAGGGGGCTAGGGGTAGACCAGTGGTGATTAGTAGCCTGATGAAAAGATACTAGAGTTACCAGATAGCGCAATCTAGAGCACCAAAGAGACACAGCTGGAAAGATGTATAAAAATGTCCTTGTAAAAAAGAAAAACAAAAAAACAGATACACAATTAGTGTATGTGTCTGTAAATGAAATGATGACCTGGAAAAAACACCTTTCCAACAGCTGTGTCAGAACAAAAATAATCTAGTTTTTATAAGTGAAATCTGTCTCACATGTATGAAAAAATTAGCAAAAGTGTTGCATTTTATTGCGCTAAAGTTTTCAGTCACCCCACTCTTAGTATAGTATAGTAGGTTGAAAAAAGACTTCAGTCCATCAAGTTCAACCTTTCACACATTTAGTTCTAAAGTTGGCATTACCTATAATGAGTTTGAGTTGCAATACATTAAAAAGCTGAAATTGCGTTTTTTTAAATATAAAAAAATAAACTGTTACACAGTTAAAACACACAGAAGCGTGAGCATGGATCATGCTTACAGTTAGCCCATATAGCAAAATAAATGTATTATGGCACAAACAAATGTAAGTCAGGTGTAAAGTGGTAAAAGTAGCTTTATCAGTACAGTCCCTGTTGATTGTTCCATATTTTCCGCAGTGTTTCTCTTTATATATAACAAATTATACATTTAATTGCGGAAATGTATCACAATTGTTACTTACACCCATTTTAATAGAACATGCATATGCCATATATATGCATTTCCCCTCTTCGCCACATGTTTTTTCCATCTATAGTGATGTGGCCCACAGAGGTGAAGATCTCTGTTCCACTGTGATGCAAGAGAGAAGAACAGTTTCTTTGGTCTTCACATGCAACTCAGTAGGTCCCTGCTTTATCATGCAGGCTTTGTTCACTAGTGTAGCAGAAGGTATGACTTTGTATTTACTTGGCTAACAGTACTAAATGGAAATAGTGCAGTACATTATTGTTTCAGAGTAGAAGTACAGACTATGAAAAGATTTGTAGGATAAGCCAAGGACTGTAGGAACATAAACATACACACATATATAGAAAAAGTTAAAAATAACACTAAATGTTAATAAATAAAAATCTCTGCACCACATAAGGCTATGCTTAAAGGTGAATAGAATTATTAACGTTAAATGAATCCCAGATAGGACGGACAATGTCTGTTGTCAGTAACAGATAGTATAAACTGACTAACGTGGCCCTTCTACACATATCACTAAGGTAGTGCACTGCATGTGCACATGTTTACTGACTGGACATCACAGACGTGCACCCGTCATGTACCATGGGTGCTGTATATATCTCAGATTAATATATTGGTTCCTCTATTTGGATGCCAGGACCGGTAAGCATTTAAAGTGAATAAAGACTGTAGGGATTCACATATTTTTATATACGTTGTACCTTTAGCTATTTGTAAACATTTGTGGCACTATGCCATAAATTTGCTCTGATCTTCACATCCAGGTAACCATAACTGGCAACGTGGCAACGTGGCAACATTTACTTATGATGAGAAAGAATAATAAAAAAAAAAAAGATGAAACATAAAGCAGATAATTGCTATGAGATTAAAACTGTCTATTTTTCATGATCCCTTATCACCTTAATTACTGCATACATTTTCCTTATCACTCATTATAACCTTGATTAACAGAATGTCACATGATTTTACATATACTGGTACATTTACAAAAACACATTTACAGACAGATTCTGGAGCTTGTTGAAATATATGTTTTTTGTTCTTATAGATGCTAGCTTGTGGCATGTTTTATTAAAATATGTATGTTTAGATGATTCTTTATTTCAGCGATCACAGATTAAACAAAGAGTGCAGAAAGCCTTAACAACCACCTCATATGTCCCACTTGATTAGAAGAATATAAATTTACAGAAGAATCCCCCCGCCTACTTTTTTGTGCATGCAGTTGCACATATGACCACAGGGGGTGTCTGGGATATGATGTATCCAGGCAATTATTATTTAAGCAAACAGAGTGGTAGGCTGGTCTACAAGATTGCACCTTATAATCACACCAAAGGTGTATTATTCTTAACTCTCACATACACAGCAGGAAAGATTCCAACACAGTTCAGTAATATATATGTAAAAAAAAAAGAAATACAGAGAATCTCATAGCACAAGAAAAGTATCAACAATATCCGCGTATAAAGAAATTCAGATGTCCGCTCAGATTTTTTTGGGTGGCTTACTGCTCTTTTGTATTGCTCCCGGACCCTTGGTCACCGTCGTCGCTGCCTCCCAAACAGTAGCAGTAATAGAGTTAGGCACTTGGTTTAGTAAGTACCATATCTGTAGAAAAACCTATAGATTAATACAGTTACATTTCTAACAATTGCACAGCTCTAAGTTTTGTTCGGTTGTTTATTTTACCAAGCAGAACTTTACAATTGTTGCATACATTTCATAAAGAGGAGATGGCATCTGCTAGCCCAGTAGGTTAAAGTTGTCAGGGCAACCAATCTAAAGGGCTCAGGGCATATATACAAACAATACTGATATTTTAGTGCAGGTTAATTTCAAAGTATATCAGCAGACCATGTCTGGCTCTCAGCAACTTAGTCCTCAAAAAGTCAGTGGACCTATTTCATAGTCTTCTGTGATGTGGAAGCCTTGAGTGGGTCTTCATAGTGATTATGCCCCTCCAATAAAGTCGCCAAGGTATAGCAGTAGCTGCTGGGCTCAAGACATAGAAAATAATGGTACATTACTTTGATAAAATGACTAGCATAAAGTTCTCTATTACAGTTAAATTTAGGCAAAATCACCAGGGCCGGAAAAATAGTGTCAGGTGTCAATCAGCAATGGGGTTGCCATCTTTTTCTGAAAAAAATACCGGCCATAGTTGTGAGTCGGGAAGGGTGGAGCCACAACAGGAGCAGAGCTACTCAATGTTGCATGACCCTACGAGATTAAGTTTCAGGTACAAGTACTCCCTGACAGCAGTAATACAGCACTATCACTATATACTGAGCCATGCACTGATTGTGGTACACCATAACTGCCACCACTAAATACTGAACCAGACATTGTACAGCATAACTCTCATCATCATTGTCATCATAATCATTTGTTTGCATTTTGTTGCTTTTTCACTCTCACACTCTCACATTCTCACTCATTCTTACTCATGCTCTCTCTCACTCGCTCTCATGCTCTCACACTTTTACTCACACTCTCTCACATACTCTTACTGATGCTCTCACACTCTCACTCAATCTATAATGCTCCCTTTTAATGTCAACCTACCTTCTCCACCGACCACCTCGCACCCCTGTCTCCTTCTACATAGCTCTGATTCTTTTCTTGCCTCTTCTTCGTCTGTCTTCTTTCTTTAGGGTTTCTCTCTGTTTTCTTTTCTCTACCAGCCATCACACCTCATTCCATCACCTCACTCTCATCTTCTACTTCCCTCTCTTTCACTCCTCTGTTTTTGTTTTGTCTATTCCTTTTTTCCGTCTTTCCATCTTTTTTCTCACTTCTGTCTCCATCCAAAGTCCAGTATGATTAGCAAACGTATTTTTTTTTCTACCTACATATACTTGTTGTGTTTTGTGATGAACGTTTCCAAAATGTATGGCTTTGCACATTGAACACGTTGCCAATTTTGGAATAACATGACTTATAATTGCTGACGATTTAACAGCTAAAATAGTTGAAAGGGCACAGTAACATAAGGACAACCGTGCTGGCACATGAAACCCCCCTCCTCAGACTGTCTGTCACACTCATAACAGATTCTCTGTCCTGGCTGCCACCATCTTGTCACCAGGTCCTGTTTGTTGTCATGGCAACACGATACCTCCAGTTAACAGCCGTCACTATGCGGACAGCTTAAGAGATAAGGTTCAGTGAGAGGCCAAGACCCTAAGACATGGTGGACTGGCTCAGAATAATTACCCCTCCACTGCTAGAGAGGAAATACTCCAATTCCAAATAACGCTCGATTATGTCTTTCTGTATCATTGCACCTTATTTCTTGTCCTAACCCTTTTGCACTGGCACCACACTCCGAAATGTCTTCATATATCCATTTTTATATGATTGCACAAGTTTCTAACCAACATAACCCGTATTTAAAAACCCCCGATGACCCATGATTATCATACGAATTAGATCATATTGCCTTATATTTCTTAGTGATAAAACACTTCTAGCATCTATTCTTGCACACATGCCAAATACCTGTCAGCAAAGAGGCTCTGCCATAAAGAGTCTACATGTAATTTTGCATCTGATGCAATCTATGGTCCTGCTGGCAGCTCCAGAGAAAAGCTCTCAAAACACCTCCCTTCTGTGCCATGGGGTATGAGCAATAAAAACATACACTAGCCATCCCTTTAGGATCCTATAGAATTGATAATTACAGCAAATGGGGAATCTCAAAACACTGAGCCACAATCCAACTACAAAATTGACTTTTAAGTTCAATATTCTTATTCATAGAAATAATTTGCAAGTAAAACCCCATGACAACTGCTGCTGGAACACTAAATTAATGTTTTTTGCTGACATTACAGGCACTTTATTGAACACGAACAGTCCCAAGAACCTGGTTACTGTCCATGCATGCCAATCATTGGAAATGTACATCCACAAGCTCCCAGTGCATTTACATCTTTATTCAAAGTCAGAGGAAGATAAAGAACCACTGACTGAATTAGACTGATATAGATTAACACTGATCTTTAAATCCTGTGAACGTAATTGCTATTAATGTCATTCTTTGCTAGGTTTACATGGTACCAAAGGGAGATACATTATGGAACTCAATGAAAAAATGAAACGAATACTCAACCATGTTAATACTGTATGTATCAATGTATTAACATTTTGAGAAGGGGCATCTTGTGTGCTCATACACACACACACATATATACACATTCAAAGGGAAATGCATAATGGAAACTGATTCCAAACCACATTCATGTTCACACACACATATATTCACGGTAACATATACTTACACTTACATGTTCACACACACTTAAATATTCATACTCACACACACACTTATGCTCACAAACATTTACACATACATATCCATGCTTACACACAACAACATGTACAATCTCACTCTAACATGCATACAGCCATACATACATACCTACATATATACACCCTCCCTTAATCTCACTTGTTAAATCAGACTTGTTGGGACCCTCCTACCCACAGTATACAGTAACAAACTGAATGCCCAGTGATCCACGGATTAGACACTCCACAGACTTATATAAATAAATAAAAAATCTTCTTTAATGCACAATATTAAAAATTGACACAGCAGGGGGGAAAAAAGAACTTTAGTCAAAAGCAGCCACTTTGTATGTAAGAAGGGGTTACATCCCATTATAATGATAAAGAAAGAAAGAAATATTTTTCATCAGTATTCTGGTTTGTTGTGCTCCAAAAAAATCTCATCAGCTATTTTTTTATGTATAAAAAATGTGTATATTTAGATACATTTGTCGATTATAAAACGAGTCCCCAAAATTTGAATATTAATTTAAGGGAAAAAAAGCCTGAATATAAGACTACCTTATAGGAAAAACAAAAGTTTTACTAGTAAATATTAATTCACAGGTAAACAATTTTTTTATTTTTAATAAAAACTATGATTGAGAAAAATGCATTTCTTGTTTTTATTTCCTTTTATTTGCCAACCTGCCCCCTCAGTTATGCCTTATAACCCCCTATATGCCACTCTGCCCCAGATATCCCGTATACGCCCCTATTTGCTACTCTGCCTCACTCATATGCCTTATGCCTCCCTATATGTCACTCTGCCTCCCTGATATGCCTTATACCCCCTATATGCCTCTCTGCCCCAAGATATGCCTCTTTGCCACCCAGATATGTCCCTCTGCCTCAGATATGCCACTATGCCCTCCACGATATGTCTTATACCCCCTATATGCCACTCTGCCCCCCCCAGACTTCCCAATGCATCCCCAGAGTTGTCCCCCATGCTTCAGGCTCCCTGGTGTCTAGTGGGGGGGGGGCAGCCAGTGAATGCACATAGACAACCTCTGCTGCTACCCGGTACTTCCGTAGGGGCTTCTATGACTAAGCAGCGTAAGGTCATGTGACGCGGTGCTCTGTCATAGAAGCCCCAGCGAAAGTTCCTGGTAGCAGCGGAAGTTGTCTGCATGCATCGTGCAGACGTTCACAGGCTGCCAGAGAGGAGGATCCAGGTCCCCTACAGCGCTGCGGGGGATCCTCCTCTCAGATGTCGGTGAACATCTGTGGGATGCTGCTACCCAGAACTTCCTCTGGGGCTTCTATGGCGGAGCACCAGAAGGTCATGTCACGCCGGCGCTCCGTCATAGAAGCCCTGGTAGAACTGGGGGGCAGCAACGGAGGTTGTCTGTGTGCATCATGCAGATGATCACCAGCTGCCAGAGAGGAGGATCCAGGTCCCCTGCAGCGCTGCAGGGGATCTGGATCTTGGTCTTGTAGTCAGACCTCTATTTGAGGTCGGATTATAAGACAACTTCGAATATAAGACGATGGGTATTTTTCAGAGCATTTGCTCTGAAAAAACCTTGTCTTATATTCGAGTAAATACGGTAATTTTATTTTATTTTGTACAGTCTTGGTCCAGGTTGGACTATGTTTAAGTATATGCATGTCTATTTATAAGTGTATGTGATCATGGATGTGAATGTATAAGTGTGTGAGCATAGATGTGTATGTGTAAGTGTGTGTGAGCATGTATGTGTAAGTGGTATGAGATGGGGTGTGTGTTATCATGAGCGATGTGAGGAGTGTGTTAGAATAAGTGTGTACGTAAGTGTGTAAATTTGAGTAAGTGTGTTTAAATATGTGTGCTATAGTGCATGTTGGTGAGGAGCAAGGGACAATGATGGCACAGACATGCTGTTTAGGGCAATGATGGCCCAGGTATGCTGTTTTGGGGCAATGATAAGCTGCTTGGGGAAAAGTAGTACTCACAAGCGGTTTGGGGCAAAGGTGACACAGTGGGACATATTGATTGGTGAAGTTGGGGGGCCCGGGGGAATTTTCACACCGGGCTGTGTGGTTTCTAGTTATGCCCCTGTACACTGATTTACAAAGACAAAGAAAGGCATACTGCACCCCTGTCACTGGGGTCATGGGGCAATTGTCCCTATTGCCTCATCCATCAACAAAAATATTGTTTTATCTATTTTTACATTCCCCCCAACAGTTTGGAGCAAAAGTTGGGGAAAGAGACCAAATAAGATAAACAGGGGGACATACCTCTAGGGTCACAAAAACTATGGGACTGTTTTTCTACAGTATAATGAAGCAATAAAATGTACAGTATCAACTTTGATTGAAGACTCCCAATCGTGGAGTAATATAGCTACCGTATATCCATTTTCCCTTGATAGGGGTTAAATACTACAGAGAAAAGGAGAGCAACAGAAAAGCTGAGGGATGGGAAAATTGCTACTGGCAGTTGAAATAAAGTAGAGTAGAATAGCTAAACTAGTCACATGGAACTGGCAGCCTAGTATAGCTGCTATTTTCCATGGTTACCATAAGAATAAATAACTAAATAAATGTGTCTGGATACCTAGATTTGGTGTATTTTTTTGTAATTTTACAATGTAAACATAGAATTTGACAGCAGATAACAACCGCTTGGCCCATCCAGTCTGGATATTTTTCCTGATGTAGACACTGAAAAATCAGTTCTTTGTCTCTGTATAAAATTCAGTATAGCTTTATGTATATGTCATGCATGTTTGAATTTCCTTATTGTATTAACTTCTACTAGTTCTGACGGGCCGTTCCATTTACCTACCGCCATCTCTGTAAAATAAAACTTCCTTACATTACAGCTAAAACTATGGGTTCCTGGTTTTAGACTATTGCCTCTCGTTCTGATATTTCTACACTGAAAAAACTTCCTTCCTGTAGTTAGTTGAATCGTTTTAACCCCTTCGTGACCATAAAGATGTACCGGTACCAGCAATCAGCAATGCAATATCAATGGAGCCGTACTTGCTGATCACAGTGTGATCAGTGCAGGAGAACTCAGAGGGATGAGACTGGGAAACAACTTTTCTCCCTCTTCCCAAAAAGGGAAAAAGTAGTTAGAAAGTTAGAAAGTGGAAATTAAAATAAAACATAAACAATACAGTGAGCGAAGTAATCTCATTGTGACATCACTTGCATACATAAGATAAACAAGAGATCTATATAGTGCACTAACAGTGCAAAAACAATAAAATAATTTTAAAAAAGCCCTGATTTCCCACTGCCCTAGAACTACATGTAAAAAGTATAACTTCCTCATTCACTACCCCAAAACCCCATAAGCCAAAAGTATTAAAAATATTACGCTATAGGGTACTATGTAAGGGATGCATGTGGCCCTCTAGCTCTACCCGAGCATAAATTGGGTTTTTGTTCATCAGTGGCACCTACTGTGTAGAAAAGAAAAAAATACTTTTTTTTTTTTAATTTAAGTATAGTTTTTTTTTTTATATACTAGCACTCACAATTATTATTTACCATGTTTCCATGGTTTCAAGCGAAAGCCTATTTTAATTTGTGTGGGTAAATCAAACACGGAAGAGGGGGATCTTGATTAAACCAACATATGGTAAAACTGGCAAGAAAACCCTGGTAGTGTAGTAATTAAATAATTAAATGTTCTATCACATATCCCCTCTCTATTCTTTTCTGCAAGCTACACATATTGAGATACAAATGTGTGTAGAGCCCTAGCATTTAATGGGGGGACTAAATTAACTGGTTTTGTTGAAATATTAACCCTTCATGAAGAGTCAAATAGTGGCAAGCCAAATGTGTTGAATACAGGGCTGGCACAAGCAGTGGAGTAATCACATAAACACATTCACTGCCCTTACACAAGCCTGCCACCAGAAATACACTGCCCTAACACATGTCTGCCAATACAGACACATATACACATACACTGCCGCTACACACATCTGCCCATACACACACATATGCACTGCCCATATACTAGGGTATATACTGTGTATATATATACACAGGTGTGTGTATATATATATATATATATATATATATATTCATACACTGATTCACATATGCACACGGTCACATACACATAAAATACACAGGCCTGCCCATATAAACACATACGCACTGCCCTTAGACACACACATATACACATACACTGTCCCTACATACATATGCACTACCCATGTACACACAAATACTGTACACTGCCCTTACACCCACCTGCTCATACATACAAATATACATTGGCAGTATACACATGTGCCAATACACAAAAACATACTGGCTGACACATTCCCAGATGTTATTCTGGTGTTTTTAACATTGTATATAAAAAAGTCCCATCATGCTCATTCAGTATTTAGTATGAATGTAGTTATAGTTTGCCTCTGTTGGATTGCCTAGCCTAGCCTTGTGTGGGAATAGTATGCCATTAAGCTAAACTTTTATGCATGACTATGCTATATATGGATATATCTGCATAATTTGTGCATTCTGTATGTACCTATTGCAATCAAGCTACTTATCTTTGAGAGACTGTCTCCTATAAATAAATGGATACTTTAATCCTCTGAGTATCAGAAAGTCTACAATGAATTACTGCTCTGTTCCAGAGTTGTGGGATTTCAAATAAATGCAACCAGATAAAGAAACAAGTATTCATTCCAACTAAGATTACATTGAGAGTTCATATTCATATTAGTTACGTGCAACAGTTATGCTCCCGTAGTTTTAATTAGGGGTGTAATACAGTCGTATGTGATGTGTTTAGGGTAAGGCAGAATTAAGAAACAACAGAAATTATGGGGAAAAGTTATATAAAGAAAGAAGAGTTATCGGAGAGTGATATGGAAAGAAAATAGAGGGGTTTAATAGTGCGATAATGAGAAATCAAAAGAGTTTAATTATATGGAGAGGTCAGGAAGATATAGGTTATACAGTATATATAAATATATATATATAAGTGAAGTGGGTTACTTACTGGGGGACATAATTTAGGTGTATAGACTAATATAAGGAAAGAGAGAGAGTGATGAAACATGGAGTTTTACAAGGGGGGGTTGAATGGAGAGATATGTGTTATAAAGTAGAATTTGTTTGGATGGGAAAGAGGGTTTCATGGAGTTGGATTTTTATATAGAGAGACTGGAGGAGTGACTGGCAGAAAACACAGGGAGAGGTTGGAGTTGCTATGTCTCACACACGCTCCCTGTTTCTCTCCATTTCTTCCCCTAGAACTAGATCTCTCTCCCATTTCCACGTTGCCGTGGTAACTGGCTGCCTCTTCTCTGCACGCCAGTGAAACAAATTTTAATTTTTAATTGCTCCTTGCAGTCAAAATCTTACTGCTGCTTCCAGGGCACAAATGTATGTACTTCATGGGGGGAGGAAAAGTTTGTAGTGGAGAAGGAATATCTGGGAAGAGGAAACTAATGAAAATAGTTTTTTATTCTAGGTCTTCGGCTGGCATATGTGAGGAACTTGTTATTAGACAAGAAATCTAAATGTGGACAGTGATTTGGTTTGGGGTGAAGGTAGCAACTGATAAAAAGCTTCAGGGTTTGTGATGTATTATGGGAGAATTAAAATTAATATGTGTTAAATGGGGTAGGACAAGTAAATGTGGAAAATAATCTTAATAATATTATTTTTGATGGTTTTATATAGCACCATCAGATTCCGCAGTGCTGTACAAAAGGGTAGACAAGATGACATACAGAAACAACAGCTTACAATCTAAAGGGAGACAACACGTCTGGATGGAAATCAACAGCAGGGACCGAACACATCTCCTATCACCCTCTGTCAGAGATTTGTTGAGGCAATGGACCATTTATCATAGGTAGCAAATGGAGATGAGAACTTTGTATACACTTTAGGGATTCCTAACCCTGCAGCAGTGGCGTCACAACCCGGGTGCAGGGGGGACACCTTACAGGGGGTGACACCCAGGGCCGGCCTTAGGGGTGTGCAAGCTGTGCGGCCGTACAGCGTGCCACAACAGCACGGGGCGCCATGTGGCCGTCCCATCACCAACACGGCAGGGAGAGGAGGAGAGAAAGGGGCGATGAGTGGTCGCACATGAAAACGTTTTTAGCAACCCCTTGCCCCCCTTTGTCTCATCAACTCGAGGCCTTTGTCGCGGTGCGGCGCTTCATGATGAGAGCCGGCATATGAAGCTGCGCGTGCCACGGCAGGACAGAGAGACTGAGGCCTTTGCTCCCACCACAGGAATTCACCAGGGTAAGTGAACTGCAAGGGGAAGGGGTAGATTGTAAGAAGGGGGAGAGGGGGTAGATAGTAAGGAGGGGGTAGATTGTAAGATGGGGAGGGGGTAGATAGTAAGAAGGGGGAGAGGGGGTAGATAGTAAGAAGGGGTAGATAGCAAGAAGGGGGTAGATAGTGAAGTGGACACCAGGGCTGGCTTTGGGGTGTGCAACCTGTGATCTATGCCTGTAATTGAGCTTTTTTTAAATCTATACCTTTAATGCTGAGTGTAAATGTGATTTCCAGTTAATCTATACCTGCAAAGCCAGATTTGTGTGTTATTCTGTTGATCTATATCTGCTATGCTATGTTTCCATACATTATTTATGTGTACCTGCAAATACAGGGTTTGTAGATCTTATTTAGTTGATCTATACCTGCAGTGCTGAGTTTGCATGTGATCCCCAGTTGATCTATACCTGCAAAGCTGGGTTTGTGTGTTAATCTGTTGGACTATACCCACAATGCTATACACGCAAGTGTTTTTTTTATCTATACCTGAACTACAGGAAGGAAGGAAAAGAGAGGTGTGGGTTAGTGAATGAGGGGACAAAAGCACTCTGGGGAAGAGTACGGGAGAGAGGACCTTTCAAAGTCACAGTATAGTCAGAGGGAGGGAAGACTGCACTTACTCTCACAATCTTCCACTAATCTGCAGTCAGTGTATAAAATATTTTTTTGATGTGGGAGCGGAGGGAGTGATTGCATGCTAGGGTGCGTGGAGGGGGTTCAAAGGAAATAATTGCCTAGGGTCCAATTGTTTCAATATTTAGGGGAATGTTTTTTTGTTACATTGCACTGTTAGCTGCCTTTTTCCTATATTTAATGTATTTAAGGTACATTATCGTAACCAGTATTTCCAGTTATATGTCATTGTGCTTGTTTGCAATAGCACATAAATAATCTCTAATTAAAACTAGATTTTTTTCCCCTTTCTATTTTGTCGAGGGGGGCACCAGAGAACTAGTCCGCACAGGACGCCTGAACACCTAAGGCCGGCCCTGGTGACACCACACCAGGCAGGGAACTCTATGAGAGTGTAATCCGCCTGGGATCACCCTACCATAGCGCGCCGCGCCGGTGCAACTGGAGCGGAGGAGGCAGACCTGGCACTGCCAGATCATCACATATATAACAATTGCCATTGCATTTGGTGTTTTATGGGAGTTATGATTTTAAGAGTAACATTACTTAAAAAAACACATTACTAAGAGGGGGTGACACCATGTGTCATCGCACCGGGTGACACCAACCCTAGTGATGCCACTGCCTGGCAGGTCAGGAGTAGAGGTTTTTCTAGCAGCTAGAATCTAGCTACTGAAAACTAGATTTCCCTATTTTATTTCCCATCTTCAACAAATTCACGTTACCTAACCTATTACCATTCTTGCCTGTTATGGATGACCTGCCATATACATATGGAAAATGTATATATTTTTGTTACAGTAAGCCATCTTTCAGTGACTATTGAAACATGTAAATAGTTTATTCTCAGCAGTATTTAACCTCTTAATTTTATTCATGCTTCCCCAAGTGGAGCTCAGTAAATTCACCTCTGATTTTGATGAAATTGAAGCAGATGGAAGGGATAAACCCCCAGTTTTGAAGGCAAGTGGGGATTTTTAAGCTACCTACAGCTGGAGCAGCCTGTGATTAGGTGTGAGTTTTATATTCCCCCTTGTAGATGGAGGAAGAGCGCCCTGTGTTTGCTATTCTTGAGCAGATTTGTCCCGAGGTGAAGTCATGTGCAAGTATTTTTTAAGACTGCAGTTGAATAGTTTGTTTGAAACCCATTGATTGTCACACTAATACTACAAAAAGAGGGTTCCAACAGATTCTAAAAGTATGTCAGACTGAAAGCTTGCCAAGCACTTTGTACATGCATTGTGTCTGTCCCACCAGTGATAAAACCATGTATGCACAATTCTAAGGAATAACAGCCATTTTGTCTCCCTCCTCCCATGATTAGCAGGCCACTGCACATCGCTTGGGGCCTTAGTGTAGTCCTTTTCAGCTCACTAATATTATTATAGATATGTAAATCAGCATTGCAGCATGATGCAATTTTAGTGCTAACACAGAATGCATTTTCCACAAGTGTCCTTGGGATTTTTTCTTTGTGTATGGCACAAGTGGTTACACGGCTAATTTAAATATGCAGGATTTTTTGCAGGGGTACCTGTCAAGTTAGGATTTATTCTTTGATTAAAGCATACAAATAACTAAGTACATTTTCCTTAAGATATTTTTTTTTTGCAAAAAACACAAGGAGTCAATTTGTAACATTCTAGCGGTAAGAATTTTAAGGAACCAGAGGAATTAGAACCCGAGAGAAAAAAGCAGAATGAGCTATTTCAGAACATTATGCGAACAGCTCAGGTCTTGTATCTCGTTAGTATAATTGCATTAATATACAGCGAGTGGCACCCATTGAACTATGCTCATTTATACACTCAGCTTTTAATGAAGTGATAGTCCTTAACAAACCTCTTGTGGTCCTAAGCCCCACTATACTAGCACAGCTACACTGTATGGCTTTAACACCTTTATTTCTACCTATATTTCTAACTTTAAATAAAATAAATAACAATCTAAAATAATAAATACAGTATTACATTGTTTTACATTTTAATTTTTAAAAATAAATGTCAACACCTACAGTTTAAGGGTGACATGAAATATATACATTGTTATAGATCTTAATACCAATTTAAAACATTTTTTTTTTATTTCGTAAATTTATTTCAAAAACAAGCCATTTTTTTCACACAAATCAAAAGTAACAGGAGTAATGACTGTTGTACATATATTTTTGGTCATTGAAAAAGAGTTAAAAAAAGAAATAGAAGTAGATATATGTCGAGTGCTATTTAATCGGCTTGAAAGGTTATAAGTAATTCCTACTGGGTTAAACATATAAAGAGTACATTTTTTGTACATTCACATATGTAAGCAGGGCCAGCCGAAGACTTAACTCCGCCTGGGGCGAAGTTTAAAATGGCATTTTAAACTTCGCCGACCCCATTATCTACCCCCCCCCGGGTACCTACCTTTGCGGCGAGTCTCCCTGCTCTGCCACGGTGCCGGCTTGTAATGCTGAGCGCCGGAAATTCACGTCACTTCCGGCGCTCTGCATTACAAGCCGGCACCGAGACCGAACAGGGAGACTCGCCGCAGAGGAGAGAGAGAGAGAGGGGCGCCGAGCGGGTAAGTGAAAACCACTCGGCGCCCCTCTCTCTCCTCCGCTTCAAAAAACAAACAAAAAAAACCCGCTTGGGGCGGCAAAGTGCCGCCCCTTCTAAAGTGCCGCCTGGGGCAATTGCCCCAGTCGGCTCCATTGTAGGGCCGGCCCTGTGTGTAAGTGTAACTATAATATAATAGGGATACTCCAGCCACCAGTTTTTAAATTGCTTTAATATGCATGTGTCTCTGAGGCTGTATGGGACACTGAAATGTCCCTTTAATCCTTACTTCTGTTTCAATACAACATACAAATATCCCTGTTAGTGAAATTACAAGCACCCCAGTTATTTTATTTAAATTTACCCAAATAAAGGATACATCATCTCATCTTATTATTACTCGGACTGCCTTTTTATGTTTTTTAATTTATTTTTACATAAACTGCTGCAGGCCAGCATACAACACTTTATTTGTTCAATCTGAGCATGAAAAGATATTAATAAAGGGGAAACTTAACCGTTATTACTTCTCAATTAAAATGTAAAAAGACGTATATAAAACTCTTATGCAGCAGGAAAGGAACAACAAATTAATCAGTCCCATAATAAATTATGGTACCCAATCATGCATTTCACATTTAAGGGTGGTCAGCAGGGGTGGCTTAATGGCTCCTTTACCTCAGGTTGCTTATAAAAAATGAATTATTGAGGCCAAATATAAGTACGGATTTATGTGGATGTTATCAATTAAAACAATGCATGACAGCACAAAATAAAACAGCCAGCAGTAAACTTTTAGGGACCATTCGGGATGACTACGCTTTCCTGACACTTTAAGGCTGCCAAATTATGTAAGTGTGGCATTCAGATGATGTAGCATGTGAGCTGGCATATCGTGCTGATAGCTGCACATTGTAGCACCTGATCTGCCACTGGATTGGGTGAGTAAGGTGTGCTGTATGCCAGCAGCCCACCAGGCATTTGCCAGTGTGCCAGTTGCCCAGTCTGGACCTGCCCGCAAGTGACACCACACACCCTAGATATGCCAGGTAAGATGTGCTCAAATATTGGTATGTTTAAATGAGTAATATATTCTTTACAAACTTATGTTTGTTCATTAGGTCATGTCCCAGTAATCTGCAGGTATCATGGAATATACTAACTGGATATTCTGATCCATGAGGGTAAAACACTTTCTATGGAGAGAGGGTTCGTTGGGATCTTCTAACCAAGTGAGGGGAAGCAGCAGACATATACCTTAGCTTGAATTCTGAAGTTTGCCACCTTTGGCCATACTGTTTCCTGGGCACTCTTTGGGAGGTTGTGCCTGAGGATGTAGCTATGGTGTGGAGGGGTATGGTCATGGTTTTATAGATGACCACTAACATGTTTAATAGAAATAAATGAGAGGGGAAAGGGAGAAAAGATGAGAAAAAAGTGAGATAGGATAGGATACTGGAAAGAATAGAGAAAGGAGAGAAGATTCAGAAAAAGTTGAGAGAAAAGAAGAACTTAAGGAGCATAAGGAGGTAAGTAAAGGATTTGTGCAGCCTGAGGTTTAAAATTAAACATCCCTATGACAGACGTGGAGTAATTTAAACACATACAACATAGCATGTGTCCTCATTTACCCACCCTTAACAAATGTTATATTACCGTATTTGCTCGATTATAAGACAAGGTTTTTTTCAGAGCAAATGCTCTGAAAAATACCCCTCGTCTTCTAATCGGGGTCGTCTTCTAATCAGACCTCAAATAGAGGTCTGATTAGGAGACTAAGATCCAGATCCCCCGCACCGCTGCAGGGGACCTGGATCCTCCTGTCTCACCCGACCCCCCCCATCATACACACACTTACCGGTGCTTCCTGCTGTGTTGCCGGGGCAGCGGGTTGACGTCTACGCGATCCGCGTAGACAACGTCCGCTGCAGCCGGAAGGAGGTGTGGCTAGCAGCGGGGGTTGTCTGCGTCCGTCGCATAGACCTTCCCCGACTGTCAGAGATCAGAGTTCCCCGCACCGGTGCGGGGAACTCTGATCTCTGACAGCCGGGGAAAGTATACGCGACGGACGCATACAAACCCCCGCTGCTAGCCACACCTCCTTCCGGCTGAAGCAGAAGGCGACGTCAACCCGCTGCCCCGGCTGGAAGCACCGGTAAGAGAGGGGGGAGAGCGGGGGAAGAGGGGTGAGAGAGGGGGGGAGAGAGAGAGAGTGTGTGTGTGTGTTTGTGTTAGTTAGTTAAATGGGGGTATAGGGTGTGTGTGTGTTAAACGGGGGCATAGGGCATTTCTGGAGTGGCGTTAAGGGGGCATTTAATAGAGCACTCTGCCTCCTGAAATGCCTTATACCTCCCTATATGCCACTCTGCCCCATAATATGCCTTTTAACCCCCTAAATGGCAGAGTGGCATATAGGGGTATAAGGCATTTCTGGAGGCAGAGTGCTCTATACAATGCCTTTTAACTCCCTTAATGCCACTCTGCCTCCTGAAATGCCTTATACCTCCCTATATGCCACTCTGCCCCATAATATGCATTTTAACCCCCTAAATGCCAGAATGGGATATAGGGGTATAAGGCATTTCTGGAGGCAGAGTGGCACATAGGGGGTCAAAAGGCATACCATGGGGCACAGTGGCATATAGAGGGTTAAAAGGCATATCATGGGCCACAGTGCCATATTGGAGTGGCAAGCCTGGGGGCAGATGTGCGTAACTGGGGGACAGGTTGGAAAATACAAGAAATAAAAACAAAAAAAATATTTTTCTCAATCATAGCTTTTATTTAAAAAAATAGTTAACATGAATTAACATTTACGGGTAAAACTTTTTTCCTTTGGGGTCGTCTTATATTCAGGCTTTTTCTTTTTTTCCTAAGTTAATATTCAGATTTTGGGGGGTCGTCTTATAATCAGGGTCGTCTTATAATCGAGCAAATACGGTACTTTAGAAAAATAAATATACTTGGTCCTGGAAATACAACTGGGTATTGAATTCAAGTGTGGTACTGTGATAGGATGCCACCTTTGCAAAAAGTCAGTTCGTGAAATTTCATTCCTGCTGGATATTCCACATCAACTGTTTGTGGTATTATTGGAAAGCAGTAAATCGGAATACTACATAAAATAACAGAGCGGGGTCATAGAGTACTGAGGCACATTGTATCGACAACGATCTCCTGATTCCATAGCTGAAGAGTATCAAGCGTCTTTTGGCATTAGTATCAACACAAAAAGTGTGCGTTGATGGCTTCATGGAATGGGTTTCCATGGCTGAGTAACTGCATGCAAGCCTCACATCACCAAGTATACTTCCAAGCTTCGGATCAAGTGGTGTAAAGCACGCCACCACTGGGCTCTTGATCAGTGGAAACACGTTTTGAGGGGTGATGAATCATGCTTCTCTTTTTGGAAGTCTGATGGGCGATGGGTTGGGCGGATGCCAGAAAAACGTTACCAGCCTGATTGCATTGTGCTGTAAAATTTGGTGCAGAAAGGCTAAAGGTAACTTTGTGAGAACAGTTTGGGGAAGGCCCTTTTCTATTCCAGTATGACTCTGCCCCAGTAAACAAAGCAAGGTCCATAAATACATGGTTGGATGAGTTTTGTGTGGAAGAACTTCCACACAGACCTCTGACCTCAATCCCATTGAACACCTTTGGGATGAACTGGAACAGAGATTGCCAGGCTTTCTCGTCCAACAGTGCCTGACCTCACAAATACTCTACTGGATGAATGGGCACAATTCACAGAAAGATTCCAAAATCTTGTGGAAAGCCTTCCCAGAAGAGTGGAAGCTGCAAAGGGAGGAACAGCTTCATATTAATGTCTATGCAATTTGGAACGCAATTTGTCATAAAAGTCCCTGTTGGTGTAATGGTTCAGGTGTCACAAGGCTTTTGTCTATATAATATATATTTATATTAGACATGTGCAACTGGCCCATTCGGTTTGGCCAAAATTTTGGGGGCATTCTTAATTTGCTTAATCTCACACTGTCACTCACTCTCTCACACTCTCATTCCTGTTCCCTCTCAAGCTTTATAAATGTTTCTCTGCCGACCACTTCTGCCACCACCAACCACTTCCGATTCCTCATTATTATTTATTTATTATTATTAATTGTTTTATATAGCGCCATCAAATTCCGTAGTGCTGTACAATGGGTAGACAGGACATAACAAGTAGCATGTAATATAACAAATTGACTAAGAGAAACAACAGGTGAGGAGGGCCCTGCTCAAACGAGCTTACAATCTTCTTCTTCATCTTCTGTATTCTACCTTTTCTTCTTCTGGATCGGCTTCAATTGCTGCCTTTAATAAATCTGCCTGAGCTGGAACCCTTGAGTGCCTGGAGCCTTAATTTGTTTCAATTGGCGGTAATGTCCTCTTTCCCGGTTGGAGGATCGAGAAGTCGTCACCACAGCTCCGCCATTTTGGTGAAAGTTCACACTGGGTTACAGGTTATGCCCGCGGAGATGGGGACAAAGATAGCAGATTATGTTTTGAAGATAGAGAAAAGAGAGGGAAGATGATAGAAGATGAAAAAGCGGAAGAAGCTGAAGTGCGGGCGGAAGTGGTCAGCAGAGAGGGTAGGGAAATATTCAAAGGGCGTGAGAGACTGAACGAGAATGAGAGTGTGAGAGAGTGAGTGAATGTAGAGGGGGGTCTGGCCTTGTTTGCGGGGATTTGTACAAGTCATAGAATTTACCAAAATTCGGTAAATTTGCAATTCATATGACTTTGAATGCACAGGTCTAATATATATATATATATATATATATATATATACTCACTGTCCACTTTATTAGGTACACCTTGCTAGTACCGGTACTTTTTTGCCTTCAGAAGTGCCTTCATTCATCGTGGCATACTTTCTATAAGGTGCTGGAAACATTTCTCAGATTTTGGTGCATATGGACATGATGGCATCACGCAGTTGCTGCAGATTTGTGGGCTGCACATCCACGATGCGAATCTCCTGTTCCACCACATCCCAAAAGTGCTCTATTGGTTTGAGATCTGTGACTGTGGAGGACATTGGAGTACAATTAACTCATTGTCATGTTTAAAAAAAACAGTTTGAGACGATGTAAACTTTGTGAAGTATCCATCAGAAGGGTACACTGTGATCATAAAGGGATGGACATGGTCAGCAACAATACTTGGGTAGACTGTCACATTTTAACAATGTTCAATTGGTACAAAGGGGCCCAAAGTGTGTCAAGAAAATCTCCCACACCATTACACCACCACCAGCAGCCTGAACCGTTGCTACAGGGCAGGAAGGATCCATGCTTTCATGTTGTTTACACCAAAGTCTGACCTGGCTATCTGAATGTTGCAGCTGGAATCGAGACTCATCAGGCCAGGCAACGTTCTTCCAGTCTTCCATTGTCCAATTTTGGTGAGCCTGTGCAAATTGTAGCCTCAGTTTCCTGTTTTTAGCTGACATGAATGGCACCCAGTGAGGTCTTCTGGTGCTGTAGCCCATCTGCTTCAAGGTTTGACGTGTTCAGAGATGGTATTCTGCATATCTTGGTTGTAACGAGTGGTTATTTAGTTACTGTTGCCTCTCTGTCATCTCGAACCAGTCTGCCCATTCTCCTCTGACCTCTGAATCAACAAAGCATTTTTGTCCACACAACTGCTGCTCACTGGATATTGTCTCTTTTTCAGACCATTCTCTGTTAACCGTAGAGATGATTGTGTGTGTGAAAATCCCAGTTGATCAGCAGTTTCTGAAATACTCAGACCAGCCCTTTCTTCCCCATTCTAATTCTCAGTTTGAACTCCAGAAGTTGTCTTGACCACGTCTACATGCCTAAATGCATTGAGTTGCTGCCATGTGAGTGTATGTATATATATATATATATATATATATATATATATATATATATATATATATGTATATGTGTGTGTGTGTATATATAGTTGTGTAAAAAAGAAAGCACACTCTCTTTAAATTCTATGGGTTTACATATCAGGACATAATAAATATCATATTTTCCTTAGCAGGTTTAAAAGTTAGGTAAATACAACCTCGGATGACACTGTGTCATGATTTATTCAACAAAAATAAAGCTAAAATGGAGAAGCCGTGTTTGAAAATCTAAGTACGCCCTTACTGCTTTTTTTCATATTTTTGACTTTTTTTTCATTTTGTTGGAACTGGATGGGTTTCCCTGATGGTGACCTCACTGCATAATTATTTTTAATGTTACTACATTTTTGCTTCATTTTTCAACTATTTAAATTTTTTTTTTTACTAATGACATTGTGATTAGAAACCTGTATTCAACCTGCAAGGTGAGCCAAGAGTTCAAAGAAGGGTCTGGAGAAACCCTTGGAATCTTGATTAATTTTTAAATGGTGCCACCATCTGGCAAAATCTCTCTGGAGCGGTCACAGTGGGTCCTGGGGCGGTTTTTTTTCAGTTTTGCTGAACACTTCACTATCGAGGCATTTCAGCAATGTGAATGTGGGGATTAAAAAGAGGTCGGAGTCAAAGGTGACACCAAGGCAGCAAGCGTAAGGGGACTGGGGAATGATTGTACCATTAACATTAAGGGAAAGTATGTTAGCATGTGTGAGTATGTTACTGTGTGTTATACTTGGTGCGCATGTGTAACTGTGTTAGTATGTTAGTTTCAAGTGTGTCATTGTGCGTAAGTATGTTTATATGTGTGTTAGCATGTGTAAGTATGTTACTATGTGTGAGTGTGAAAGCAGGTTAATGTGTATGTGTAAGTATGTAAGTAAGCATCGGGGTGGCAAGTACGGGGGAAAGTGGGCAATTGCAGCTGAAAATAATGTCTCTGGGTTGGGTAAGGATGTCATGGATGTCATGTGGGAGGTGGGAAGTGTCATAGGAGTGACTAATGGTTGATAGATGTGATGGGATTAAGTTGTGATGTGTGATAAGGGTTATGGGAGTCAAGTGCGAAATGTGGTATATGTTAGGTAGTGGGGTGTTATGTGTGATAGGTGTGAGGGGTTAGCAGCAACATGAAAGTCATAGCTTGTATATAGTCAGGAACAAAAGTAGAATAGACCAAATGGGACACATTCATTAGTCAATGAGGTGAGTCTGATTACAGGAGATAACAGAACCCAGGCTCTATGAACCACTCAAGACGTGGGTAAAATGAGGGTTGTGTTGGTCCTGCCCGTTTAGAAACACAAGTAACCATTAGCAGAACTGGGAAAACTTTGGGACACATATAAATCCAGCTGAACTGAAACACAACTTGTGAACAAACAGCTCAAGCATGCCCAGGTATTGTGCAAACATTTAAAGCCATGAATCTTCATCTGATGTCCTCATAGCTACATCCACAAACGTAACAACATGTGGGGTGAGCATACAAGAGTTAAAAATGGAATAGAAACCCTCCTTGTATTTTCTGATGTGTAATTTTCATGCTGATCAGCAACCACCACAGATTTAATTCAGATAGTTTTACTGTGTCAAAATCGGATCAATTAATGGTTGACTCGTCATGTAGTACGAAAACTTTAAATAGGGTTTCTACCTACTCTATCTATCCTATCTATTCCATCTATGCACAGGGAAAAAAGTCTTTAATCATGCAAAAATTTGCTTTTTAGTCACAAAATCAGGAACTGATGATAGAGGCCTTATTTCCATTAGCTTTAAAACAATCCCAGTATGAAAGTTCTTTCTCAATTAGAAGTTAATTTTTTTTGTTTAGCTTGTAAGCAAAAAATGTACTTTGTGTTATTGTTATGTTATTTTTTTCAGCTCATTGGCAACCCTGCTGTATGAATATGCATCACTGAGGGCTAAATTATACACATATATGTTACTTCATGTATGCTAACATCCTACTAAATGTACAGGGAGGAAACGCTACTGAATAAAATGTATTATATATTAGTTTAATAATAATTTGAAACATTACTGATGTCATCTTATCTGTTTTACATATGTGAGCGCTGACATTACCTGAGCATTACTGAGCATATCATTAGTTAGCTAATGTTCTCATGAATTAAATGGTTAATAGGCTCATTGGTGAAACTATGGATGTAGAGATAAATTCTACCATTCAGCTTCCATATTAGGCCATCAAATGCTCATCAGTGCAGCAACTTGAATCCTCCCTTGAGCAGTCCACAAAACTCGATTTGAATTGTAATGTACCAAATATCAGATGACAGAATCATTGCATGGATGTGGCACATTCCTGGGTAATAACCTCTACTAATAAACCAGGATTACATAATATTCATTCTCTCAGTTTGGATAAAAATAGTTAACATTCAGAAGTCTGAAAAATTTACAGTTATGAAAAATCAACCTTTAGTAATCAAAACACCAAAGCCATCCTTCTAATGTCTTACTGTTTCGTACATGGGGCTGCCCTCAGGAATTGTGGGGCCAGAGCCAAGAAGAGTTTACGGGCTCTTTTGTCCATTGGAAGGACGCTTGTGGTTTCTGCATCATTGATAAAAGCGGACTGATGGGTTATGATATCATATTCACTCAATTATGCAGAGACCACAAGCGTGACAGAAAGTAGTAAAAAGAGGCACTGAAGGGCCTTCTTAAGTGAGGAGCCTGGAGCAGGAGCGCCACTTGATTTTACAAATATAAATCTCAACAACCTTAAAATATATACTACTACAGCATCACCAGACTCTTCAGCAACAAAATGCATTAAAAATCCATGAAAAGTCTCTTACTTGCCTCACCAATGACAATATCATACTCACCCCACCGACTTTTTTTTTTACCCGCTCTTAAATTACACTGGTCTATGGCTGGTGGTGGAGGGAGGATTTTTTTTTATCTTACCAGCCATTGACTGGGGCCTGTGATACACTCACTGGCACTTGTTTTTGTGGCCTCCACAGTTTGGATTACGGAATCACCTCTTCACTTTGATTTTGCGCAAGGAACTAGAGATGGAAGACCATGACAACAGGCTCTAATTTTTTTTTAAATTGGACAATATCATTGCAATCTCCTTCTTCATATCGGACTATACAGGACATGAACCAACCAAGATGGTCAGCTATGTGCACTAGCTCCTAAGTGGATGGACTAGCATCACATATAAATGTGACTTCCTCAGCTGTTTAGAGTGTCATTGTATTACATCCTGGATTAATAATCAGTGTACACTTAAATTTTTGGGTCTATGTACTTTGTGGCCAAGTACAGGTATCATCAACTTGATTTTACTCTATTTGTTTCTTTTTATATATTTATTTTATTGTGTAGAACCAAGGGAACAGTACACAATACACAAGTTTACAGGTATCTGCATCATACACTACTCAAGTCTGCCTTATACGTTCTCTATTTTTTTATTTCCTTCCACACACAAACTGAAATGTTTTTTTTTTACAGAATTCAGTAAATACCATAACCACATATTTGCAAAATTTACACAATTGTTTCACTACATTTAGCAATCCTACTTTCCCCTGTTTTTCATGTTTTATTTTTTATATTCTGTAGTATCATGTATTGTATACTTGGAGAATGTAAAAATGTAAAAGATGAACATCCTGTCACATATAATAGCTGATCTATAATTATTCATCCTTGAGTATATGGATCACTTGATTCACTCTTATATACCTGATGCCGCAAATATATATATATATATGTGCTTCTTATATGTATTTTCTATGGGCAGTCAGAAGGTATCAAGGAACATAATTTAACTTCGGCCACGGGGGCCTGGTGTTAGCAAGCAGAGAGATTTGTAACATCTAGATTGTGAGCAGGGCCCTCTTTAGCTAATGTATCAGTTGTAGTTTTGCCATACCCTTTCAATTTATGTACTATAAGAAGCACTGTGTAAATTGATGATGCTATATAAATAATTATAACAATAATAATCTTCTGCTAAGCTTATCAGATATTTAAAATGAAATCGGTTTCTTTATTTTTTTGACTTATATGACTCCACAAGTTATGTACAAGGGAGCAGGAGCTGTATGATTTAGCATAATGACGTTGAACAGTATAAGTAATAAAAAACTATAAATGAACAGGAATAAGTATATTTTTCTCTCTACATAGCTCTTTGGAATTTCTCTAATTACAATGATTTTGAGAAAAACATGTTTTATTTAGGCTCTGAAATAATTTGGGGGCTATACTGTGAAAACAGGGACATCATCTGGTCCAGGGGCAGATCCAGAGCCAGATCTTGGGAAGGGCGCTCAAACTAACAAAACCAGATACTCACACTAACGAACACAGGCACTCGCATTAACACAACCAGGCACACTAACTCAAATGCACACAGACACTTACACTAACACAAGTATATACTCAACATTATCACATGTGGACACAGACACACACTAACACATATGCACACAGAGACTCATAATAACACACATTCGACACTCACACTAACACTACCAGGTGCTCAACACTAACACACACTTACATACACACACAAGTACTCAGAATAACACGCAAACATACTCAGAAACACAGACACTAACACAACTGGACATACAAACATACTGTGACTCTGGACTTACCTCTTTATTCCCACCCCTGCAGCATGTTGCTGTCCTTCTTGGTGGTGGCAATTGCCCTGTTGCCCCCTGGACCCGCCCATGATCTGGTCCCTAAATGAGTTCTTGTTTAACCTTTATTCACATTATCCATAAAATAACATTACAGAAACAATGATACATTCTCCTGTGATATAGGGTTGTCATCAATATCGGTTTAAGAGGACAATCCAGGATTAAAGGGATAAGTCTTCATTCCCTGATTTTCTTTTACCTGGACTTTTTATGTCCTGGAAACCACCTGGCTGGTGGTGGTTTTCGAACAGATGTGGAGATGATGTTCAGTAGGGCCACATAACTTGAGACTTCATACAAGGTGAGCGAGGTATGTGTGTCTGGATGTGTATGTGTGTGTTAGTTTGAGTGTTTGGGTGTGCAGGTGGTAGTAGGAGTGCCAGGATATGTGTTAGTCTTCTATCTTCCTTTTTTCTCTTTTTTTCATTCATCCTATCTTCTCTCTCACATGCAGATGTGTCTCACCTGTCCCTCCTCCCAATTTTATCTGTTCTGTCTTCTATCTTTTTCTCTTTTTTCTCTTCTTTTCATTCATCCTATCCACTCTCTCTTTTTTTTCTTCTATACTCTGCTCTCCTTTCCCTCTTTTAACTTTTGCTTGTGAGTCATACAATAGACCAGATTTCCATATTAAAATTTGTAAAATAAGCAAGCAATTGCTAGTTAAGAAATGAAAGTTTTCTGTGTTATATATTTGAATGCTTCCAACATTTATACAGACATCAGGTCATGGTAACAGAAAACACAAGTAAAGAGACATGGGAATGTGTGATGTGGCAGAAGGAGCAGAGGTTGCAGTGTGACCCCCTGTCATTAAATCACTGTAAGTTAATTACAGGCCCTGGGAGCATGAAGCTTGTGATGGAGAGTCATTACCAATTACCTTTTCTCAGGGGGAAATCTGTCTGTGTTATCAACCTGCCTTAACTCTTTCATTGCAGGGAAGGGCAGTTATTACTTGCTGAAATAATAGAGATATCAAGTTAATCTATTGTTCAAACTGCAGACAGAGAAGGGTATATGTTTAAAGGCAGTGTCAGGAGATGTTCCTAATTAGATGTGTCAATGGGTGTATTTACCGATGAAAATAAAACTCCTAAACAGAAAATATATACCAAACAGGGCTATATGAAAATAGATATTTCCATGTTCTAATCTTGTGTAAATAGACATATTTTTACACAATTTATATAACCATCACAACGAAGGCGTTAAATGAACAGTCTAGTTCCCATAGTTGTATCTTTATTTTTTAATGCACGTCGGAGTCCATTTTGCATGGCATCTAATATATTTCACTACTTTCAAGTGGGAGCATGTATTATTTAAATATTGAAATTAGAAAGTAAGGCTTCTGTCTCATTTAACTACTCTCTTGGCTGCCTCTACTGAAACCAGGAAGCTTTAATATATATATATATATATATATATATATATATATATATATATATATATATATATACTTTGTGCACATACTCAGTAGCACCTCAATTGAAGTAACCCAAGTAGCCAATTGCTTTTATGCTACCATAACATTTGTTGTCAGATAACATACATGTTATTGGCTGCTGCTACACCGATTCATTTCAATGGGAGCTCAGCTCTCAACAGAGAATATGAAAGGTATGGTGGTATGCTCCCTACTTTCAGTTGAGGCATATGGTGAGTCAAATGATAGAGGTCTCAATTTCCAATTTCAGTAACTAAAGAATGCATGCTCCAATTTGCATGCAGCAAAATCCAGTGGAGTCAATGACTGGGGCACTAATAGAAAAGGTACCCGTTTTTCAAATTATTTTTCCAGGTCAACAAATAGAACAAGAAAAGAAATGTAAAATCAAGGGGAAAAAAACAACAGTTCATTGCAGTGTTGGCATAACAATATGTCCCACCTAATCTAAGGCCTGGGCACTGCAGATGTGCACTGTAAAATAGGCACTGGGCATGGGCAGCCAATGCACTGCTAATCTGTTGTAATAGACAGGACTTTTGGCATGTATCACAAAACTCCTGGTCAAGAATGCCCCATTCCTATCAGGTCAAATGGCAAAATATAATGTGGGGCATCACACCATATTACCATACATCACAGGGGTGGGAACAAAATAGTCACTTAAGCTCATCTAAATTGACTTAGAGTTGCCATCAGCGCTTCAAGACAGACCCTTCTTGTCCTCTCACCTGTGAGATAAAAACTCCAGCACGGCCTGTTACTAGGCGCATAAGCCAATTAAAAAACAAGTAGGAAAAAGAGGGCAGTGAAGGAAGGGAAGAAGGAAGCTGAAGAGTCAACCAGAACACACTCTATAACCCATCCTGTTTTGATGAATATGGATGCTGGGAGAGAAGAGATAGATTCATCAAGTAATAAACGTTTCTGCGTTAGAGCCCCTCACATTAATCCAGAGCTCACCGGCAACACAATTTATAACAGCAGTGGAGCAGCACAGGGTATTACAAATCAAGTGAGTCTGCTACAGGATGGAGACTCAGGGCCCCTACAACTCTGGGGCTCTGGAGCAACTACTCTGTGCGCCCCTTTTTTAATCAAAGGGCCGGAGTGCTCCTGACAAAATTGTTACATTTCTTTAATTTGTGTCTAATCAAACAATATACCAAAGTGAAGTAGAGGAGAATCAGTTGTGTCATGCTGATCACCTGCCAGTGGCTCTAAATAGTCATGTTACCACAATATCAAATTACATTTATTGCTTTGAGATGTCATAAGGCTTTGCTTTTATCATAAGGCCGCATTTTAAATACTGTACTGGGGCAACTTTTTTATGCAAAACCCCTATTGTTCTCATATCCAATAAGAATTAAGAGATAAAACTCCAGTGCAGCTGTAGGCAACAGTCATCGACCATAGTTCGTTGGTGATGAAAATATTGTAAGTAACAAAAAAGATGAACCAAGCACACACGGATAAATAGCAGGTGTACTGTGGCACTACATTTAACTAGCAGAATTGCCAAGACCAGAAATGTTTCAGGGAGTGTACCCCTTTCTCAATGTCGCTATTTACCCATGTGCGCTTGCTTAATCTTTTTTGTTACTCACTTTTATTCTCATTATGTTAATAACAATAATCATAAGATTATTGGTTGATAAATCAAAATACTTAAACCGTAATATATTTAGTGTTATGTTTTGGTAAACCAAATAATGTGGAATAATGATATAACCCAACACTTGCCTACTCCAAATATATATTAAATTAATGATTTTATCACAGTGTCATAGTGTAAAACTAAAGGGTCAGATGTCATGTAAAGGAAGATTTCCTTTATTTCATGAGAGTCACTTTGTAGCAAAGCAATCCATCAAATATCCAAAAGTAGGATGTGAAAACCTCCACCGCCCCTTCACACTGTCAAAGGCTGCAACACCTCAAGCTGTGGTGGTTTTCATATCAGGCACTGTGTGAAGGGGTTGCAGGGTTTTTATAGTGTCAGTAATCATAGATTCGTCACACCTGGTTTCC
Source organism: Spea bombifrons (assembly GCF_027358695.1). Lineage (NCBI taxonomy): Eukaryota > Metazoa > Chordata > Amphibia > Anura > Pelobatidae > Spea > Spea bombifrons. The sequence goes on along the minus strand of NC_071088.1, from coordinate 60,890,069 downwards.
TCCCCTCCATTTGGCAAGGATAGGAGTGAAGTAGAACGACCCCACCCATTCTCTCGATGAGTGGCAACTCCTCCCTGCTTCCACCCATCTTTAAGAGCCTAGCCACACCCCCTTGCACCAGGAACACGCACGCTCTTGCCAAGCGCAGCACTTGTCCAAATCAAGACTGGGCGATCGTGCTATGGGGGAACTGCAGCTCGGAACCTGCCCCCCCCAGGTAGGTAGGAGTCCACGATACTGACAGATATGCTAGGCAGCAAGTGAACATTTCATCCTCAAATTTAATGTGTTAGAAGCAGGATAAATGGGCAAAGGACTTTGACAAAGGCCAAATTGTGATGGCTAGACGACTGGTTTAGAGCATATGGAAAACTGTAGCTCTTGTGGGGTGTTCCCGGTCTTTAGTAAAAGTTGTCCATGGAAGGAAAAGCGCTGAAACAGCAACAGGGTCATAGGCGGCCAGGGCTCATTGATGCACCACAGCACACCTCCCAAGGTCTAGTGGAGTCCATGCTTCGACAAGTCAGCACTGTTTTGGCGGCAAAAGAGAGGACTTACACATTATTAGACAGTTGGTCATAATATTATGGAAATACATTGTGTGGTAACAGACATGTGGTAGGAAAAGGTGAGACATTGGCAATTAAGTTAAAGATATTTTTAAAGCTCTCCTCATATATTTTCCCAATTTTATTTATTGCGCAGATAACATCTCACCACTCTTGATGACCTTTTTAGGTATATCTTCAACACAGCTACTGCTACTGCTATTGAAACGTAATCGTACAGCTTGTCAATTCACCATCACTTTGACAAAAAAAGTAAACTTGGTAAATGATCCATGTATGGTGTGGGCATACCACAACACTATTCTTGGAGGAAACTTAAATATTTTCCTTCAATAAAAATCTAGGAAAATGAGAAATAAAATAGTAAGGGTCTGATTAGACCTACTACAAGTACTCTAAAAAGTTATTCGCCAAACACCAATAGAAATTACTGTGACATTTAACCCAATATTACTCTCAACCATTTACTCATTCAGGAACAAAACACAATGGAATACTACATAGTTTTTACTTACCGGTAAGCACATGTACATGCAACAGAAAAGTAAGACCACAGTGGGTTACATGTATGTGTGCATGTCCAAAATACAGCGTACCAAAGCTTTATTTTGTACTTTCTGAAACAAGACTCGCTACTCCCAAGAAATAATAACCATTTAAAATATGACCTTTTTCACATCTTAGAGACATGTTTAATTACATTCTTTGAGAGAACTTTGAGGTAAAATACCCTCCAGTATTATTATGACAAAACAAACAACACAGTAGTGTTTGTTGATGTATATGTACAGAAAATATCATACCTGAACATAATGGACCTTAGAATCCACATTTCTTTTTTGGCTTGCATTGGATTGTCCAATAAGTGTAGATCACTTCATAGAAATAATTTGAAGGTACTTGAAATGTGATTTGGCGCAACTCATATTCTAAGAATTTTTAAAAACTACTCACCACAGAAAATTAAAAATAGAATGATGAAATTTTCTTGACTTACGTACCCATCACACGCTATTCTGATAATATGTTCAAAACATTAATTTGCATTGACACCAATGTCATAGATGTCCCACAAAAGTCCAAAAATGTCATAATCCATATTTGCATTCATTCAGTAAAATACTTTTTGAGGAATAGTATGGGGACCTGTTAAACCAATCCCCTTTCCCTTCCCTGGCAGTCCTACAGTACCAATAGCATTTGCTCAGTTAAAATTAGACATTACAACTATATAGGAGACATTACTTTATTGCGCAAGATTGTGTAAGTACGCTTATGAAGAATTATAGTTAAGGAAAAATGTATGGTACCTAAGAGATATTGTTAGTCAAGTAAATGAATAGTTCATTTTCATCTCGTTTGACTTAAAATGGTACTCCCAACACTTTTTTATTACTCGAATTAAAAACATTTTCAAAAATATAGTACTTCTTTTAACCCCTTCGTGACAAAGGCTGATTTTACTTTTTGTACCCTTCGTGACAATGGCCGTTTTAACATTTCTGCGCTGCTCGTGTTTAGCTGTAATTTTCTTCTTTCCCGTTTACTGAACCCACACACATTATATATTGTTTTTTTTCAGGACAAGAAGGGCTTTCTTTAACCCCTTAAGGACCGGGCTCATTTTTCGTTTTCTACCCTGTGGGACCGAGGCTGTTTTGACACTTTTGTGGTGCTTGTGTTCAGGTGTAATTTTCTCCTCACCCATTTAGTGTACCCACATAAGTTATATATTGTTTTTTTCAGGACAAGATGGGCTTTCTTCAGATACCATTATTTTGATCGTATCATCTTATTTACTATAAAAAAAATAAAAAAAACATGGTGAAAAATTGAAAAAAAAGACATTTTATGACTTTTATTTGAAAAATCTTTTACTCACCTAAAAAAGCAAGTAAAAAAACTAGCTAAATAGATTCTACTACTTGTCCTGAGTTTAGAGATACCCAATGTTTTTATGTTTTTTTGCTGTTTTTTGTACGTTATAGGGCAATAAGTACAAGCAGCGTTTTATGATTTCCAAATCTTTTTTAACAAATCTGGTCAGTCTGCCTACATCTCCTCTTTGGAATATCTTTGAAGCTGGTTAACTCAATTTAACCCATTCAAACCATATATTTTTGAAAACTAGACACCCCAGGGTATTCCAAATGCTGTTATTTTAACCCTTTCCATGCACCAATTATACAACTACACTTTGTCAAACTTTGTAATAGTAATTTTTTTTATTTTTTTTTCCACACAAATTGTACTTTAGTTATAGATATACAGGTTCTGGTATATGTCACTATCAAACAACACCCCAATGTGTGTTCAGGAACATCTCCTGAGTACAGCGATACCCCACATGCATGGGTTTGTCAGATTGTTTGGCTGGTAAAAGGCTACTTTTGGGGCATGCGTAATTCAGGTGGTCATTTGGTCATTCTGCCTCCATCTCCTCTTTGGAATATCTTTGAAGCCGGTTAACTCAATTTAACCCATTCAAACCATATATTTTGGAAAACTAGACACCCCAGGGTATTCCGAATGCTGTTATTTTAACCCTTTCCATGCACCAGTTATAGAACTACACTTTGTCAAACTTTGTAATAGTAATTTTTTTCACACAAATTGTACTTTAGTTATAGATATACAGGTTCTGGTATATGTCACTGTCAAACAACCCCCCAATATGTGTTCAGGAACATCTCCTGAGTGCAGTGATACCCAACATGCATGGGTTTGTCGGGTTGTTTCAGATTTAAAATGCCACATTTGGGAAGTGCGCTTTTTTTCTCCATTTTGGTCAGTCTGTACCTATGCCCTATCTGTGAGCTAGGCCACTCCAATTTACCCCATCAGCCATTTTTTTATATATTAGACACCCCTTGGGTATTTGAAGTGCTTTTATTTTAACTCTTTGAGATTTTTGAGAAATTTTAGCACTTGCTCAAAATAATAAACTTTATTTTTTTAATACTTTTTTTATATTTTTTTTACACATTTTGCTGGTACTGGATGGTTCATCTAGTGACATCACTGCATAATTATTTTTAAATGTTAGCACATTTTTTTTTTTTTCCATTTTTTTTTTTTTTTGAATATTTTACTAATCACATAGTGATTAGAAAGCTGGGCTCCATTGACTCGCATGGTTGAATGCAGTACCTGTATTCAACCAGCAAGTGGAGCCAGTTCTCTAGAGGGTCTGGAGACCATCTAGCAAACTTTTTCTTGTTTGTTTTTTTTTTACAGAGCGGCGGCCATCTTACTTGATGGCGAAGATCACCGGCAGCTGCGGCTGTGACCGCTCTCCGGAGCGGTCACAGCCCACCTAAAGGTAAGTGTTTGGTGTCGCTGGATGCCTCCTGATCGAGGCATTCCAGCGACACCATTTAAGTTTAGGAGGCGATCGTTGATCGCCTCCTAAACGCTTTTAAAACGGGCGTCCGCCGCCATACAATGTATGGCGGCTGTTGACGCCCCGGGGAGGGGCCAGACATGGCCCCCGATGCCGATCTCGGCCTTGCTGAATGCCTCGACATCGAGGCATTGCAGCAAGGCCGTTTAAGCGAAGAAAGTGATCCTTGATCACTTTCTAAGCTTATTTAACTTTTTGACGGTTCAGGACCGTCAAAGGTCATTTAGTGACCTTCTTGTCATGACGGTCCTGAACCGGCAAAGGTCGCGAAGGGGTTAAATGACATTGTTTTGATTGTATCGTATTATTTACTATTAAAAAAAGTATAAAATATGGTGAAACATTTAGAAAAAAATGACTGTTTCTAACTTTTAGTTGAAAAATCTTTTACTCGTCTATAAAAGGTAATAAAAAAACCTGCTAAATAGATTCTACTATTTGTCCTGAGTTTAGAAATACCCAATGTTTTTATGTTTTTTTGCTTTTTTCTACACATTATGGGGCAATAAGTACAGGTAGAGTTTTGCTATTTCAAAGCCATTTTTTCCAAATCTGGTAATTCTTCCCCCCATGTGCCATTTTGGGTATCTTTGAAGCCGGCCAATGGAATTTACCCCATCAAGTCATATATTTTTGAAAACTAGACAGCCCAGGGTATTCCAAATGCTAGTATTTTAACTCTTTCCAAGGACTTATTCTACCATCAGCCTTTGTCAAACTTTATGGTAGTAATTTTTTTGCATTTGTTTTTTCACACACATTTTACTTCAGTTATGAATAAACAGGTTCTGGTATATGTCACTATCATAAAACACCCCAATATGTGTTCAGCAACATCTCCTGAGTACAGCGATACCTCACATGAATGATTTTGCCTGGCTGTTTGGGGGCAAAAGGACCACATTTGGGGCATGCACATTTTTCAATGTTGAACATTTGGGGCTCCACTGCCCATGCCCTATTTGGTACATCTTTGAGCCGGGCCATTTCAGTGTGCTCAATAAACCCATATATTTTTGAAAACTACACACCACAGAGTATTTTAAATGCTGGTATTTTAACTCTTTGCATGCACACATTTTACCACCAGCATTGTTTCAAAGTTTGCAGTAGTATTTTGTGTGTGTATTTTTCCCACACACACCTACTTTATGTATGAATTTACAACTCCTGGTATATGCCACTGTCACACGACACCCCAATATGTGTTCAGCAACATCTCCTGAGTACAGTGATACCCCACATGCATGGGTTTGTCATTTTTGGGGGGAACTAAAAGGCCACATTTGGTACGTGTGCATTTTTCTAATTGGAAATTAGATGTGTGGCCATCCTTCCCCCCGTGTTAATTGGGACCTTGTTGAACCCGGCCAATTCAATTTACCCCATCAAATCATACATTTTTTTAAAGTAGACACCCCATGGGCATTTAATATGCCAGTATTTTAACTCTTTCCATGCGAGAATTGTTTTAAGCTAATATGCTAATTTTAGGACTTGCTCACAAAAATATATTTTTTATATATATATATATATATTTTTGCCTTTTTTTACATTTTTTTTCAACTTGAAGGTTCCCCTGATAGTGACATCAGTGGGAAATTATTTTTACATTTTACTGGTTTTTTACTATTTTTTTTCTAATTATTATTAATTTTATTTTTAGTTTATTTTTACTAATCACACTGTGATTAGAAAGCTGAGCTCCATTGACTTGCATGGTTGAATGCAGTACCTGTATTCAACCTGCAAGTGGAGCCAGAGTTCTCTAGAGGGTCTGGAGACCGTCTAGCGAACTTTTTAGTCTTTATTGTTTTTTTTACAGGGCGGCCGCCATCTTGCTTGATGGTGAAGATCACCTGCAGCAGCAGCTGTGACCGCTCTCCGGAGGTAAGTGTTTGGTGTCGCTGGATGCCTCCTGATCGAGGCATTCCAGCGACACCATTTAAGTTTATCGTTGATCGCCTCCTAAACGCTTTTAAAACGGGCGTCCACCGCTATACAAAGTATGGCGGATGTTGACGCCCCGGGGAGGGGCCAGAGATGGCCCCTTTGTGCCGATCATGGCGTTGCTGAATGCCTCGAGGTCGAGGCATTACAGCAACGCTGTTTCGGTGCAGAAAGCGAAAATAGTTCTCTTTCTGCACCCGTTTAAAGACGTGCCGGTCCTGGCACGTCAATTGTCGTTATCGACTTGATTTTCGGTGACGTGCCCGGACCGGCAATTGTCATCAAGGGGTTAAACAGTTATAGTTTTTGCCTTATATGTTGTTAGACAGCAGCATATTGGCCATTTGTTTCTGTTCTGGCTCTTCTATCGTCTCCCAATCTACTAGACAAACTCTCTTACTCCTTATCATGCTGCCTGTGGTAAACAGTAGACTAACGTAACCCTATGGCATAATGGATTAACCCCTTATGTAGTGTACCAAGAAAGGCTTTCTTCAGATACCCTTTTTTGATCATATCATCTAATTTACTAAAAAAAAATATGGTGAAAATATTCTACAAAAGCTAATGAACAATCTTGTTAAATAGATTCTACTATTTGTCCCGTGTCTAGAAATACCCATTTTTTTATGTTTTGTTTTCGGGGGTTTTTTTTGCAAGTTATAGAGCAATAAGTACTATTTTTTAATTTTGCTAGGTATGCTAGGTAAAACTAGGTATCTTAAATCCTGGTATTTTAACCCTTTCCATGCTCTAATTTTACAATCACCATTATTCAAACTTTGTGGTAGTAATGCATTACCGGTATTCAACCTGCAGAGTTCTCAGGAGGGTCTGGAGAGACCCAAACACACACACACACCAGGAAAGGCTCTGCCACACCAACACCCAGACACACACCACGACAGGCTCTGCCACACTGACACCCAAACACATACACCAGGATAGGCTCTGACACACTGACACCCACATCTGGGTGTCTGCCCCTTGTGTATCGCCCTCCGCCAGCACTATGTATATTTATGCCCCCAGCCTGCCCCTCGCTTTAGTATTGTTGCCGCCGACCTGACTCCACTGGGTTCCAGCTTCCTCTGGGCGCATTCAAGAGACATTGCTCGCACACACTGTATACTATAGATATCTATACAGTATCTCACAAAAGTGAATACACCCTTCACATATTTTATTATATATTTTCATGTGACAACACTGAAGAAATGACACTCTGCTACAATGTAAAGTAGTGAGTATACAGCCTGTATAACAGTGTTCAATTTGCTGTCCCCTCAAATATAACTCAACACAGAGCCATTAATGTCTAAACCTTGACAACAAAAGTGAGTACACCCCTTAAGTGGAAATGTCCAAATTGGGCCCAAAGTGTCATAACCATTTTGGGCATGGAGTTCAACAGAGCTTCACAGGTTGCCACTGTTCCTCTTCCTCTTCTCCATGATGACATCACTGAACTGGTGGATGTTAGAGACCTTGCGCTCCCCCACCTTCCGTTTAAGGATGCCCCACAGATGCTTAATAGGGTTTAGGTCTGGAGACATGCTTGGCCAGTCCATCACCTTTACCCTCAGCTTCGTTAGCAAGGCAGTGGTCGTCTTGGAGGTGTGTTTGGGGTCGATATTATGTTGGAATACTGGCCTGCAGCCCAGTTTCCAAAGGGAGGGGATCATGCTCTGCTTCAGTATGTCACAGTGCATGTTGGCATTCATGGTTCCCTCAATGAACTGTAGCTCCCCAGTGCCGGCAGCACTCATGCAGGCCCAGACCACTCCCACCACCATGCTTGACACTTGTCTTTGTACTCCTCACCTGGGTGCCGCCCCACACACTTGACACCATCTGAACCAAATAAGTTTATGTTGGTCTCATCGGACCACAAGACATGGTTCCAGTAATCGATGTCCTTAGTCTGCTTGTCTTTAGATAACTGTCTGCGGGCTTTCTTGTGCATCATCCTTAGAAGAGGCTTCCTTCTGGGATGACAGCCATGCAGACCAATTTGATTCAGTGTGCGACGTATGGTCTGAGCACTGACAGGCTGACCCCCCACCCCTTCAACCTCTGCAGCAATGTTAGCAGCACTCATACGTCTATTTCCCAAAGACAACCTCTGCATATGACGCTCAGCACATGCATGGTCGACCATGGCAAGGTCTGTTCTGAGTGGGACCACTGTGCTGCAGCTCAGTTTCAGGGTCTTGGCAAAATTCTTATAGCCTAAGCCATCTTTATGTAGAGTAACAATTATTATTTTCAGATCCTCAAAGAGTTATTTGCCATGAGGTGTCATGTTGAGCTTCCAGTGACCAGTATGAGAGAGTGTGAGAGCGATAACACCAAATGTAACACACCTGCTCCCTATTCACACCTGAGACCTTGTCAGGAACTGAGTCCATACAGACGACTGTAATGACCCAGGGCACCCAAAGATCGAGTTCAGGAGTTCGGTATGCAGTAGCGGAGTCACAGGACAGGGCCTGGTGCAGGACGACTGCACTCACCCGGGTGCTGAGCATCTAGGGTTGTGCAGCCAAATACCAGCGCCCTGATATAGCAGCGGATGCAGTCCAGAACGAAGCACAGTTAAATCCTGCAGGCATGAGACATAGCACTAGACTCATGTGCGGGATGCTGCAGGCTGGGAGTGTGGAAGCTAAGCAGAGTAATAGCTGAAACATAGCGAGCAAGGGATAGGGAGACCAGGCAAGAAACATAACAAGATATACGTAATACAAGGTACTACATGGAAAAAAGGAATACTCAAGATCAGATATGAACAAGACAGGACACCCCTCTACCGGGGATACAAGACAGGACACCCCTCTACCGGGGATACGGGACAGGACAGGTCAGGACAGCCCACAGGTTACATCACAGACTGACACACATAAATACAGGAACTAGCCTAGGACTATTTGATAACTATTGGAGATTCCGTCACATCTTATGGCCATAGTATGCTTAGCCCACCACTACGCCAAAGTACTCCAATGAGTATTTTTAAGGGAACAGCAAATTTACAGGCTGTACACTCACTACTTTGCGTTTTAGCAGAGTTATTTCTTCAGTGTTTTCACAGGGAAAGATATAATACAATATGTACAAAAATGTGAGGGGTGTACTGTATATATATATATATATATATATATATATATATATGCGTTAGACATGCATTTTTAGCTACATAATATGTAAAGACTATGATTGAAATATGACTTCAAAATAGCTGAACTGGCAGTTTTTTTTTAATATTAGCCCCTGCTGCCAATATTTATTAATATTAGCCCCTGCTGTCAATATATATAAATATTAGCCCCTGCTGTCAATATATATATATAAATATTAGACCCTGCTGCCAATACATTTTATATTGAAAAAAAATAATACTCTCCCTCATTCAGACAATTTATTCACACATTAATTCATTAATTGTCACGAACCAGGACCATACAGACGACTGTAAAGACCCAGAGCGCCCAAAGATTGTGTGCAGGAGTTACGGTGCAGGAACGGAGCTGGACAGGGCCTGGTGCAGGGCGACAGCACTCTCCTGGGGGGCATCTAGGGTTGTGCAGCCACATACCAGCGCACTGACATAGCAGCGGATGATGGCAGAACATAGCAGAACTTGGAGATATCCTGCAGGCACCCTGGAGCAGGCATGAGACATAGCACTAGACTCATGTGCAGAATGTCGCAGGCTGAGAGTATGGAAGCTAAGCAAAGTACCAAAGTACAGGAGAAACATAACAAACAAGGGTGACAGAGCAAGGAGCATAACTAGACAAGATATACATAATACAGGGCACAACAGGGAACAAGACAAGGAATACTCGAGATCCGACATGAACAGGACAGGACACCCCTCTACCAGGGTTACAAGAGAAGACACCCCTCTACCGGGGTTGCAAGACAGGACACCCCTCTACCGGGGTTACAAGACAGGACAGCCCACAGGCTACATAACAGACTGACACACATAAATACAGGAACTAGCTTAGGACTGTATGATAACTATTGGAGATTCCGTCACATCTTATGGCCATAGTATGCTTAGCCCACCAATATGCCAAACTACTCCAATGACGGTGGGTCCTAACGCTAAAGCCTGCTTACAGAGGTACGAAATAAACTGAACATTGAATCTATACACATATCAGAGAGACATACCTGTTCAATCAAGGAATCAGAGGTTCAGGACAGAACATACAGAAATGGACCACAGCAAGACAGGGAAACAAAAGACATGCAGCTCCGCAGCCTGGTTAGAACGTGACATTAATTCTCTCTCTCATTCACACAATTTATCCACACACTAATTTATTTATTCTCTTACTCAATCTCACTCTTTATTTATTTCAATATTCTTAGTACCCCCTTTCTTACTATCTACCCCCTCTCCCTCCCTACTTATTATCTACCCTTTACCCCCTTTGTAGCTCACTTACCTTCCAGAAGTCCTGCGGTGAGAGCGCAAGGCATTAACTTCTAAGCAAATTGAGCTACAGTAGCTTGTCATTTGGATTTGATCAAATGGGCCACCCTTCGCCCTCTACATGCATCAATAAGCCTTGGCCACCCATGGCCCTGGCGCTGGTATACAACTTTTCTTTCCTTGGATCACTTTTGGTCTAGCGATTTGTCCCTCAGATGCTTGCATTTGCCAATTTTCCATCCTTCTAACACATCAACCTTTAGGACACTAAACTCACTTGCTGCCTAATATATCCAACCCACTGACAGGTGCTATGATAACAAGATTATCAGTATTATTCACTTTACCTGTCATAATGTTATGGCACAGAAGCAGTCTGCATACATTGAAAATACCTAAAACTCGTTTATAGGCCGCATACCTAAAAGATTTAAACTGGGGGGTTGGTGCCTATTCCAGCATGAATGTTCCCCCTGTGCACAAAGCAAGGTCTTCAAAGACGTACTTGGATGATTTTGGTGTGCAAGAACTTGATTGGCCCACACACAGCCCACTGAACACCTTTGAGACAAACTAGAATGAAGCTTCTGAGCCAGGCCTTCTTCTTCGACATCAGTGCCTGGCCCCACAAATGCTCAGAGGAGTGGAAGCTGCAAAGGAGAACTACATATTAACATCTATGTATTTAGAATGTGATGTCATCAAAGTCCCTCTTGCGTGTGCGTATATATATATATATATATATATATTATATATATATATATATAATTATACAGTATATATATATATATATATATACCGTATTTATCGGCGTATAACACGCACTGGTGTATAACACGCACCCCCATTTTTGAACAAAAAAACTGAACAAAAAAAACTCCATCAGAATCACTGCTATCTGGGAAACCACACACACACAGTAAGACACACACAGTAAGACACACACACTCAGACACACACACACTCAGACACACACACCCTAACCCCCCTTCTCAGGATCTCCCCTCTCTCTCCCTAACCCCACCCCGGTCACTTACCTTCAACTCCTGTGTTGGAAGCGTGAGGCGTTTGTCTCGGGTGCCGGCGCTCACTGCTGAGCGCCGGCACCCGAGACAAACGCCTCACGCTTCCAACACAAGAAATGAAGCGCTGAGGCAGGCGGCGGCGGCGGAGGAGGAGGCAGGCGGCGGAGGCTGGAGGCTGGCGGCTGGAGGCTGGCGGCGGAGGCTGGAGGCTGACGGCAGGCGGCAGGCGGCAGAGGCTGGCGGCAGGCGGCTGAGGCAGGCGGCGGCGGCGGCCGCCAGCAGAGGAGTCCTGGATTTCTGTCAGTCAGGGGGGCCCGAGAGTTGCCGAGCGGTCATCTTCAGCAACCGCTCGGCACCCCTTGGGCCCCCCCTGACTGGCAGAACTCCAGGGCCCGGTCGCAGTTGCGACCCCGGTTGTTCCGCCACTGGCTCTAATATTTATCGGCGTATAACACGCAGGTAGGATTTCAGCTTCAAATTTTAGTTAAAAAAGTGCGTGTTATACGCCGATAAATACGGTATATAAAGCATGAAAAAAGCAGTGATAGGTCTGTATCATTTAAATAAGCTACAAGTAGTTAATAAATGTTTTTCCTCCTTCTTATTTTATTTATTTAGCGCTTCTTACAATATTCATATATGACAAGACTAGGATTGACAGACTTAGACAAACCTATACATTAAGAAGAGAGGTCCTTACTTGCAAGCTCACAATAAGTAGAGAAAAATAAGGTATGGAGAAAGGGGGAGGTGGTGTGGGGTTGTACTAGAGGCAGATAAGTTCTAAATTATAAATTCAATACTTAAGGTAATAGACAGCCTACTGGGGGATTCACAGAGTGGGAAAGCAGAAGAAGAGGGTCATGCAAACTAGATAATACTACTAGCATTTTGGATAGACTGTAGGGGAGAGAGTCGAGACAGAGGAATATCAACCAAAAGAATGCAGGCATCGGCCCTGCTTAGTAGTAGAGATAGTTGTGTTGTTAACGGTGATGGAGAATTCAGGTAGTCGGGTGGAGATGGAAGGAGGGAAGACAATGAGTTTACTTTTGGAAAGATTTAAGTTTCAGGTAGCGTTGTAACATCCAAGAAGAAATAGCAGACAAGCAGTTGGTAATACGAGAAATGTAGAGAGATTAGGTAGATTTGGTATCATCTGAATATAGATGATACTAAAACCCAAATGAGTCGAAGAAAACGTATGATTTTAGCATTCTATGGTTGGTGTCCCAGTTGGGGTATCCTAGGGTAACGGCTATGCTGTCAAGAGATGAGGCAAGTGTTTTGTTACAAAAAGAGACTTCTGTGTCTGGAGAGGAAAGGGTTAATATGAAAGGTAAAAGAGGTTCCAGTGAGGCTGATAGCTGGATAAAGGTATTATCTGACAGTGACCAATGAAAAGAGGGTGAGCACTGCAATGTTGTTTTGTTAGGGTTAGTACTTAAAGGTTAAACGGTGGTAGTTAGACAGAGGGAAAGGAGAGAAAGAGAAATCTGATAAGTGAGTAAACTTCAAGAGGAATGTTAAAATCACCCAGAATTAGATGGGGTGATATCAAGAGAGGAAGCAGGGGAGTAAGCCAGAAAAGTGGTCAAAGAACTGCAATATATATATATATATATATATATATATATATATATATATATATATATATATATATATATAAAGCTACTGCAATTATACACACAGGTTGTCATTCATTGAAAGGCTTTACATCAATTACTGAGTCCTCCAGCAGTGCATAGGTTACAGCCCTCTTGTAAATTTAACCATGAAGTGTAATAAAAAGGGCACAATGTTTTAGGAGTGTTGCCCTCTGGTGGTTCAAATTCAAACAACAGCTTTCTACAGCACCATACAAGAAAACAAATTACCGCATATTTGCTCGATAATAGGCAAATGCAAATGCTCAGAAAAATATATATATCAAGTTGTCTTTTAATCAGACCTCTCTGGCAGTCGGTGGACGTCTGCACGATGCGGACAAACAACCTCCGCTGCTGCCGGAACTGTTGCCAGGGCTTCTATGATGGAGCACCGGCGTGACATGACCTTGCCTGGGGTAACCTTCCGGTGCTCCATCAAAGAAGCCCCGGCGGAAGTCCTGAGATAGCAGTGGAGGTTGCCTGCGCGCATCGCACTGACGTTCACCGGCTACCGGAGAGGAGGATCCAGGTCCCCTGCAGCGTTGCGGGGATCCTCCTCTGTGGCAGCCAGTGAATGTCTGTGCGATGCGCGTAGACAACCTCCTGCTGGCAGGTACATCCGCCGGGGCTTCTATGGTGGAGCACCGGCCTCCTTTCCCTGAATCATCTGAGGATTTCAGTTCCTCTCTCCACTCCCCATGTCCCAGTTAAGATGTCCTATCCTTGCTTAAAGGAGAAGCATCCGAAGACTCCTCACTTCATCCTCTGTGTTCCTTGCCTTGTTCCCTGTCCTTACTTGTGTTCTGTACCTGGTATGTCCTGTCTTCCTATGTCCCTTGCTTGGTCTCCCTGTCCCTTGCTCGTTCTGTCCCCCTTTGAATGAGGGAGAGCATGAGTTAATATGTGGATGAATTGTCTGAATGAGGGAGAGCATGAGTTAATATGTGGCTGAATTGTCTGAATGAGGGAGAGCATGAGTTAATATGTGTATGAATTGTCTGAATGAGGGAGAGCATGAGTTAATGTGTGGATGAATTGTCTGAATGAAGGAGAGCATGAGTTAATGTGTGGACGAATTGTCTGAATGAGGGAGAGCATGAGTTAATATGTGGATGAATTGTCTGAATGAGGGAGAGCATGGGTTAATGTGTGGATGAATTGTCTGAATGAGGGAGAGCATGAGTTAATATGTAGATGAATTGTCTGAATGAGGGAGAGCATGGGTTTATGTGTGCATGAATTGTCTGAATGAGGGAGAGCATGAGTTAATATGTGGATGAATTGTCTGAATGAGGGAGAGCATGAGTTAATATGTGGCTGAATTGTCTGAATGAGGGAGAGCATGAGTTAATATGTGGATGAATTGTCTGAATGAGGGAGAGCATGAGTTAATGTGTGGATGAATTGTCTGAATGAGGGAGAGCATGAGTTAATATGTGTATGAATTGTCTGAATGAGGGAGAGCATGGGTTAATGTGTGGATGGATTGTCTGAATGAGGGAGAGCATGAGTTAATATGTGGATAATTTGTCTGAATGAGGGAGAGGATGGGTTAATGTGTGGATGCATTGTCTGAATGAGGGAGAGCATGAGTTAATGTTTGGATGAACTGTCTGAATGAGGGAGAGCATGTGTTAATGTGTGGATGAATTGTCTGAATGAAAGTGTGAATTAGTGAGTGACTATAAAAGTGTTTGTGTGTATCATAGATGTATAATTGTGGAAGGGCAAAGATGGCACTAGCAGGATGTTTAAGCCTTGGGGACCAAGATGGCACAGGCAGGGTGTATATGGGACAAAGATGGCACAGGCCGGGCTGTTTGGGGACAAAGTTGACTTGTGCTGGGCTATTTGGGGACAAAGATGGCAAATCTTAGGTGTGTTATCTGGGTGCTGGTCAGGTTCTATGTGGGCAGTGTGGACGCCAGGGCTGGCTTTGGGGTGTGCAACCTGTGATCTATGCCTGTAATTTAGGGGGTTTTAAATATACCTTTAATGCCGTGTTTTATGTGAATTCCAATTGATCTGTATCTGAAAAGCTGGGTATTTGTGTTATTCTGTAGATCCACATCTGCTATGCAATGTTTCCATACATTAGTTATGTATGCCTGCAAATACTGGGTTTGTATGTCTTATTCAGTTGATAAATACCTGCAATGCTGTTTCCATGTATTTATTTGAGCTATACCTGCAATGCTACATTTCATATATTATTATTGTATACCTGCAAATACAGGATTTGTCTGTCTGATTCTGTTTATTTGATATATACCTTCAGTGCTGAGATCACAAGTGAATTTCAATTGATCTCTACATGCAAAGCTGGGTTTGTGTGTTAATGTGTTGATCTATACCTGCTATCGGCAGCAGGGTCTAATATTAATATATATCAGCAACTGGGACTAATATTAATATATATGGGCAGCAGGGGCAAATATATATATATATATATATATATATATCGGCAGCAGGGGCTAATATTAACAAAACTGCCAGTTCAGCTGTAATTTTGAAATCATGTTTCAATCATAGTCTTTACTTTAAAGAGATAAATACTCATTATGTAGTTAAAAATGCATGTCTTACACGTATATGCGATGCAGCCATCACATAAATCAATAATAAAGAGATGGACTTGCTGGGGGCATTAATACAAATAGTGGTGGCTGGAGGCGATCATACAAGCTTGTGGGGGCACTACATTAATCTCTACTAAAAGGGTGCTGGCTGGGGCATCTATACACTAAGGGGGGGTATAAACGACAATGCAGTGTGATAAATCCATCCTGATGTAGATGTCCGTGATGTAGATTGTGTCCTGCTGTTTGTGTCCTGGTGCGTGTTTGCGTGTTGGTGTGGCAGAGCCTGTCCTGGCGTTTGTGTTCAGGTGTCAGTGTGGCAGAGCCTGTCCTGGTGTGTGTGTTTGGATGTGGGTGTGGCAGAGCCTTTCCTGGGGTGTGTGTTTGGGTGTCAGTATGTCACAGCCTGTCTTGGTGTGTGTGTGTTTGGGTGTGGCAGAGCCTGTCCTGATGTGTCGGTGTAGCAGAGCCTGCCCTGTGTGTGTCTGGGTGTCGGTGTGGCAGAGCCTGTCCTGGTGTGTGTGTTTGGGTGTTGGTGTGGCAGAGCCTGTCCTGGTGTGTGCCTCTCCTGGTGTGTGCGTCTGGGTGTCAGTGTGACAGAGCCTGCGTTGGTGTGTGTTTGGTCATCTGTTTCCTGGCATTTAACTTATTTCATTTATACTTATCCAGAGATAAAATGCCCTCCTGAAGTTGTAGTGACTTCAGGGGACAAAACGTTCAAGGCCCTGAAATCATTTAGTGGAAAAGTGAAGGTATTGTGTTATTTACTCTATAATATTTATTTCAAGGATTAGTGGCTTCAGGCTTCCCATGATGCATGATCAAGTATTATGTTAGTCCAATAACAAAAGTATCATTCCATTTCACATTATTTTGGCTATATATATATATATATATATATATATATATATATATATATATATATATATATATGGATGTGTGTTTCCAGTAGTATTATTTAATGGTGGAAATTATTAATGCCACCCCCCCCAGTTTGACTGTGGTATCGAGTGTGCCCTCCTATATATTGTTTCTAGAGTCGCCACTGGTTACTATAGGAGATGGAGTCCAGGAAGTGGAGCTATAGCCGCTTACGCATGCAAACAAAGACACTGTTTTGAATGGTTGTAGCTTAAAAAAAAAAAAAAAAGAACAGAGTAAATAGGGGCAGGAGGGTAATAAATCCAAGAGCACAGTAGAAGAGGTTGCTGCAAGATCATAGTAATAACAGAAGCAGGGGTCAAGGCTAGCAGTGTAGGTTCTTGGTTGAAATAACAGGGTAGAGGTCAAACACAAGGATATACTGAAGGCCAGCTTACAAAAAACAAAGTGAGGAGTGAGAGGAGGTGTGGCTATTTATAGGGCAGGTATTCTATACCTGGAGAAGATTTGCTTGATTAGTTTGTTGTAGCTTTGCTATAGCATCTCCATAGCAACACTATGCTCTGTGATTGTGAAACCACACCTCCCTGATGGCAGCCTGAGTGTGGGTGCAATGTGGAACACTGCCTTTCCTCCTGTGGGTGTGTGCTTTTGTTATTGTTTCGCCCACTCGGAGTGAAGATTGTGTTGTGCCCGCCATCTTGATTTTTGGCTGGATCATCAATGGAGTTTCCAGAAGCTTGTCGGGGGTCAGGTGTACCCTCTGCAGATGGAGGTGAGGTACATGGGCATGGGGCATGAGACCATTACACCTAGAGTTCCTCCACACCAAAATTGTCAAATAATTTCTCTATGTACCTTACTTTGTGCACAGGGGCACAGTAATGCTGAAATGGGAAATGACCTTCCCCTAACTGAGTTGTGTAAAATGATGTTACATTACCCTAAAGCTGAAACTAAAGGGTCTAGCCCAAACCCTAAAAAGCACCCCCAGACCATTACCTTTCCTCTATGCACTATTCATTCCGGTAGGTAGTGTTTGTCAAGTTCATCCATCACATTTCCACATGCTCTTTGACTTGCGTGGAGCTGCTCGGCCATTGATGTTTCTTTCCAATGTAGTTTGTAATTCTCTAGTGATTGATGCTATAGGAGCAGCATGTAATCCACATGACATAATTGAGAAATACATCATCTATTTTGGGAAAGTAAGATATAGTCTAGACATGAATAAGGCAATGTTTGGTGTCCCCCTGCCAGTTGTATGTTTGGCTAAGGGCCATCCTAGTCCTGGCCTTGGATCAGCTGAGCAGTTACACTATGGTATGGAGCTGTGGCCCACTAGCTCATTAAGTAAGTGGTGCACAGTGGAGCGTGATTATCCCTCTGGAGCTGGCCCTCATTTTAGGTCTTTAAATAGCAGCACATGCAGTCAGTCCTTCCTGTGTCCAGTACCAGTTTATCGTTGTGGATCTAGTTCCTGTTGTAGCCCCGCTTGTTTTCCGCAGCTCCTGATTTCTGGCCTCCTGACCTGGTTTTGGTATTTGATTATCTGATTTCTGGCATCACAACCTTGGCGTTGGCATTTATTTACTGATTTCTCCTAACTTGACTTTTTGGCTTGTTTGATTATCTGACAATTATCCAACTACCAGATTGAATGAGGCACTTAAGGTTCATCTTGTTCCATTGTCATAGTACATTGTACACTTGGGTGAAACTGTGTTTTGTGTTACTGTTTTTGAAATGCATTTTTGTCTCTGCCCATGAACATTGTATCCAGACTTTCCAGTGCCCAAAAAAAGTCTAAAGCTGCAACAGTCACCTGTGGCTTCAGGAGTTTGGCACTATTTGACATGACAGAACTCTAAATGAAAGCCCAAAGCCAAGGTCTAAACCAGAGGATAATCATGGGCAAAGCAAAAGAGGAATTCATGTAGGCCAAGACACAATGCACCAGCACTGGAGGGCAATTAAGATATTTATATACTACTAATGCTAACACATAATAGGGACCACAGAGCCCCTCAAGGTTCAAACCATGTGGTGCCTGGCAACAACATCTACTGCAAAGACAACTGTTGCCAAAACTTCTACCAAACTGTAGTTGTACTAAGTTATAACAATATAATATCAAGGAGGGAGTTTTAAACAAAGGGTTTTATCCGTCACAATAAAATTGCAAACATTTACATTTACAACCAATGTCTACCAGGTACCCAAGTGTTGTGCTGCTTTGATAATACAAAGGGATAAGGTACAGACAAAACTACTAGCCATCATAGCTTGTACTGTATGTGCTGTACTACGCTATAAATCCAACCTTACGAAGTAATCAGTTGATATAATAGAGTCAAGGAGTTGATGGGTAAGAAATATTGTCCCAAATCTGTAATCATCGCTCCATGGTTGGAAATGTTAGGCATTTATAAAACCCATACTAAATTCCCATCTGACATAACAGCAGGAGAGAGAGATTAATCTTTAAAGCAATGGGGTTCCATTTTTTTATATGGGGTCAGACTTTGATGAGAGACAGAGCAGCAAAGATCAATAGCTATCTAGGAATTGATTAATCTACTCTGCTGCATGTCCCGGGGCCAAGCTCGAGTGACACTGTGGTGACACTATGGTGACACTGTGAATTAATAGGATGAGCTGAGGAAGAAGGAGATACATGAGCTGGGCTACATTATGAATACTGTGCAGTTTTTGACAAGACAGACAGAGAGAGGGGGCTATGGCAGGTGCCATTATTGGAAGCTAAGTAAAAGGCATGCAATACCGAATACTAGAATTGTTAACACGAAACCAAATACACGGGCACTTGGTACATGCAGAGGAATGGTATAAAAAGCCAGGTAGGCAATTATTATAAAAATATTAGAGAACAGATAACAGGTGCACAGTCAACATTATAATCGCATTGCAGAAGGTGGGAGTGAATACTCAACATAATGCTAACAGAAGAAGAAAATGTGCACTATAGTAAAAGGACAAAGTAAGAGAAATGCTCAGTACTACAATATAATAAGCTAGATTTGGGTGAGCAACGCAGTATGTTATTGCGTTGTTTTCAAATGGAAGAACTCAAAAAACGCTTTTTGAAGCTAAATTTACAGCAACATGTTCACTTACCTTTTCTAGTATAATACACTGTTGAATATAATTGATTGATAACCAGCATCACGCCCTAGAGGCAATTTTCACTGCCATTTTGTGCTTACGTCCTTGAGCAAATTTTGCTGGGGTTATACCTCAATTAGCCATTTAGACTAAAACAATTGGCATTTGCATTGTTGCAAATGTCAGGTTGTCTAAATGATATAGAACCTGTGGCCAGCAACACTGTTGGTTCCAGGAGCATGGATAGATACCATGTCAATTTGGCACCACCAGATTCATTTCATTTTGAAATAAAGGCAATTTCCAGTATGTTTAAGTTTTGCAATAAGCATAAACAAAAGTCAGGGTCAGACTTTAATAAAGTTGGATTATAATTGTCCCAACTCATATTTAGTAATGAACAATGTCCATTTTTCTAGAGCTACAGTTGAAA
Organism: Spea bombifrons; assembly: GCF_027358695.1. Lineage (NCBI taxonomy): Eukaryota > Metazoa > Chordata > Amphibia > Anura > Pelobatidae > Spea > Spea bombifrons. Next base: position 60,870,003 of record NC_071088.1, on the reverse strand, counting down.
ATGCAGTCAATGTGAAAAGTATTCATACTCTTACTCAGAGTTGCTTGCTACCCTTAAGTAAAACAGTTTATATCCCAAATGTTGTTTACAAAGACATTTTCGATGTGTAAGAATTATCATCCAGTACATTGTGTCTGCAGTACCGCAGGCTTTATTATCTAGTAAAGGAAATAAGAGAGTTGGACCCTAAGTATAACAAAGAACATAGTGGAGAAAGATGGGTAGCTCATTAACAGGTGAGAAATCACACAATGGGGATTCTGGCAAAAGTATGTATTTTCTAATAAATAGAAACATAAGGGTTTCCTTAACACTTTCCCTTTTTCAAAAACGGGGCTCTAAACATAATGAGGGCATTCAGACAGAGACACAGAAGAAAAAAGAAGCATCAACAATTGGGAAAAGAGTATGCTGTGGAATTCACATAGATTAGTATAAAAACTAAGCGCTCACATTATTTACAGATTCTTTTCAAATTAAAAAGTATTTCATGTAATCTTTGTATACTGTGCTTTTCAAGTTCGGGAAAGTGCTGTTTAGTCTATGAGTTCTCTGTAAAATAGCTCCACAGCAAAACAATGACCAGAATGCATAGATTTTAATTAGAAAAGGAGAAATTGGATACTCATTACTTGAAGTCCAACTTTAAATACATAAGAGTGAGTGATGAGTGAGGCATGATTTAACAGTTAAGGGAAACATACTACAAATCTTTAGATAAGCAGTAAGAGACCCTTTTCACAAGAATAGGAGAGTCTGGAGTGAGAGCGGCTTAATTTTGGCAAGGCATGTAATACTGGAGACCTAAGTATATTCAAACTAATACTAGAGAAGAAGGAAATTAATGAGAGGAGGAGGCTTTTATTACATGGAGGGGAAAAAGAGAATGACATACTGTACATTTCTAGGGTTAGCTACAGTGTGACATATGACTCCAGCCTTTTCTTTTTAATCACTTAGGGTCATCTGCTGTGTACATGTAAGTCCCCCCCTCCTGGGCACTCTCATTAGGATGCAGACTGCAAACTCCGCTGTAAGCAAGGTCTGGGAGCGGTGAAGGTCAGAAACGGAGAGCATTAATATTCATCCTAAATATTTTATCACTTCAAGCTCACATCCCAATCTGTTTAACCCCCAAACAGCTGGCTTGTTTGTGCGTGACCCCTAAGCTCAAATAACCAAGATTTAAAGAAAGAAAGTTGACTTCTTCAGTTAATATGCATAGGGTACTATAAAAATTATGGGGTTCAACTGATGACAAAATAGAAATTATTAGTAATTCTAAGTTGATTTGGTGTTATATTATGGCAGTGTACTTTATGAGTATACCTTATGAGGATAGGTCACTACAGGACTTGATGAATTCTAGCCATACACTATGCATACGTTGAAATGCTTTATGTTCATGTATGTAGGTAGGTACTAATACACAGCTTGGAATTACTCGGCTCACTAGTTTATATATATAGGGTTGCAATTCCTTTTGTTCTTGGGGTCTCCTATGAAAGATAAATCTCCATACATAAAAGTTGAGCTTTAGAGCATCTATCAGCCTCTGTTTCAAGGAATCAATCAGAGAAGTGTGCAGCCAATCTCTAATCAGTAGTCTGCGCCCCCTGGCACTCTCATCACCCGCTTGTACCCCCCTCCACCTTCTCCCGCACTCCTCCTCCTCATTTCTCATGTCTCACTGCTCTCCAGGATTTGTTTCAAGTCTTCCTTTTTCTATCTGCATCATTCCTTTACTGACATATCTTGTTCCTTCCCTCTGATACTCAAATTCTCTTTACACCTAGTCTCCTATTTTCAATTTTTTTTTTATTTCCTTCACATGTATCATATATCACAACATTTCTTCTTGCTGTAATAATTTCACCTATGTAACACAGTCTAATTTTAATGTTATTTCAACCCTTCTTCATCACTTTCCCTAATATTCTGTATTTTTGTTTTCATTTTTGGACAACAAATTTAATTTCCTAACCTTTCTGTTGGAGGGCTTTTCTTTATTTGGAAATAATTGTTTCTCTCTCCCTGTCCCCTCCCCCAACCCTGTCTGTACCCCCTGCTCTTATCCCCTAGCCCTCCATTTATCAGTTCCCCACAGCCTCTTTTGCCCTCTATGTCCTGTCTGTGCCCTTTCATTCTCCCTGTGTTTTGAATCTACCCCCACCTGCTCCAGCCCTGGTCTCATCTGATCCCTCTACAGGTGTAGGGATGATACTGACAGGAAAGATGGGAGGGAGAGCAGGTCAGTGTGTGAGAGAGTGTACAGCTGCAGAGAAGAAACTGACAGGGGAGGGTGAGGGAGTGTATGTAGTATAGACAGTGCCTGCAAAAGAAGCTGCCCTAAATTATTATATAGTCTTATAATAATATTCTGTAGAGGTAAATTAATGCACAGCTTTTCTTGCAGGTGCTGACATTGTAAATTGTCATTTGCATATTACCGTATTTGCTTGATTATAAGACGACCCTGATTATAAGACGACCCCCCAAAATCTGAATATTAACTTAGGAAAAAAAGAAAAAGCCTGAATATAAGACGACCCTAAAGGAAAAAAGTTTTACCAGTAAATGTTAATTCATGTAAACTATTTTTTTAATAAAAGCCATGATTGAGAAAAATATTTTTTTTGTTTTTATTTCCTTGTATTTTCCAACCTGCCCCCCAGTTACGCACATCTGCCCCCAGGCTTGCCACACCAATATGGCACTGTGGCCCATGATATGCCTTTTAACCCTCTATATGCCACTGTGCCCCATGGTATGCCTTTTGACCCCCTATGTGCCACTCTGCCTCCAGAAATGCCTTATACCCCTATATCCCATTCTGGCATTTAGGGGGTTAAAATGCATATTATGGGGCAGAGTGGCATATAGGGAGGTATAAGGCATTCCAGGAGGCCGAGTGGCATTAAGGGAGTTAAAAGGCATTGTAAAGAGCACTCTGCCTCCAGAAATGCCTTATACCCCTATATGCCACTCTGGCATTTAGGGGGTTAAAAGGCATATTATGGGGCAGAGTGGCATATAGGGAGGTATAAGGCTTTTCATGAGGCCGAGTGCTCTATTAAATGCCCCCTTAACGCCACTCTGCCTCCTGAAATGCCTTATACCTCCCTATACACCACTCTGCCCCATAATATGCCTTTTAACCCCCTAAGTGCCTCTATTTGAGGTCTGATTAGAAGACGACCCCGATTAGAAGACGAGGGGTATTTTTCAGAGCATTTGCTCTGAAAAAAACCTCGTCTTATAATCGAGCAAATACGGTAATTATGCATGGTAGATTTATTAATTTGATAACATTTGTTCCCCTGTCCAAAAAGTGTATGTTTAGCTCTACTACCCGGTATTATGGAAAGATATGCCTACCTGGTGGCAAAATGTGCCTGGAGTTTTTCTTTTTTCTTTCTATTATAAAAATAAATATTATATAAAATAATTTCACAGCAAAAAAGACTCATCTAGGCTGTCTGTTTTATCTGCTATAAAGCCTCAAACATTAATCAGTTCTTGGCCTTGTCTTAGTCAGGAGTCATATGCCTATCCCATGCATGTTTGAATTCCCTCACTGTATTATAGTCTTTACTAAAGGTAAAAATTGCCTGATGTTCTGCTACTAGTTTTAGTGGGAGCAGCATAAGATTTCCAAAAGAATAACAAACAGTGCGTTGAAAAGAAAACTAATGTTGCCTTAATCAGCGGCCCTAACATATAATAGTATCATTACTTGCCCACAGAGGTTAATGGGTGGAACAAAGCCATTTCACCTGGAAATGTGTCAGGCTTAATGGTTTAAACTTCATACACATTACATATTATCCCTTGTTAGTTGTTTAACTTCTGTGGTAGTTAGGATTATATCATATTTTAGGGAAGCTGAGTGAGGCAACAATAGTTTTCTATTCAAGCCACTGTTTGTTAATTTGGGGGACTCTTGTGCTGCCCCCACACCAGTATTGTAGACTAGTAGCTTGAGGTCCTCAGAACTCCTGATATTTTTATTTAATGTAAGAAAGATGTACTTAATGTAAAGAAGATTTACTTTACTGAGAGGATGATATGTGGCAGAATAGCTTTGGTCTACAGAACCCCTGAGATTTTGATTTTCCTCGTCTTTGCACCTCTCTAAGTTGCTGCTTTGGTTGAGATTTTTAAAGATATTATTCAAAGTTTTGTTTTAAAGTTATCTGAGTTGGGCTTTCTCAGTATAGAAATCTCTGGCATTGCAATGGTTAACTGTAGCCTTTTTTTTCTTTTGTTGTATGTAACCTCTTGCATCCTGGCCTTGATTGTTTTCTGAGAAGTTTGCATTTGCTAATATTTAAAAAGCAGCACTTGTTACATTTATTGGACTCATGAATCCTTTAAACATGTAAACAGTTTGAACGGTATTTTCTGCAATAAGTACATTTGTCTCTCTAGTTGTATCTTTGCTCAGCTACATTTCCTATGGCCTCCATATTCCATGATTTTCTCTTCTGAAATAGTCTACCATATGTGCCCTAATTTCCTCATATTACCGTATATATCTCTATCATCTGCCTTTTATATTCATATTCTACTGACCTCCTCGTATGAGAACTAGGAATCACTCTATGATATTTCAAGTATGCTTGTCATTACCCCCCTCACAATTTCATTACCTCTGCAATGGCACTGGACCTGTGGCTCACCAGATGTCAATGAACTACAACTCTCATGATGTTCTGTCAGCCATCTTGTATACTCTGATTATTTTAATCTGCTCCCACTTTTCAATATTTCTTTATTCTATTTTCTTTATTCATTTCGCTTACACTACCTTCTCGTGTATCTTTTATTGTCTACCTGTCTCCTCATCATATTGTGTAGATCCCTCAATTTTACCACTTCCCTACTTCCCATGTTTCACATTCATATTGTCCTTCAGCACCTCTTGCTTTATCACATTATACATCGCCTTGTCTTGCTTTTTCTTTAATCGCACTATTGCCAACACAATCATTTATCTCTCTGCATGCCAGATAACTCCCCCTCCCATCATCTATCCCTCTCCCCAGCCTGTATTTTTCACATTAAGGGGTGCTGTCACTGAGTATGATGCTCCAAAAGCGCTCAGATACTTAACACCTTTCTCAGTCATTAAAAGCACTCTTTAATGATTGACGACACAGACCGCAATTGATAAATGAACATCACATCTTCTCCTCTCCCTCTTCTGACAGGTCCTGCTTGACTGACTCCCATTAATTAACTGTCCTCATTACACACAGACTCCAAGTATCAGTAAATGTTAAAAAAAAATAAAAAAAAATACAGACAACCCCCACTCACAGGTCAGAGCACAGAGTTATCAAACAAACAATGGTCCAGGCTAGCCATTATTTACGTAGTTCTTTAATTCTTTGTGGGCTAGGAGGGGAAGTTTTAAATATTTCAGTAGTCAAATACTCTGCTGTATGGTAGAGCTTTTTATATTATTCAGAATTATCAAGAGAAGTTAGGGTAATGGCTGAAGCTATGTTCTTAGATCTAAGAGACTCTGTGTTGGGCTATGCAACAATATCACATATGTCCAGATGTTTATGTAATTATCCCAAAAAATTATAGGCCCCTTATTCTTATTCTCTCTTGTTCACCTGATTTCCATTGTTCCTTTCTGACTTCTCATCAAATATTTTCAGGCCCCTTACAGAACAAATGGTCTGGGCCCTGTCCTCAGATGACCCACTCCACCTAGATTTTCTCTTCTACTTTGGTGGCAAAGGCACTCTGCTTGGAGGCAAATATGGCATAGGCAGACTGTTTGTGGGCACTGGCAAGCTGTGAATAAAGATGACACAGATAATCTGTTTAGGGGCACTGACAAGCTGTGTGGGGGCAAAGTTAGCACACACAGGCTGTTTGGTGGCATTGACAAGCTGTTGGGGAAAAAAGCCACAGACAAGCTGTTCAGGGACACTGACAATTAGGGAACAAAAATGGCAAAAGCAAGCTGTATGGGGACAAAGATGGCACAGACAGGCTGTTTGAGGACAAATATGGCACAGACAAGCTGTTTGGGGGACTGATAATCTGGGAACAAAATTGGCACAGGCAAGCTTTGTGAGGGCAAAGATGGGGATAGGGCAGCTATTTGGGAACAAATGTGGCACAGACAAACAGCTTATCAGTGCCATATTTGTTCCCAAACAGCTTATCCATAACGTCACGGAGCTGGGTAGTCCGACCGACTACCTCCACTGACTTGTGCTCCCTTGTGCCGTATTTGTTCCCAAAGAGCTTGTCTGTGCCATCTTTGTCCCCATCCTGCTTGCCTGTATTGAGGACTGCCATTTCTAGACAGTGGATTCTTATTTGTTCCAGCTGTACCGATATTCAGCTGCTATCTAGCATATTTGGCACATTTAGATATATATATATATATTGTAAATGTGTCTCTTCTTAATATTGTTGTTTATACAGTGATACTGTACCATTGGATTTTAACAGTTTTTTGGGGGGGTTAGAATCATGGAATTAAAGGAGTTTTTCATGACCCCGTTTTTATCCTGGAAACTTGTGAGTGCATAAATATCACTTCCTCTTTGGGAGCACTTTGTTTGACAATGCAAGATGGACCACAAAAAGTTAAGAAAATTATTTTTTCCCATAGGCTTTTCATCACTTTTCACCCTCCTGGCATCCAAAGACTACTTACATGGACCTCATCTACTCATACCTGCAGGGTAGGTGGAAGGTAAGGTTTTTTAAGTGTCACTTTTGGGGCCTACTGCCCGCAGACAAGTTACTGCAAGCAGGATCGGTACCTGTGAGGTGTGGCTGGAGGCGGGACAATGTCACAACAGGAAGATCAGTAGTGCAGTACGTCAGTAGGCATCATGTAAACCCAGTTCAGGAATAGTAAACAGAAATTAAGTAGCGGAGAAGGCCAGGATCAGAAAATGCAGAACCTAAATCATAGCCAAAATTTAGTGGCGATGTCCAGGATAGGCAAAGTCAGGATAACCAATAAACTAACTGGACCAAGGACAGATGACAGACAGGAAGCTGTCTGTGGCTGGTTTAAATAGTCCTTCAATCAAAATTCCCACCTCAGATTCAGAAACAGTTTCAGAATCGTAAGCTGGTATGGCGGATGGTAGAAAACACAGATTAGCTGTGTGGAAGGGGGTGCCTTGAGAGATTTGTGATATGAGCAATTGTAGGAGAGTTCAGCTTGGTGAAGTAAGGATGCCCAATTTGTCTGGTCCTTAGAAACATACATAAAAATGTATTGCTTTAACATCTAATTGGTCTGCTCAGATTGACTGTTGGTTTGAGGGTTGTATGCAGAGGACAACTGAAGATGAATACTGAATACCTAGGTGGTTACACAAGGCCTTCCAAAATCTTGCCACACTATGAAGCCAAATAACTTCCAAACAAATTATTTCAGCCAATTCAGCTCTAGTGGGCAGCTTAGGAAGAGCAATGGGCTTGTTTGGAGAAAAGATCAACCAATACAAGAACGGTGGTCTTGAAGTTGGATGGATGTAGGGAAGTATGTAATGAAGTCAATGGCTAAATGTATCCAAGGTTTGGAAGGTGGCAGCAAAGGTAGAAGAGGACATGTTTGGTCACCAAAAATGTGATTGCAGGAGAAAGCTCTCATTTCTGTAAGGCATCCAGGTAAGGAGTCCGGTATGCAGGATATACCCAATGCAGAAGGTGAAGGCAGGGTCTAATTCACTAAATACAGCAAATCCAATAACGTAGCCAGGATCAGGGTAACAGAAGGCAGCGTGGTCTGATAAACAATAACCGAGGTCGGGGTACAGAAGGCAGCGAAGTCAAAGGATAATACGGGTTCAACAACAGGAATCAACAGCAACACTAGGAAGAGCTCTATTAGGCACAATAACTGAGCACTGAGTGATACTCAGTGCCGGTTTTTAAATCAGCCACCAGGGGAGCTCCGCCCCCATGCGTGACATCATACAAGCGTGTTCCCCACTGTCTCCATTCAGGGACAGATAAAGGGGAGAGTGATTGCGCGTCAATCACTCTCCCCATGCGGTCAGAAGATGACAAAGGAGCTGGAGCAGGGTTGTGGGACCCGGTACCCGTGGCTAGCGTCGGGGTCTCGGCTGGGGATCCCGACAATTCCGAATTGTGTTATGCACAACTATGAACTATGTCAACTATGTGCCCATGATAGGACCTAGGAACAATATTGGAGCAACAGGAAAAATCAATCAGGAGGAATCGACAAAACCATAGGCCTATATTGCTTGAGTTGAGTGATGAGTTGGAGCAGTGGAGCAGGTGGCAATATTCCAGTCTGAAGGGATGATGGTATAAGATGAGGACTTTGGTGTTTTTAGACTCGGGACGATAAGTGATCATAAAATTGAAACATGTACAAAAATGGAGCCCAATGTGCTTGGCTGGGACTGAGTCTTTTTGCCTTCTCCAAATAGAGGACATTCCTTCCCGACTCCAATTATGGCAATCAGAATAAATCCCTGGATCAACGTTCTGTCCCTTATATCCATAACTTGTAATATTATTGCTTTCAAGAAACAAGTCCAGGCTCCTTTTGAACTCTTTTATTGATTTTACCATTACCACTTCCTCTGGCAGAGAGTTCCATAATCTCACCGCTCTTACTGTAAAGAACCCCCGTCTGTGCTGGTGTAGAAAACTTCTTTCCTCCTGCTGTAGAGGAGGTCCCCTTTTTATAGATACAGTCCTGGGTATAAATAGGTCCTGGGAGTGATCTCTGTACTGCCCCCTTATATATTTATACATAGTTATTAAGTCCCCCCTAAGCCGTCTTTTTTCCAAACTAAATAACCCTAATTCTGATAATCTTTCTGGGTACTGTAGTCCTCCCATTCCCCTTATTACTCTGGTTGCCCGTCTTTGTACCCTCTCCAGCTCCACTATATCTTTCTTGTACACTGGTGCCCAGTACTGTACACAGTATTCCATGTGTGGTCTGACTAGTGACTTGTACAATGGTAGAATGATTTCCTTGTCGTGGGCATCTATGCCCCTTTTGATGCACCCCATGATTTTATTTGCCTTAGCAGCAGCTGCCTGACACTGGTCGCTACAGGTAAATTTACTGTTAACTAATTATGCTTTGGCCAATTCATATAACCAAAACCTCTCATTTTTATTATGTTTATATATTTGTTGCCAACTTTATTAGGGTAAGAAGCGCAGACAGTTTTTGTTTCTTGTATACATTGTACAGCCAATACACTGTTTCTTGCAGCATGCTTACACCTGTTTGGTAGGCCTCGTATTACACATTTGTATTATTTGAGCCTGAGACTAGCTTAGCGCACCGACACTTTTTCTTTTCCCTGTTTGCACATATTTGAGGTTGTTGGCTCCTCATCAGTCTGGTTGCAGCTTGCTGTCCAGGGGTTAATAGGGAGGAGGTTTACTATATGTTTCGCTGATTCCAAAACAGGGTGTTGGGTAGAGGTCCTGTTGCACTGTTCTTCTTAATGTAATGCAATCTGATAATAGAAGCAATTTGTTGTCTTCAAGCGTGTTGTATCGTGGAATGCGGAGGGTTTAAACACACCTGTTAAGCGTAAAAAAGTCTTACTCACCTCAAGCGATTGCACCCACATGTTGCTCACCCACTGGTGTGACCCTGATAAAAATACCTTAAAGGCTCCATGGATTTGTGCTTGTTATTCAGCTATGTACAATTTCTGATCATGCCCCCATATGGAAGGATGTTCGATTGGCCTCTACATACCAGGCTTCCTGAAACTGGAGATTTCCTAATCACCTGTAAAATTCGGACTCATTTAAAACTTTCCTAATTGCTAAATGGAATGATTATGTTGATGATAACCATGAGCATTTGGAGGAACCTGACTTATTCTGGGGAGCTTCCAAACCAGTTATGAGAGGGCACGTCATTGCCTATGTGGTGGGCCGCATGAGGGAGGCTGAAGCTAAACTTGCCCAGCTTACTGATGATCTCTCCCAGACGTATGTTGCCGATAAAACCTTCAATAGGCCAGATACGATGAAAACAAAGAAATCGAATCCCTCTATGATGCTTGGGTCACCGAGAAGGCACAGCTTTCTTATAATTATGGATGAATTTTTTTTTAGCTAGGAGAACAGATTCAGTAGACTTTTAGCTAATTTAATTAGGCACTCCAAGACCAAACATCATAATGTAGTTCAAGTCAAGGATGCCTCTCAGTCTGTGGCATCCGAACCTAACAGTATTACCGAGCTTTACTTTTCAATTTGGCTATTGAGCCCCTAATCCGTATTATTAAACACACTCTTGAGATCGAGTGAATAAAGATGGGAGATGTGGATCTAAAAATTGTTGTTTTGTACAGGGCACTGCTGCTGCAGACCAGCAACACCAAAAACGAGCCCCCACAAGCCTTTTGATCACTCCTACAGGAGTGTGGAGACGAGCGCCCACCCTCCCCTGCCGCCGGATTGCTCTGCAAGTGTTAACCCCTTCAATGACGCAATGGTGTATGACACAATCGCAGCATTGCGGGGGTTAATATTTGTCCCCACAAACTTGTCCAGGGTGCTTCCAGGTCAAATGCTGTAAGTCTGGTAACTGCAGCAGTCAGTGGCGGAACTACTGCCAGTCAGGGGGGCCAAGGGGTGCTGAGGGGTCGTTTTCAGCAACCGCTCGGCACCCTTCTGTCTCCTCTGCTCCCTGCCGCTGCTGCCGCCTGCCTCAGCGCTGCCCCGACTGCAGTGGTGGGAGCGTGAGGCGTCTGTCTTGGGTGCCGGCGCTTCATGCTGAGCGCCGACATATGACGTCATATGCCAGTGCTCAGCAGTGAAGCCATGCGCACTGTGGCAGAGCAGAGAGACAGAGGCCTCGTGCCCCCACCACAGGACTGCACAGTAAGTGACCTACAAAGGGGGGAAGGGAGAGGGTAGATAGTGAGAGGGGAGGTAGGGAGAGGGTAGATAGTGAGAAAGGGGGTAGGGTAGATAGTGAGAAGGGGGGAGAGGGTAGATAGTGAGAATGGGGGGTAGATTGGGTTGGGGCAGGGGGGCCTTAACCTATTCTCGCAACGGGGCCCTAAGGCTTCTAGTTATGCCCCTGGCAGCAGTTAAAAACTGATGTAGAACCAATCAAAAGTAGGTTGATGATGATCAGATCACTCCTGGCCAATAGAAACTTCATTTTTTTTCCTAATTTCCCCCACATTTTTAGATATTTTTCATGCTTAATGATGGTTTATATATATAAATTATTATTTCAAAAGAACGCCCTACTTGTGCTGAAATTAGTGTGGGTACACTAATTGAGAAGAGAGAATTTATAGTTAAGGAAAGACATAGCAAAACAAAACTGCTCTGGTCTTTTAGTGCAAACGTAGTAACAAAAACCCGGTCCTGATGGGGTTAAAACTGAAGCACTTCCCATTTTTTCACATGCAAAACAAGGTTGTTCCCGTTCCCGTTTAAGTGGACCCATTCTCCTACTCTAAAATATCTGGGTCTCACAATTCCAACGAATTTAGCCCAACTTTATAAATTAAATTTTACTCTATTATTGCGTCAAATGGAGAACTCCTTTAACCCCTTAAGGACCAGACTGTTTTTTTTACCTTTTGTACCCTTTGGGACCGAGGCTGTTTCAACACTTTTGCGGTGCCTGTGTTTAGATGTAATTTTCTCCTCACTCATTGTAACATCCATCCTTTGCTGTTAGGAATTTTAAGGCAAGACAGGAGGCTTCATATTTTGCATATCTTCCTTTACTCTCACCACAGCAGCAAAGAAAGAGTTAACGTGAAACAGTGAACCAACCAATAGAAACAACATACACAGGAGGTATATAAACCCCTAAACCTTCCCCCCTCTTCCTCTTTCTTTGATGCTCACCGTGCTTCAAGGTCAGATCTTTTGCTATATTTGCTTTTGATTTCTGATTTTTTATTTGGTGTCAGTTATTTACTGTAGCAATGTAATATGATTTCTTATTATTCATTATGATTTATTTATTATTCCTACCGTTAGTAGGTTTTTCCTTTCAGGTTTATTTCGGGCATTAGCTACCCTCCTGTGGTGCTCTTTCCCTCCGTTTCTGCCCTCTTGGGCTCCGTTGGGGGGGGGCCTCGTTCCTCGGGCCCTCTTCCCCTCCTTTCCCTCTTCTCTCCCCTACCTTTCTGGTTCTCCTGGTACCCTGCCCGTTTCTTCTGTGGCTCGCCCCTTTTTTGTTCTTACCTGTTCCCTCGCTTGGGTTCTGTCACAGCTCGCGGCACTTCCTCTTTCTCGGGCGGCGGCCATCTTCTCTCTGGGCTTCGTTCGCCGTTCCCTCACCTTTGCCTTTGCGGCGGCCATCTTTGTTTTGGGCAGCGAGGTCCCGCATCGCGAGACTTCGCCACCATCTTTTTTGCTTCAGCTTTCTTTGCCGCGGCGGGCATTTTTCTGTTCGAGAGTCACGTTTCCTGCGTGATTCTCGGCGGACATCTTTGTTAGGCTCCGGATCTCGTGCATCTGAGTTCCGGTCGCCATTTTGGATTCATTTTTCGTGTCCACCGACGGTTTTTCCTCTCGGCTGCTCGCGTTTTTTCTCCTGTGGATCAGCTAGGCTGTTGCTTCTACCGGCTCTTCGTTTTATTGGGTGAGCCCCCGTTATTATCTCTTTGGGCATTCTTCTGGGTTTCCCTGTTCACCATACCCCCAGGTTTAATCAGACTGTTTGCCGGGGTGAGCCCCTGCTTTACTACTATTGCACTACCTTATACTGTTTGAATCAGGGTGAGCTCCTGTTTCTTGTCTCAGGGTGTGCCTCTAGTTTACTACTATGTCCCTAGAGAATACTCCTTCCCAAGATGCCTTTATGGCCTGGCTGGAGTCGAAATTTTCTACCTCCATGGAGTCCTTCCTAAACAAAATGTCTGCTTCTATGCCCCAGGGGCAGCCTCCTGCCCCTAGTAGACCCTCCGCTGTTCCCTCAGACTCAGATTCTGAGAAGTCAGATGAGGAGGCTCAGGGCTCTAAGCGCCCCTGGAAAGGCAGCAGTGTGTCGGCAGGCAAAGGTAAAGCCCCTGCTAAGCGACCCAAGACCTCTGACGTGCCTCTCTCTACAGGCCTGGCCTGCGATGAGGGCTCTTCCCAAGACCCACTTGCTATAGTGGATGAATGGCGGGCTAACTCCTCCAATGGCTCGGAAGCCTCAGTGAATCTGGTTTCGTCCAGAGACTTTGACTCACGCTTCGTTCGTGAGTGCTTGGTGGATGAGCCCACCTGGCCGAATCCCAACAGGCTCTGGCAGCCTATACGGCCTCCACATCTACGGACCTCCCGGTCCTGGACCCTTCGGGCTCCGCCTTGTTTGATCCTACTAGTATGCGCCACCCTAGAGCTACTGAATGGGCCCCGCCTGAGCACATTGCTCTATATTTACACAAGTGGCTACGCAAACCCCTGCCTAAGGAGGTGCGTAATAAGCTCCGGGCTGAATGCCCACGCCCAAACATTCCAGAAAAGGTTGCGGTCACACCCAAATTCGACCCTAACGTGGTCGCCCTGCTGGCCCTTAATAAGAGAGATCCCAGGAAGGGTCTAGAACAGGGTCTTAAATCGGCCCAAGACAAACTCCTGGACCTAGTGGGTCCCGTCACTCAAATTTTGTCCCTGGCCGACAGGGCTTTTTTGCACGCGACCCCCCTTGACCCCAAGCTCGTCCGCGACTGGGCTCTACGCGTGGTGTGTCTACTGGGCAACGCCAATGTGGCCATTGCGACCGAACGCCGCAGAGCGGCCCTGTTCCGCATGGATGCTCGCTTAGCTGATTTAGGTTCTAGGGATCTGGGGGCAGCGGCTAACGGCCTGCTTTTCGGTGACGCTTTCGTCAAGGAGTTGAACCGTCACGTGTCCCTCATGACGTCCTGGAATAAGGCGAAACTGTCGATGCAAAAAGTTTTTCAGACGGGCCCTCGTTTTTCCGCTAGGGCTGGACGACCGCGGGGCCGGGTCGCCAGCCGCTCATCTTTCCAAGGCTCCCGAGGATTCCCTCAGGCCCAGACGTCTTACCTGACCCAGTTCCAGCCCCAGCGCTCCTTCATTCCACGTGGTGGCAACAGAGGTCGAGGCGCTTCCGGATTCCCTAGAGGCCACTCCGGATTCGGTGAGTCCACATGTTCTTTACCCTTCTTTCCCTCCTCGGGTTGGGGGCAGTATCTCTCACTATTTCCACAATTGGGCGAGGATTTCGTCAGACCCTTGGATCCTCCAAACGGTCCAGGGTTTTCGGATAGATTTTGTATCTCCCCCCTTTCAGGTGCGCAGGCCCCCTCCCTCTCGCCGCTCCGCGGTCGATCGCGCTTTGGTGGATGCGGAACTTCGTTCCCTTCGCGACAAAGGAGCCATTCAGCGGGCCCCCGGCCCGATCGGTTTCCTCAGCTCCATCTTCTTGGTCTGGAAAAGGTCCGGGGAGTTTCGCCCGGTCATCAATCTCAGGGCCCTCAACGCTTTTGTGGTATACCGCCACTTCAAGATGGAGGGCATCCATCTTCTTCGCGACCTTATGTCGGAGGGCGATTGGTTCACCAGGCTGGACCTTACAGACGCGTACCTCTCAGTCCCAATCCACTCAGATCACAGGCGCTTCCTGCAGTTTTGCTGGGGCAGAGAAATCTGGCAGTTCAAGGCCTTGCCTTTCGGCCTCAGTTCTGCTCCCTGGTGCTTCACGAAGCTCCTAAAGCCGGTCATGGCCCTCTTCCGCTCCAGGGGCATCAGGTGCATCGTCTACCTAGACGATATCCTGCTTTTCTCAAGTTCCCAGTCGACTCTCCAAAGCCATACGGACTTCGTGGTCCAGTCCCTCCATTAGCTCGGTTTCCTGGTCAATGAGGCCAAATCGGAATTGTCCCCGAGTCAGCGGATCGTCTTTCTCGGTTTCGAGATAGATTCTCGGGCGGCCATGCTTCGACTCCCGCGGTCCAAGATTGTCGCCATCCGCAAAGAGATCAGAGCCCTTGTTCGCGCGGATTCTTGCTCCCTCCGTCTCCTGGCTCGTGTGGTGGGCCTTCTCTCGTCGTCCATTCAGGCGATATTCCCGGGGCCTCTGCACTATCGCGCCCTGCAGCGCCTCAAGGCGCAACATCTCCGCAGGCTCCCGTCCTACGACCAACCGGTTCAGTTGACCCCGGAGGTCCGCCAGGAGCTTCTCTGGTGGCTCCGGCATATGGAGGCGTGGAATGGTCGGGCGATCTTCGGATCCCGGCCGGACTTCGTTCTCGAGTCGGACGCCAGCATGCTGGGCTGGGGCGCGGCCTCCGCTTCGGAGGCGACCGGGGGTCTCTGGTCCCCAGAGGAGCGCTCCCTCCACATCAACTGCCTGGAGTTGATCGCGGGGTCGTTCGCGATCAAGAGCCTGGCAAGGGACCGCACGGACTGTTGTCTCCTTCTTCGGATGGACAATGTCTCGGCGGTCCGCTACATCAACTGCCTCGGCGGCACGCGCTCCAAGCGGCTCACGGAGGTGACCAAGGATATTTTCGAGTTTTGCCTGGCCCGCAATATCACCCTGCAGGCCGAGTATCTTCCGGGCGCGGAGAACCTTCTGGCAGATTGGTTCTCGAGGCATTGACGGGACGCCAGCGACTGGAGGCTCCATCCCCAGGTCTTTCTATCCCTTCATCACCTGAGGGGTCCTCTGCATCTGGACCTTTTTGCGTCCAGGACGAACCGTCAGACGGAGGACTTCTTCAGCTGGCTTCCGGATCCGGAAGCCCAAGCGACGGACGCGTTTTCCCAGCTCTGGCCTGCGTCGGGCGCTTACGCTTTTCCCCCGTTCGCCCTCATTCCCAGGGTAGTGCATCACCTGCGTCGGGCGGGGGGCTCCCTTGTCCTGGTGACCCCCCTTTGGCACTCTCAGCCGTGGTTTCCGGCCCTGCTGGAATTGTCCTGTCAGGATCCTCTGGCTCTCCCTCTCCTGCCGGATCTCTTATCCGGCCCGGAGGGTCAGCCTCACCCTCTCGTCCTGGAGGGCCGCCTGTCCCTGGTGGCTTGGACGGTTTCGGGGGTCCCCGCCCGCTCCCGGGCCTATCTGGCTCAGTCGCTTCTCCGGGAGTCATGGGCTCCAGGCACCAGGAAGTCGTACAGGTCTGCTTGGCGACGCTGGGCTGCTTGGTGTGTGGGACGACAGATGGATCCCCATTGGGCCCCTTTAGAGTCCGTTATGAATTTTCTGGCCGACCTTTTTTCTGCCGGCATGTCTTATCGGACGATTAATGTTTTTCGTTCCGCTATCTCGTTTGGGCATGTGGGGTTTGCTGGTGACCCGGTCGGTAAGGCTCCCTTGGTGTGTCGCCTGTTGCGGGGCATTCGCCTCTCTCGGCCCCCGGCCCCCCGCTACGACTCCCTTTGGGATGTGGCGGTGGTTCTGGATTTTCTCCGGGCCTGGCCTGATAATGATTCTCTTTCCCGTCAGTTGTCGGCTAAGCTTACTCTGCTCCTGTGTCTTCTGTCTTTCCGCAGGATTTCGGACGTGTGGGCCTTCGATGCCTCCGCCATCTCTTTCTCTCCGGAGGGGGTCCTGTTTCGGGTCTCTAGGCGGACTAAGTCTCTGTCTTCCGCCGTGTCTTACCCGTATCTTCATGACGACCCTCGGCTTTTCGTGGCTCGGTGCGTTCGTTCCTACCTTTCCCGCTCTGCTGCGTTTCGTCCCCCTTCGGTCTCTCAACTACTTATCTCCTACGTCAAACCGTTTAAGGCGGTTTCTTCCCCTACGCTAGCCAGGTGGGTCAGGTGGCTCTTGTCCCTGGCGGGGATTGATGCGTCTTTTGGGGCCCACTCGGTTCGGGGGGCCGCGGCTTCGGGCGCCCTCCGGGCTGGTGGGGCTTTGGGGGATATTCTCCAGGCGGCTGACTGGTCTCGTGCCTCTACTTTCCGCTCTTTCTATTTCCGCCCGGTTGCTTCGGCTGCGGTGGCTTTGGTGTCCAGGCGTTAAAACTGCAAAATATGAAGCCTCCTGTCTTGCCTTAAATTTGGAAATTATTCTAGCCTTGGTGCCTGAATAATTATAATTTTAATAAAGACAGGAGGCGAGTATTTTCCCTCCCTTCCCTCCCTGCAGGTGTTTGGCTCCTGGGGGTAAGTGCGCTGGTTTTTCTGCCTATGGTTGTTGGGGGCGTTCGTGCCCTCTTTGTTTATGTGATGCTCTTATGTTCTGCTCCTGTGTTCTGTTTGCGGCCGTCCCGGCCGTTTGTCTGGATGTGATTCTGTTACGTTTTTCTCTCTTTTTTCAGCTTGAGTGCTCCCGTGTCCTGTGCCTTTTGCGGTTTTTCCACTGGTAGCGGCTGGTTGCCCTCCTTGTGTGACTCCTGGTTCAAGTTCAAGTTCCAGTTGCGGTTCGCTGGTGTTGGACGGCGTTCTGATGATCCTCGGCTCCGGTTCGCAGCGGACGAAAGAGGAAGAGGGGGGAAGGTTTAGGGGTTTATATACCTCCTGTGTATGTTGTTTCTATTGGTTGGTTCACTGTTTCACGTTAACTCTTTCTTTGCTGCTGTGGTGAGAGTAAAGGAAGATATGCAAAATACTCGCCTCCTGTCTTTATTAAAATTATAATTATTCAGGCACCAAGGCTAGAATAATTTCCAATTATCTTCACTCTGTGCTGCTCGTTTCCTGTTTCTATCCACTAGTGGCCGCCCTTGTCACTCTGAAGCACCCAGAGTGATTATCAAGTCCAGCTGCACTCACACCTGATTGCCATGTCCAGGTGCACCTTGTTTCCTGGTTATCACAGCCTTTATAAACCTGCCCAGCCCTTCAGTCTGGGCCTTGACTTTGATGTTATAGGACTTCCTGCTTTGGTTCCTGCTTTGGTTCCTGCTTTGGTTCCTGCTTTGGTTCCTGCTTTGGTTCCTGCTTTGGTTCCTGCTTTGGTTCCTGCTTTGGTTCCTGCTTTGCGCCCAGCACCCCACAAGCTGAGTACCCTGCAAGTGGGCTATCTGCCGTGTGCCCTGCAAGTGGGCTTTCCTGTTGTGTGTGTGTGTCCCATCCAGAGGGCTTTCCTGTCGTGTGTGTGTGTGTGTGTGCCCCATCCAGAGGGCTTTCCTGTCGTGTGTGTGTGCCCCATCCAGAGGGCTTCCTGCCGTGTGTGCCCCATCCAGAGGGCTTCCTGCCAAGAGACTTTCTATCAGTATATGTTGTTATACCATCATCTGCAATACAGCTCTCATCAGCGCATCCGTCTGTAACAACCCCAAGCCATCATGCATCGTGGGGTACAGACAGAGCCCCTCGTATCCCCTGCACCTGGGCTCCTAACAGACCTGATCACCCGGTCCGTGACACTCATTTAGTGTACCCACACAAATTATATATTGTTTTTTTTCAGGACAAGAGGCGCTTTCTTCAGATACCATTTTTTTTATCAAATTATCTAATTTCCTAAAAAAATAAGATGAACAATTGGAAAAAAAAACAAAAAACACACATTTCTGACTTTTACCTGAAAAATCTTTTACTCATCCAAAAAAGCTAATGAAAAATCCTGCTAAATAGACTATTTGTCCAGAGTTTAGAAATACCCGATGTTTTCTTTTTCTTTTTTTCCTGCAAATTATTGGCTTTCCAGGGAACTTCTGGGCTCTGGCTACCCGGAGCCTTCCTGACGGGCACTGTTTGTACCTGTGGTGTGAAGGGAGGAGCAGCCCAATAGGCAGGGGTAACTGGAAATCCAAAAATCAAAGTCAGTAGGTATTCCTGTATAAAAAGCCTCTGTTTTGCCCACTCTCTTTTTCCCCACGGTGTGCTGAGGGGGGTGGCTTAGGAGCAGCATGCTGCAGAGCCTCCCCCACCCCGGCGTTCCCGCTACCACGGCGCCCATGAACCTTGCTCCCTGTGAGGACACGAGGAGGGGAGCTCCGGAGGACAAAGCCCGTGAAGTACGCCGCCGGGAAACGAACGGACAACCCCGCTGCTCGGAAGCAGGCTGCTGCCGGCAGGTACGCTCCTGACACTCCACTTGCGGGACGCGGCCAGGACTGCCCACTGACATCAGGGGATGGTCCCGTGTCGTTGATGGGAGTTCCAAATTTAATCTCTCTTTTATTGAGCTGCAGTAATAGAGTCAAGGCAGGTACTGGCAGACAGACTGAACCCTCTCCCCCATATTAGAAAAAAGAAAAATAATTGATGCCCCCGGTAATAAAGAAGATTCAGGGGCAGGGCAGGGTATAAGGAAGGCACTGGCGGGCAGACACATCCAGCTACAAGACTGATTCACCTCCCCTATATTAGAAAAAATATGAAATTATTCTCCAGAGTAAGAAGGAGACTGAGCCACAGTAGCAGAGGCATGGCAGGGCAAGGCAGACTCTGCCAGACCAAGACATCCAGAGTGTACAAGACTGACCCCTCATATTAGAAAAAAAGAACACAAATTGATCCCCTAGAGTAAGGAAGGGCATTGAGGGGCAGGGCAGGGTATAGGCACATCCAGCCACAGGACTGATCATCCCCCTATTTTAGATCAGGAAGAATTGATCCTCCAGAGTTAGGTAGGGCATTGATCAGATTATAAGCCAGGCACTGGCAGACAGTCACATCCAGCTACATCACTGACCCACACCCTAAATATTGGAAAAAATGAGATTTGATTATCCAGACGATACAGGGTTGAACAAAACTGCCCCCCCTCGACGTTAGAAAAAAGGGAACAAGAATTGTGGAAGGGCAGTGTAGGGTATAGGCCATGCACTCAAAGACAGACACATCCAGCCATAAAACTAATCCCCCCCCCAATATTAGAAAAAAAAATAGAATTGATTCTACAGAATAAGGAAGCAGACAGAGGGATAGCAGCAGAGACAGGACAAGGGAGGGACTGACAGACAGACTCATCCAGCTACTTGGTGCAAAACTGAATTTCCCCAATATTAAAAAAATGTAAAGAATTGATCATCAGAGTAAGGAAGGAGATTAAGGACCAGGACTAGGTCTGGGCAGACACTGACAGATTATAGACCCATGTAGCTCCTTGGTGTAGATATGAATTACCTCAGTAGTCTGACTTTGTGGATTTTGGGTAGAACTACCCACCAAAGTGTCAAGGGGTGTTGCCCAAATAGCTGATGTGACAAGTGGATCTAGTGCCGCTGCTTTGCATGGGTGCAAGGCATTAGGAATTGGACATGTGGGTGCTGCTACTGCCACTGCTGCTGGGAATTTCCATTTTCGATTTACGTATCTCTCCTTCACTTAGCATGCCCCTTTTGTGCTGCAAATCACCATCCCTGCAGACAAGCATGTCCCTCCAATTTGCCCTTAACCCTTGATCACAGAGGGTGGCCAGCACGTACTCCTGGGTGTCCATGATGGCTTACATGTGACCTGTCAGTTACTTTATCAGCCTACAGATCAGCTTCTCAATCTCCACATGTAATCTTTCACCCAGAAAGACCTGTTTTGTTCCAGGAAGTTTGCATTGTTTGTTTACAGTATGTAAATTGGGGGATGACTTGGCCCAAAGTGGTAGTGCTCAGTCCATCGTTCACCACCAGTCCAATATAGGGGAGGTGAATCAGTCTTGTAGCTGGATGTGTCTGCCTGCCAGTGCCTTCCCTATACCCTGCCCTGCCCCTGAATCTTCTTCATTACTGGGGGCATCAATTATTTTTCTTTTTTCTATGGTTCGATCTACTGCACCAGCATCTGAACTGCCAAAATGTGGGCTGATGTGTGCTGGTTATCTATAACCATGGAGTAAGAAAGATCTTTAACCCTGCTGCCTTTCTACCCCAGTTCTGCCCCTCCTGTCACCCTGAGTTCCTACACCAGCTGGATAGTTTGTTCAGCTGCCTTGGAAAGCTCATCCTTCAACAATGATCAAGACTGGTCAAGGTAGGGCACCACAGTCCTGCTGAAGGTGGTGCCACAGGGGAGGTGGTAGTTGGGAACAGGGGCCTTTAGAAGCTGCCTGAAGGCCTCCCCCTCAATCATTCAAACAGCGATAAGCTGACCAAGTAGTTGTGTCACTTTTTTTGATTGCTGCTTTGACATGCCCCTTGAGTGGAAAGTGTTCTAGGTTTGGCTTGCACTTTAGATGTCCCTGTCCTACCTGTCTCTGGGAACCAGTCACACTTTTTGATACAGCTAAGCCCTCACCAAGCCAGTTGCTTTGGCAAAGCTGAAACAAAGCTGGTCTGCAGTGTGTACATATGTGTTGATTCATATTAGAATTGGTGTGATGTCTACAATATCCCGGCTCACGGCCTTAATAGACAACTTGTACCTTGCAGTGTGCCCATCTCCCACACTCTCAAAATGTTCCCACACTTTACTACTGATTTGCCCCCCCAGACGAGGTAGCAGTTTTACTAGTGGTAACTAGTGTTTTTTTCCCATGATGGTTGTGATAATGGTGGTTGTAGTGTTGCCAGTGCACATAGGGGAAACCGTGGCATATCACTGCTGCTGCTTCTGCAGAGTGGAAGGAGCAACATATCTAACAGAGGAAACAGTATTACTGGAAGATGTATCGCTTGACTCCTCCAAGTCTGGCTCATAATTTATATCCAGGTCATCGTAGTCATCAATAACATTCATCCCAGTTAATTTTTAAAGTAAAAAAGCCCTAAAATAACCATTAACTTTTCTGTGCTAAACTATTTAATGAACTTGCAGTATGGTAGATGAGCAATGATTGAACATCAATCACAGCCTTGGCTAAGTTAACTGTCACTGACTGCCTCACAGTCTGTAAATGCTACTGACAAGTTAAAATAGCATCAGCACACTTATATACCTACTGCTTGCCCCCCCCCCCCTTGAAAACACTGATTGTCCAAAGTGAAAAAGTAAGGGGAAAAAAACACACAGTTTGGTGGACCCATCAATCACAACCATAACGATCAATTAGACCACTCCCGATTGTTTGGCTATTTCTACCTACTGTATCGGTCATTTATATGTAACCTCCTACACACAGTCCATTCACACTTTACCTCATCAAACAGCACCAAACGGCTTGTAATTATTATTATTATTATTTTTTTTTATATATATATATATATATATATATATATATATATATATATATGAGTGCCATCATATTCTGTAGCACAGTACAATGTAAACAAGGACATAACATGCACCATATTTAATATAACAATATCGACTTATGATGCCAAAATAGCTTGTAATGGTGGCTATACATGGCAAACTAATAGACAAATTTTACCAAAGTTTTGGCCACTGGTTTTTGGTTGTTTCATTGGGGACCCGTACAAATGCACAAAACAAGCAAATTTCATTGCACAAGTCTAACTGATCATCCAGTCTTGGAGAAAGTGACAAATGTCATTACACAAAACGTGTTGCCAATTGTGGCATACATACTGGAAAACATGGCCTTATTGCACTCTGCATAGTGTCTCACATCAACTGTTGCATTTGCACATGTGTAATTATTTACTCCATGCTTTAGCACTGGGATCAAAACCTTCTGTCCAAGGGTGACTTTCAGTGGTTTTTAATTCAGGTTTGTACCAGTCAGGAAAAAAGATTGGTGAAGGGTTAAGGATGAACAAGTTTACTATTGGGGAGGAACAGTAAGAGATGCAGCAGGTTCAAGCAACTGGGGCCCACATCCCCTAAGGAACCTAATCATTGTGTATTGTAAAACAACCAGTGTATGTGGTCTTCCAAACTGCTGTATACATGAACTGTGCAGTAAAGCCTGTATTATTTTTAATCCTGCTTGAAGAAGGCCGTGCCCACAACCCACAAAATACCCACCAGAGGCATAGAAATCTTAAAGGCCCACAATGCCACCCCACAAACCATCCCCATAAAAGTACGTGTATGTGCAGGTATGTTAGTGTGTGTGTAAAATTTAGATAAGAAGGTATAAAAAAAAAAACATCTAAATCACATGCGAATTGGACTAAGGATGTACAAGGTACAAAAGGGGTAGTGACCACGATACTTGGCTCAGTGTGGATCAACAACAAATACTGTAATAATCCTAAATTACCAAAGATACAATGTAATGAAAAAAGTGTAAATGTGCGCTCAAAAATACAAAGTAAAAAAAGTATACAGTCCCCATCAAATGGTGTAAGGGAAACAAATACTCCAACAATTCCTTGACAGGATTTATCCCTTGTCATAACGACCATCAAACATAATACAGTATATACAATGATCAGCCATAACAGTATGACCACCAGGTGAAGTAAATAACACTGTTAATCTTCTTACCATGGCACTTGTCAGTGGGTGGGATATACAAGGCAGCAAGTGAACATTTCGTCATTAAAGTTGATGTGTTTAGAAGCAGGAAAAACTGGAAAGTGTAAGTATCTGAGCGACTTTGAGAAGGGACAAATTGTGATGGCTAGACAACTGGGTCAGAGCATCTCCAAAACTGCAAAAGTAGTCCAAGGAAGGAAAAGTGGGGAACCAGCAACAGAGTCATGGGCAGCCAAGGCTCACTGATTGCTGAAAAAGTTAATGCTGGTTTTGAAAGAAAGGTGTGAGAACACACAGTGCATCACAGTTTGTTGAGTATGGCGCTGCATAGTTGAAGACCAGTCGGGTTGCCCTTGCTGACATCTATCCACTGCCGAAAGTGGCTACAATGGGCACGTGAGCATAAGAATTGGACCACGGAGCAATCGAAGAAGAAAGAGGCCTGGTCTGATGAATCACATTTTCTTTTACATCGTGTATGGCCAGACACGTGTGCGTCGCTTACCTGGAGAACACATAGCTGTAAGGGCCGCTCTAAGTCAGGTCCCATTCAGCCTGCAGAGCTGCTCATTTCTGGTTTCTTTGCCTTGTTTCAGTTTCCTTGCCTTGCTTCAGTTCCCATGTTTTGCTCTAATCCATTCCTGGATTTCCATATGCTCTGTTCTGTGCTTCTGATTCCTTGATTCCAGTTCTGCTCTTTACTTTGACTCTGTTCCCTTTAGAAGGTGTGCCCCACCATTTATGTTTGTCTCAGTCTGCAGTCTACAGGTATGTCTCTCTGATATGTGTTTGGACTTCATGTTTGGTTTGTTTAGTACCTCTGTAGGCAGGGTTTAGCGTTAGGACCCAACGAGAATTGCAGTACTTTAGCGTAGTGGTGGGCTAAGCATACTATGGCCATATGATGTGACGGAATCTCCAATTGTTATCTTATAGTACTAGGCTAGTCCTGTATCCATGTGTGTCTGTATTTTGTGTACCTTTGCCCTCCTACTCTAAATATCTGAGGATTTCCGTTCCTCTCTCCTCTTCCCATGTCCCAGTTAAGATGTTCTATCCTTGCTTAAAGGAGATGTGTCTGAGGATTCTGGCTCCTCACTCCATCCCCTGTGTTCCTTTCCTGGTTCCCTGTCCTTTGTTGTGCTCTGTTCCAGTTATGTCCTGTCTTCCTATGTTCCTTGCTTGCTCTGTCCCCCTTGCTTACTATGTTTCCATTATATACTCTGCTTAGCTTCCGTACTCCCAGCCTGCAGCATCTTGCCCATGTCTATGTTCAGTTATGTTTCATGCCTGCTCCAGGGTGTCTGCTGGACATATCCAAGTTTTGTTCGGATTTCCACATCCAGCCAAGTTTAGTTCTGCTTTGTTCTGGACTGCTGCTATGTCAGGGCCCTGGTTTGTGGCTGCACTATCCTAGGTGCCCAACCCCTGGGAGAGGGCAGTTACCCTGTACCAGGCCTTGACCAACTCCGATACTGCGCTAATACTCCTATGTCCCTGGAGAACCCTGACAATAGCACCAGGATGCAACCATGGAGGCCCCACCTCGCAATGTGCAGGACTTACAGGATCTGCTGCTAATGTCTTGGTGCCAGACACCTCAGCACACCTTCAGAGGTCAGGGCTGTTTTGGCAGAAAAAGGGGGACATATTACTAGGCAGGTGGTCATAATGTTAAGGCTGACCAGTGTACATTCCCCTTTTATTTCCAACTTCTCACTGGCAATGTCACCCTTTTCCCCATACATATAACACTACCATAACCCCGTCTATTTAAAAGATATACTTATTTAGACAAAATCCTTAAATGAGCACTATCTCCAGGCCAGTTTTGTCTTCAGCAATTACAGCAGAAAGGTCTTGTAGACTAGAGCAGAAAAGTGAAAAGCTGAAAAAAGAGACATTTTACAGATACATTTTATAATCCAAAAATCTTACAAATGAACCCCCAAAAATGCAGCTCATTTCTACAAGGCCGCTAGGTAGTACAATGATTTCTAAGATTTGCAAATTGTTACTCCAAAGAAAATGGCTAATCCTAGAAAATGGACCAAAGATCCCTTTTCACTTTAAACAAATCTGTCACCTCCATGGCTGTTTTCAAGCACCCCTATCATTGGAAAATCTTAATTGTACAGTGTTGTCATCCCTCCTATTTTTATAATGTCACCTTTATACCGTATTTGCTCGATTATAAGACGACCCTGATTATAAGACGACCCCCCAAAATCTGAATATTAATTTAGGAAAAAAAGAAAAAGCCTGAATATAAGACGACCCTAAAGGAAAAGAGTTTTACCCGTAAATGTTAATTCATGGAAACTATTTTTTTTAATAAAAGCTATGATTGAGGAAAAATATTTTTTTTGTTTTTATTTCCTTGTATTTTCCAACCTGTCCCCCAGTTACGCACATCTGCCCCCAGGCTTGCCACACCAATATGGCAATGTGGCCCATGATATGCCTTTTAACCCTCTATATGCCACTGTGCCCCATGGTATGCCTTTTGACCCCCAATGTGCCACTCTGCCTCCAGAAATGCCTTATACCCCTATATCCCATTCTGGCATTTAGGGGGTTAAAATGCATATTATGGGGCAGAGTGGCATATAGGGAGGTATAAGGCATTCCAGCAGGCAGAGTGGCATTAAGGGAGTTAAAAGGCATTGTATAGAGCACTCTGCCTCCAGAAATGCCTTATACCCCTATATGCCACTCTGGCATTTAGGGGGTTAAAAGGCATATTATGGGGCAGAGTGGCATATAGGGAGGTATAAGGCATTTCAGGAGGCAGAGTGCTCTATTAAATGCCCCCTTAACGCCACTCTGCGTCCTGAAATGCCTTATACCTCCCTATATGCCACTCTGCCCCATAATATGCCTTTTAACCCCCTAAGTGCCAGAGTGGCATATAGGGGTATAAGGCATTCCAGAAATACCCTATGCCCCCATTTAACACACACACACACACACACACACACACACACACACACACTTACTTACTTACCGGTGCTTCCAATTTCCTGCTGTATTGCCGGGGCAGCGGGTTGATGTCTCCTTCCGCTGCAGCCGGAAGGAGGTGGAGTTGGCAGCGGGGGTTTGTCTGCGTCCGTCGCATACCTTCCCCGACTGTCAGCCGGGGAAGGTATGCGAGACGGACGCAGACAACCCCCGCTGCCAACTCCACCTCCTTCCGGCTGCAGCAGACGGTGTCTACGCGGATCGCGTAGAAGTCAACCCGCTGCCCCGGCAATACAGCAGGAAGCACCGGTAAGTGTGTGTGTGGGGGGGGGGTGTTAAATTGGGGGGGGAGACAGGAGGATCCAGGTCCCCTGCAGCGGCGCGGGGGGTCTGGATCTTAGTCTCATAATCAGACCTCTATTTGAGGTCTGATTAGAAGACGACCCCGATTAGAAGACGAGGGGTATTTTTCAGAGCATTTGCTCTGAAAAAACCTCGTCTTATAATCGAGCAAATACGCGGTTGGACACCAAAATAAAACATCTTCCTTTTCAGTTTTTATTTCTGCATTCTGTAGCTTTGGTCAGGATTATGAAAAGTGAGAGGAAGTATTCAATTCTCTGAACAACTCTTATGGTGGAGTTCCAAGAACAAAGATAATACAGTTATCCCCCCTATGTTGTTTCTGCTCCTTTCTCATCTTATATTGTACCTGTAGGAGACAAGGTGAAGGATTAAAGCAACAACTGAAAGTTCAAAAGACAGACTTGGTTGGATGGATCTTCAAATTTGAAACATTCTGCTGATTTAAATACAAGGTCTCCTATAAATCATACAATGTGTTTATCATTTAAACTTGACTTTTGTTTATCTTGGTCCCTGCTTCATTGGCCACGGCAGGGCCGGATTGACTTAGGGGCTGATGGAGCTGCAGCTCCAGGCCCCTACCTTAAAATAGGCCCAGTCAGGACCGGACTGACTGGGCTTATGCGGCCGCATTAACGCAGGGCATAAGGGGCACCTGTCCCATAAGCCCACCGCAACTGCGACCGGGTCCGCCACCCTAAGGGGCCGGGAAGCCCCCACCAGGGCCGGCCTTACGGGTGTGCGGCCGCACACGGTTTCAATTAAAACATCGGGGGGGGGGGGGTTTGGTTCTTTTTTTTTATTTTTTACTTTATTTAACATCCTCCATGTTAAATAAAGTTTTTGTTAACTTTATTTAACATGGAGGATGTTAAATAAAGTTAAAACTAAACCCCGATTTAAGCCCTGTGCGGCCGCAGACCCCTAAGGCCGGCCCTGGTGGGGGCTTCCCGGCCCCTTAGAGTGGCGGACCCGGTCGCAGTTGCGGCGGGCTTAAGGGGCCCTGCGGTCCTGACTGGGCCTATTTTAAGGTAGGGGCCTGGAGCTGCAGCTTCATCAGCCATCAGTCAATCCGGCCCTGCCGTGGGCCCCGGTCACAGTTGCTGCTTGCTCCGGCAACAAGGTAAGTAGGGTGAGGGAGGGGGTGCAGTGAGAAGGGGCAGAGGGAGGTTAGATAGTGAGAAATGGGGAGAGGGGATAGATAGTGAGAGGGGGTACATATTAAGAAGTGGGGAAGGGGGTACATAGTGAAAAGGGGGAACATAGTGAGAAGGGGCAGATAAGATGGGGAGAGGGGGTAGTGTGAATGCGTATGAGAATAAATGAATAAATGCGTGGATGAATTGTGTGAATGCGTATGACAATTAATGAATTCATGTGTGGATGAATTGCTTGAATGATTTGTGAGACTGCATTAATGAATGTTAATGATTTGTGTGAATGAGTGAGTAAATGCAAAGATGGTACATGAAGGGTGGGCTTTAACAAGAAATAAATAAATAAATAAAAATGGGCTGCTTAGGCTTAAATGCCCGGGCGTATTTTTTGTCCCAGTCCGGGCCTGACCGTGTCTTAAATGCACTTTTAGTGAAGTCTATGGAGGATGTGCTGGTTCAGCAATTTAAATGGACCAGTTGAGGAGATCAGTGATCTACCTGTAACCAACCTATTAAGAACCAACTCACCGGGGCGATCTGCCGGCCCCATGGACCTGCCACCATCAATGCCCTTTTGGAGTTCAAAGTATGTTGAGTGCTAGCAACATAGCTGACTATGTTATCTTCTAAGTAATGGCACTCAGACCTGTATTAAGTGATCACCTAATGCAATTGCTCAGGTCTCTTCTGAATGCCCTTCGCCTACGGGTAGTTTTCTCCTACCTCCACTGGCAGAAGTCAAAGAAACATAGAAGATAGCAGATAAGAACCATTTGGCTCATCTAGTCTGTCCATTTTCTTCCTGATGTAAGGGACTCAAACCCTTTCAGTCCTTGGTCTGTTCCCATATTAAGGATAGCTTTTTGTCTATCGTATACATATACATGTTTGAATTCTCTTTCTTTATTAGTCCCATCACTTCTGCTGGGAGGCTGTTCCATTTGTCTACCACTTTCTCAGTAAAGTAGAACTTCCTTACATTACATCTAAGCCTCTGGCCTTCTAGTTTTAGACTATGACCTAACATTTCTCCTCCTTTCAAATAAGCTTGTTTGTTAAATCCCTTTAAGTATTTAATCTCCCTTCTTTACTCCAAGCTATACATTTTAATATCCCTTAGTTTTTCCTGATATTTTTTTATCCTGCAAACCACTTAATATTTTGTAGCCCTTTTCTGAACTCTCTCCGATGTGTCAATATCATTTTGGAGATGGGGGTCTCCTGAACTGTATACAATACAAGGCAAGACTTGACCAGAGGTCTGTAAAATGTCCACCTACCTCTTGCTGCTACTAATGCGTCTCGCTATACAACCCAGCACCCTGCTTCCTTTTTCTGACACTTTATTGCATCGTCAGCTTACCTTTAAGTCATCCGAAGTAATGACTCCTAGATCCCTCTCTTCTGTTAACAGAAGAAGATGTGCACTGAGTGGCATTTCCCACCATTATATCCCTGGTGTTACAAAACAATTTTGAGAAAAAGTGCAAGTGAACAATTTATACTTCCCCCTCCTGTCTTTAAACTCCTCCCTGGCAATTAACTCTTCACTGGAGAAAATAGAAAATAATGAAAACTCCCACAAAGCAACACAATTAATTACTTAAATAGGCAACAACCTGACAATCCTCCCTTTTTATTCTCAAAATTTTACTCTTCTCGCCACAGAAGCAAACATGGTGTATGAGAGAGTAACAGTAGAGAAGTTAAATAGAAGTACTTCCTGACAATTAGCTCTTCACTTCTTCCTCTAACCAGCCCAAAATGAAGGGAGCGTGAGGTCTGTTTCTACTGACCTCTCTTTCAGTGCTCCTTCGCTATGTGTGCCAGTGATTGATGTGTGTTTGGGCAGGCATTTGCATGTGTATGTGTGTGTCTGATTATGTTAGTGTGTGTAGGGGTGGCTGGGTATGTTAGCATATGTATGTGTCTCTCTGGGTATGTTAGCATATGTGTGTGTCTGGGTAAATTAGCATGAGTGGGTATGTAAGTGTGAGTGCCTGGGTGCATGTGTTACTGTGAGAGTCGGGGTGTTTTTGCGTGTGTTTTAGTGCGTGTGTTTTAGAGCGTGTGTCTGAGTGTGTGTTAGTGTCTGTGAGTGTTAGCGTGAGTGCGTGAGAGTGTCTGAGTGTCTGGGTATGCGTGTTAGTGTATTTTTTTTATATAGAAAACAACACAAAATATACTTGCATTCATATGTCACCTTTAACATTATATTCTTATTTCATACATTTGAAAACATTCAATAAAATGAGGATGCAGGGAAGAGAAAAAAAAATCCATTTATCCATTCATATTGGCATGTAGTTTAGCAATTGTTTTATATTCTATTGTTTACAGGGTTACTATGAGATGATAATTTCACCATCCTTTTTATACAGTAAATGTCTTGTAGATTTAGATTTATTTGCAATATTGTGGTTCTACTTAATTCTATTTTAGTCGAGAGCCTGCCTGTGTTTTCACTATTTCCCAAGATAAGTGGTTTTTAGATTTCCAGTTTTCTGCAATTGTTATTAGGGCAGTTATTAGTAAATGTATCACTATAAGTGTCTGTTCTGATGATATTTTTTGTCTAATTTATATGTAATTAAAGTAAAGTAAAGTCAGTGGCAGGTTTTAACTTTATTCCTGCAATAATTTGGACCATAGTGGTTGAATATTGTTACAGTTCCACCAAGTATGTATATACTGTAGTATCTGGTGTATAACTCGCATCTCTAACAAATTGAAGATGCTTGAGGAAGCATTTTTGCAATTCTGGATGGAACCAGGTACCATCTATTTAGCACTAAGTAGAATATGTATTTCCTTACTCTGTTTATTGATGCTATCCATTCTTCCACGAAGATTGTGTCTCCAATCTCTCTGTTCCATTTGTTATTGCTTGTAATTATTTTTCTATTTCTTCAAATCCTATATTATTATTTGACTTCTAAATAAAAACTCCAGGTTACAGTTCAATATTTAGGAGATTTCGATGTAAGTGTTTCTCAAAAATTTCTTGTATTCTCAAAAAGTAAAAAAAATCTTTGGTCTTTAGTTGTGTGAAAGTCTTAAAGGCATCATTTGCTAGTAGGTCCCCAACAGATCTTATACCAATTTAAGCCATTCATTTATGTGGAGATATTTGATATTCAGAGTTATTATTAATATTTATTGTTTTATATAGCTCCATTAAATTCCGTAGCGCTGTACAATGGGTAGAGAGGACATAACAAGTAGTATGTAAAATAACAATATGACGTACAGAAACAGCAGGTGAGGAGAGCCCTGCTCAAAGGAGCTTACAATCTAGAGGCAGTTAGGGTGTATTACATAACAGGTAAAAGGTAAAAGTGCCAAAGTTAGGGATGGACCAGTCACACTAGTGTAAGTATTGAAGGGGAGGGACTAGGAAAGGTGAACTAAAGGAATATATGTTCCTTTAGCTCATGTTGTAAGAAGTGGGTCTTGAGGGATTTTTTTGAAGGACCCAAGACAGGGGGAAAGATGGATAGGCCGGGGGAGGGCATTGCAGAGGATAGGGGCAACCCTTGAGAAATCTTGTAGGCGCGCATGAGAGCTAGAAATCAGAGAGGATAGAAGGAGATCATTGGATGAATGGAGAGAACGTTTAGGAGTGTATTTAGAGATGAGTGAGGAGATGTATGTAGGGGAACTGCTGTGAAGGGCTTTGAAAGTAAGAGTCAGGATCTTGAAATGAATCCTGAAGCACACAGGCAGCCAATGAAGAGACTGGCAGAGGGGAGAGGTGTTAGTGAAGCGATGGGAGAGGAAGAGAGTCTGGCAGCAGCATTCATGGTGGATTGTAGAGGGGTGAGACGGTTAAGAGGAAGACTAGCTAAGACAATAGTCAAGAGTTACAATAATCAATAGGGAATTTCTTTCCAAATATCATATCGTAGACCAGTCTGCCAACCAGAGTTCCAGACAACCTCGCCCCACAAGAAGTGTGAACACCTTCTGACACCTCTAGATGAAGACTGCAATCTACACCTCATTATACCACCATTGACTGATCAAAGAATTTAGCCCTGGACTGAACTGATCTAATCTGCTTTCAAATCTGCTTTGTATGTTTACTTAAGAGAGATGCTTTCCACATTTATTTTGTATAATATGTCTGAGGAAGATACCTGAGAGGTCTTCAAAGTATGCATTCTAAATCTACTCAGTTAGCCAATAAGTATGTATCAACTTGACTCTACTTGTCTCCATGGAATTTGGGCCTCTACTACTTCCACTGGGAGGCTAATCCACTTATTTACCACCCGCTCAATAACATAAAAAGTATGTACTGTACATTAAATCAATGCCTCTAATCTCTTAGTCTTTCCTGATAGTTCTTATCCTGCAAACCAGTCACCATTTTATCCCTGGCATGGAAACCTTGTGACAAAAAGGACAATTGGTACACATACCTCACTACTTACCAGTATAATAAGCACCCACATCTCATCACCAACAAATACCCAGACAATCACAGCTTTAGAACCACCAGTGACTACAACACCCATAATTTTGTATAAAAATAGTGGCAATAGATGATCTATGCCCCTCTTACTATTACCTCTTTCAATGCCAGTAGGGGAGGAGATACACACTCCAATACAAGGAAAGGAGCATCGTGTATGTGTGTATGTGTAAGTAAGGTGTGTGTATCTATGTGTGTGTATAATGTGATGATTTTTATCTAAGTTACAGTAATGAACAAACACAACCTGTTCTAAACTAATAATGAACAAATTATTGTATTGTTTTTGTACACATTGAATACACCATTCTAACTTTCACAGTGTAGGTTGAAAAAAGTACATAAGCCCCTTGGCTAAACACTTCAACAAACGCTAATTGGAGTTAGGAGTTAGTAAACCTGGAGTCCAATCAATGAAACAGGATTTGAGGTGTGCATCTGCTGATGTGAACCATGTCTCACCAGTGGCGTCGGCAGGGGGGGGCCAGAGGGGGCCATGGCCCCCCCTACATTATGCTGTGCCCCCCAGTGTGCCCCCCCAATTGACCCGGCTCACCGCCGGGAAACCGGGACATTTCCCGGTGTGCCGGCACATTGAGCTGCTGTAAAACCGAAGGGGGGGACCGATAATAGAGAAATCCCCCCCAGGGCTGTAAGTGGTGCTGCCCGATCAGCAGCTGCAGCGTGCAGGACTGGTTGGGGAGATCCGTGTGCTCTCTGTCACTGAGCGCCGGGCGATGGGATATGACGTTTATATCCCAGCCCCGGCGCTCAGCATAAACAGAGTGAGCGGCAAACCAGAAGGAAAGGAGGAAGAGAAAGCAGAAAGGAAGAAGAGAAAGCAGAAAGGAAGAAGAGAAAGCAGAAAGGAAGAAGAGAAAGGTAAGAGATGTGAAGGAGGAAGGGGGGGTGTTTGAAGTGGAAAACGAGGGGGGGTTTGAAGTGGAAAACGAGGGGGGGTCTGATGTGCAAAACGAGGGGGGGGTCTGATGTGCAAAACGAGGGGGGGTCTGATGTGCAAAACGAGGGGGGGTCTGATGTCTAAAACGAGGGGGGGTCTGATGTGCAAAACGAGGGGGGGTCTGATGTGCAAAACGAGGGGGGGGTCTGATGTGCAAAACGAGGGGGGGGTCTGATGTGCAAAACGAGGGGGGTCTGATGTGCAAAACGAGGGGGGGTCTGATGTGCAAAACGAAGGGGGGGTCTGATGGTAGATATGTGTGTGTGCATATACAAATGGTGAGGCATGTATTCGGGCAATGTTTATGAATGTGTATGGGCACTTGGGCAGGCATATGTGTGTGTATAGGGCAGGTGTGTATATGTGCATGTATGGGCACGTGCATATATGGGCACTGTATGTGCATACGTGTGTATGGGCAGTGTATATGTGTCTGTCTGTATGGGCAGTGTATATGTGTGTATATAAGGAGTGTATTTGTCTTATAGTGTATACGTCTGTGTAAGTATGTGCAAGGGCAGTGTATATTTATGGGGAGGCATGTGTGTGTGAGCAGTTTATGTATGTTTGGGCAGGCGTGTATAAGGGTAGTGCATATGTGTGAGTACTGGCAAGTGTGTATGTGCAGGCAATTGCAGCGTATATATGTGTTTTTGTGGGCAGGCATGTGTAAGAGCAGTGCATATGTGTGTGTATGAGCAGTCATGTCGTACTTAAAGGGAAGACAATGATTCCCTGTAACACATTTTTAACTCAGGGGCGCCTAGGGTTAAATCCAGGCCTATTTCTGGTTAAAATGAGTGTGTGTGTCACTGTATGTAGCATTTGGACACAAGAGAATATTGCGGGGTGCTACTTGATCTAGGGCATCACTAATACAAAGTGCCACGTGTTAAATCTACGGGTAGGCAGAGTAAGTGAATGATGTGTTTGAATGCGTGTCTGGGTGTGATAGCGTATGTTTGTGGGTATGTTATTGTGCACATCTGTTTTTGTGGGTATGTTAGTCTGTTTTCAGGTGTGTTATGGTGGGCATGTGTCTAGGTATATTAGGGTGGGATTGTTTTGGGGTGTATTATTGTGTGTGTGTGTGTGTGTTTGTTAGTGTGTGCATGTGTATGTATGTTATTCAAGTGTCTAAGTGTGTGGATATGTTCCTGTGTGCATGACGTGTTAGGAGTCTTAGATGGATCCTTCAATACATCATAGTAGTCTCTGTGGCCGTGTCCAGCGGGGTCCATCTGTGGTTGTAAGATTTTTCTGTTTCTGTGGGAATTTTCTCCCATTCATCTAGTAGAACGTTTTATGAGCTGAAGGTGATATACCAAGACATTTTGGACAACACTATGCTTCTAACTTTGTGGGAACAGTTTTGGGGAGGGTCCTTTTCTATTCCATCATGACTGTGCCCCAGTGTACAAAACAAGGTCCATAAAGGCATGGTTGCAAAAATTCCCCACAGAAACTCTCCAAAATCTTGTGGAAATCGTTCCCAGAAGAGTGGAAGCTGTTATTGCTGCAAAGGGGGGCCAACTACATATGAATCTCTATGTATTTATAATGCAATGTCATAAAAGTCCCTGTTGGTGAAATGGTCAGGTATACCTTACCAGTAAAAATGCTATCCCCCCCAGATTTTTAGGGGTTCCTACGCCCATGCATGCTAGGGAGCGTTGAGCGGGGCCCAAGAAAATGCTTGGGTAGGGTCCAATATTTTCACTATAAAATATATTGGCAGCAGGGTAAATATCTATATATGTTTTGGCAGCAGGGTCTAATATTAATATATATTTGCTGCAGGGGCTAATATTAATATATATCGGAAGCCGGGACTAATAATATATACCGGCAGCAGGGTCTAATATTAATATATATCAGCAGCAGGAGCTAATATTAATATATATCGGAAGCAGGGGCTAATATTTATTTATATATATATATATATATATATATATATATTGGCAGCAGGGTCTAGTATTTATATTCATATTGGCTGCAGGGCCTATTATCAATAAATATTGGTTGCAGGGGCTAATATTTATATATATTGGCTGCAGGGACTAATAATATATATCAGCAGTAGGGGCTAATATTAATATATGTTGGCAGCAGGGTATAATTTTTATGTATATCGGCAGCAGGGTATAATATAAGTATGTATCCGCAGCAGGGGCTAATATTAATATATATCCACAGCAGGGGTTAATATTAATATATATCGGAAGCAGGGTCTAATATTTATATATATTGTCAGCAGGGGCTAATATTAAAGAATGAAAAATAACTGTCAATTTAGCTGTTATTTTGAAATCATATTTCAATCACGGTCTTTACTTCAAAGTGATAAGTGCATATTATGTAGTTAAAAATGCACGTCTAACGTGTATGTGTGTATATATGTATATATATATATATATATATATATATATATATGTGTGTATATGTACTGTTTTATAATTGGCCCCCCTACTTTGGTCCCTGGCCCCCCATGTGCCCCCCCTAAATATGAAAGCTGGAGACGCCACTGTGTCTCACAAAAAAGACTTACAATCAAGAATTGTTGATTTGCATAAACCAAGTAAAGAGTTTACATATTCATCAGCTTAGAGTTAGACAAGATGACTCCAAGGGCACAACAGAACGCTTAATAAGGTATAAAAAGAACCCTTCCATTGCTATGTGGTCCAGTTCTTATGCTCACGTGCCCATTGAAGGCACAGTCCGCAGTGGACGGTGGTCAGCATGAGCACCTTGATTGGTCTCCAGCTACATAGCGCCATATGCATCAATGAGCCTTGGCCGCCCCATGACCCTGTCGCTGTTTCACCGCTTTTCCTTTTCCTTTTGGACCACCCAAACAAGAGCTGTAGTTTTGGAGATGCTCTGACCCAGTCGTCTAGCCATCACAATTTAGCCCTTATCGAAATCGCTCATATCCTTACTCTTGCCTTGCATTGGAGGTATAGATCAAATGAGAATCACATAGAAGCATAAAGATCAACTGAATAACCCCTTGATGACAATTGACGGTCCGGGCACGTCACGTGAAAACAGTTTACGACAATTGATGTGCCAGGACCGTCATGAATTCAAACGGGTGAAGAAAGCGATATACATTCAATTTCTGCACCTAAATGTCAAGTCATTCAGCAACACCGAGATCGGCATCAGGGGCCATGTCTGCTCCCCCCCCGGCGCCGACATCCGCCATACACTGTTTGGCGGCAGACGGCCGTTTTAAGAGAGTTCAATGGTGTCGCTGAATTGCCTCGGTAGCGAGGTACTCAGCGACACCGAACACCTACTCTCGGACGTGCTGTGACTGCTTCGGGTAAAGGAGAGGGTGTGTATGGGTATTTGTTTTAAAGAAACATGAGTACTAGAAACTATTTTTTTTATGCACTGGTTATCGTCAAACAGTTTTGATAACAACTGTAGAGAACACTAGGTCTACTGCACTGCACAATAAAAGGATGGGGGGGTTGATTTACCATTAACCCAGGGGCGTACCTAGAGTATTTGGCACCTGGGGCGGATCCTGCATGTGGCACCCCCCCACACACACACTTTAAAACTGCATAGCTTCTATCGTTATATATGCAGACACTGAAGGTGGTACAGCATAGCACCTATCACTATATACTGAGGCAGACATTGACGGTGGTACAGCGTAATCCCTATCACTATACATTGAGCCAGGCATTGACAATAGTGCAGCACACCTCCTATCACTATATACTAAGCCAAACATTGATGTGGTGTAGGCCTACCACTTCATTGTCTGGCTTAGTAGTAGGGATGCACCGAAACGAATTCTGGACTGAAACCGAAAATGCAGCATTTACCTGGCCAAAACCGAATATGACCCCCCCACCATAAATAAAATCTAACACTTTTATTTAAAGTAAATAACACACCGAATTAGGACAAAAATAAATAAATAACAATATTAATATATATATATATTGTTAACATGCCCAGGCCCAGGAGTATGATTGCTAACAGCATTGCAGGTATAGATCAATTGGAAATCACATAAAAACTCAGCAATAAAGGTAGAGATAAAACTACAGGCATAGATGATAGGTTGCACAACCCAAAGCCAGCCCTGGCGTCCACACTGCCCACATAGAACCCGACCAGCACCCAGATTACACACAAAGGACCTGCCATATTTGTCCCCAAACAGCCTAGCATGAGTCAACTTTGTCCCCAAACAGCCAGGCCTGTGCCATCTTTGGCCCCAAGGCTCAAACATCCTGCTTGTGCCATCTTTGCCTTTCCACAAATCAATTATACATCTATCATACACACAAACACTTTTACAGTCACTCACTAATTCACACTTTAACTCACATAATTAATTCACACAATCATTTATCCTCTCCCTCATTCACACAAATTTTCCACACATTTATTCATTCTCTCACCCATTCTCACAATGCATCCACACATTAATTTATTCTCTCACTCATTCTCACTGTTTATTTATTCCAATATACTTACTACCCACCTTTCCCCCTTTTCTACCCCCTTCTGCCCTATCCACCCCCTTCTCACTCCCTTCTGCCTATCTACCCCCTTCTGCCCTATCCACCCCCTTCTCACTCCCTTCTGCCCTATCTACAGACTTCTGCCCTGTATACCCCCTTCTCACTCCATTCTGCCCTATCTACCCCCTTCTGCCCTATCTATCCCTTATCACTCCCTTCTGCCCTATCTACCCCTTCTCACTCCCTACTGCCCTATCTACCCCCTTCTGTCCTGTCTACCCCTTCTGCCCTATTTACCCCTTCTCACTCCCTTTTGCCCTATCTACCCCTTCTCACTCCCTTCTGTCCTTTCTACCCCCTTCTGCCCTATGTGCCCCGTTCTGCCCTATCTACCTCTTCTCACTCCCTTCTGCCCTATCTACCCTGTCTCACTCCCTTCTCCCTATCTACCCCCCTATCCCCCTGTCTCTCTCCCTTCTGCCCTATCTACCTCTTCTCACTCCCTTCACCCTATCTACCCCCTCTTAACTATCTACCCTCTCCCCCCTTTGAAGTTCACTTACCTGGAACAGCATAGAGTGATGGGAGTTATGATGTACTTTAGAGCATAATTATAGAATG
The DNA here is from genome assembly GCF_027358695.1 of Spea bombifrons. Taxonomy (NCBI): domain Eukaryota; kingdom Metazoa; phylum Chordata; class Amphibia; order Anura; family Pelobatidae; genus Spea; species Spea bombifrons. The sequence continues at coordinate 60,831,762 of NC_071088.1, read as the reverse complement.
AAAAAGACATTGGAAATGGTACAGCATAACACCCATCACTTTCACACATACTAATCCACACATACTAATCCACACATACCAATCCACTCTCACTGTCACTCTCACTGTCTGCTTTCCTACCTTTCCTCTGTCACTTTTCATCTTACAGCAGTCGGCTCCTTTTCCTCCTCTTCGCTCTTCTTCTTCTGTCTCCTTCCGGTTCAGAGGGCACGGACGGCGGTGGGCGCGGCTTCAGTGTTGTGCGCCGAAATCTGACACCAAACCCCGGCGCACAGCAGAAGTTGCCACGCGCATCGCAAGGGAGCGGTATCGGAGGTCTTTAACAGACTTCCGGCTCCCTTGAGTGATTTTAAGCCGGTTAAAGGATCTCCCTTTAACCGGTTTAAAATCACTCAAGGGAGCCGGAGGTCTGTTAAAGACCTCCGATACCGCTCCCTTGCGAGCCTGCTCCTCCAGCGGCGGACATTACCATCCGTCTCTGGAGGGGTGCCCGGTGCCGGCAAGTTGGCACCCCCCTGATGAGCGGCACCCGGTGCGGATCGCAAACCCCCCCGCCCCCCGCTAGGTACGCTACTGCATTAACCCTGTTGGCATCTTACTATGCAAATACCATTTATTAGGGATTCTGTTGTAAATTGATTAATGGAATACACCAGTAGAGGTCACTAGCAATCCACATTTACCAAAAGATACACTTGAAATTCTTAAATAGCATAAAAGAAGCGCATGATTGTGATTAGATCGTGAAGACGTAGTTAAGTGGATTCAGGGCCAGACTAGGAATTAAAATAGGCCCGGGCATTTTAAAGTAAAGCAGCCCACAATAAAATATATCCATGTGATTATATATATATATATATATATATATATATATATAATTGTGTGGGTGCCCTATACCTGGGAAAGGCCATAGGTTTACATATTTTCAAATTTTATATATAGGTTTGAGACCAAAAATGGGATAGCTGGAGATATTGGTAAGTGAGAAACAGTATAATTTGATCGGTATCACAGAAACGTTGTGGCTGGTAAACTAACAAGGTTACTCACTTTTTAGGGACACAGTAAATGGGTAGGGATTTGTTTATACGTTAACTCTAAAATAAAGTTCAGTATTAAGGAAGGTGTGCATGACACTGCTACTAATGTGGAGACATTGGTGGTGGATTAGCATAGATATTAAAAATTGTCACGCATTACTTGTAGGTGTATGCTACAAGCTGACAAACATTAGCAATTAGTAGAGACCCCAACCAGAATGGATTCCTGTCTGGATGTTGTAATAACCAGGAATGAAAAGCTTATCTCAAACAGCCAAGTAAAAGAACACTTGGGAAATCGTGACTAAAACACGGTTTCATTTGAGATTATGCCAAAAAAGCAAATTGGTAACTACTCCACTAAAACATTTAATTTTCGCAGGCATCTTTTGAACATGTAGACTGGTGGAATACTTTTAAGGACACATTTTAAAATTACACATATCAATGCATAACTTTTGGAAACAAATACAAAAGAAGCAAATTAAAACCAATGTTATTTACCAGTAACATAAAACATGAAAGAAAAAAACAAGAAATTATGGATCATTTTTACAGTACAAACATTCCAACAAAGCCTCAGTGGCATAGGCAGAGGGGGCCATGGCCCCAAGTGTGCCCCCCAATTTAAACGCCGTCCTTTTTTTTTTTTTGCAGTTGTGAGGGAGCACTGATAGACATGGAGGAGAGAGAGGGGCGCCAAGCGGTCGCTCATGAATACGTTTTCAGCAACTGCTCAGCACCCCTTGCCCTCTTCTGCCTCTAGCTTGGTCAAGGCGCACCGTGGCAGAGCAGTGAGACAGAGGCCTTGCGCTCCAACCACGGGACTTCTGCAAGATAAGTGAACTTCAAAGGGGGGAGAGGGTAGATAATGAGAAAGGGGAGAGGGTAGATAGTGAGGAGGGTAGATATAATTGCCCTGCTTCTTTGGTCCCTGTCCCCCCATGTGCCCTCTTGAATATTAAAGCTGGAGACGCCACTGCAAAGCCTATAAAATGCTGATTCAAATTGTTAAATTGGAAAATGAGAAACTGATTGGTAAAGTAGAGTAAATCTAAATGGAAAAAACTAAAGGCAGAGAATGTTGCTCCTTTGTTGTCTCAAATTAGAACTTTGGTTAGTGGGGACAGAGTGAAAGCAGATATTTTAAATAACTTCTGTTTATATCAAGGAAAAAACAATGGCTGAGCCCCTGGTTGCTGATTTTAGGGAACTGTTAAAACAAACACAGGATTGACAGACATAGGGAAAAGTGCATAAGCAATTAAACACTGGTAAGGTAGACAATGCCCCAGGGCCAGACAGTATAAAACCAAGGGTAATGAGCTAAGCCTAGTTCTGACCACACTCTTATTTTGTATCACAAGGCTGTCACAAGGCAGGTGTGGTGCCCATATTTTAACAGGGACCACATTTTCAGCCAGGCAATTACAGGCCAGTGAGCTTGACATCTGTATTGGTGAAATCAGTTGGAATTTGGATTGAAAATTGGCTAAAACATACAATGCAAAGAGTTGTTCTAAATGGAATACTTGACCCAGGTATTAAATGGAGTACAGCAGCGGTCTGTCCTTGGTCATCTTCTTTTCTTTTTTTGCTAGCCTTTTGAAAGTATTGGTTTTTTTTAAATGTTATTCTTCTTATTACAAAAAATGTATCAGTTCCAGGGTCAAGTATGACATAACTTGATACCTTGGCAAAAAAAAAAAACAATTATCAAAAAATTACAATAACAATGAACATTGCCCAACCATAACAATGAACAATTGCCATAACCGGAACAATGAACATTGCCCAACCATAGTTCTTTCGGCAAGAGTGTTGTGAAACATTTGCACCATTGGTATAAGGTTAAAAACGGATTCTCTGAGAAAAGTCATTCCATCAAACAGGGGCCCAGCGGCATCCTAATCTGGAAGGTCGTTTAATGTATCATTGTAAATTTTGATAAACAAATTGTACTTGTGTTTTGGTTTAAGGAGGTAGTGTATTTAAGTAATCTTGTCATGTCATGAAAAAAGTTCCAGTGCCAGGTAGATCTGAAAGTCAGGACAAATAAAATGGATTTCCTAACTACAGCTATAATTATGCGAGTTGAGCAGGTTGCTTTATCGTACTGAGGTTATGCCTACATAAAGGGGCATGGAGAGGTAAGTTCAGTTTTAGGTCCACAACAGCATAGTGTTGTATAGTTCTCCAAAAGCTTTGAATTACACTGCATTGCCAAAGGCAATGGACCAGGTCTGCGTGTGGGCAATCGCATTTCGGATAGTTGGAAGAGCGGGCATGACCCATTAAATAACTATGTAGAGGAGAACCATACAACCTGTGTAAGATTCACACTTTATAGAGTGTGAATGATTTCACTTTCCTACTCCTTTGAAAAGGTCATTAATTGTTAGGGAAGGGTGTAAGGATAACTATTTACATATACCATACTGGATCCCCAATATGTGTCCAGCAACATCTCCTGGGTACAGTGATACCATCCATGCATTGTTAGGTTGTTTGGGGGTTAATACGACACATTTTGGGTATGTGCAATTAAAGTCTTCAACTTGGAATTTTGACATATTGACAATTCTGGCCCTATGTCCTAGTTGGGGCATCTTTGAAGCTGGCTAATTTAATTTACCCCTATTAAACCATATAGCGTATTTGCTCGATTATAAGACAATTGCTTATCTTATAATCAAGGTCATCTTCTAATCAGACCTCAAATAGAGGTGTGACTATGAGACTAAGATCCAGATCCCCCACAGCACTGCAGAATTCTGTTCTCTGGCAGCCGGCGAACGTCTGCTCGATGGATGCATGATATGCCTTTTAACCCCCTTTTATGCCATTTTGCCTCCAGAAATGTCCTATACCGCCCTAAATGCCACTATGTCCCGTGATATGCCTCTGGCATATAGGGGTATGAGGCATTTCTGGGTATTTCAATGGTATTTTAACCCTTTCCATCCTAACTTTTAATCAGGCGGTCCACGCCCTATTTTAAAAAAACGCACGTGATTGCTATGAGGATCGATGAAATGGGGCCCCTGCTTCGGATTTAAATGTTGCTGAATGCCTCAACATCGAGGCTTTACAGCAACACCGTTTGGGAAAAGAAAGCGACAACAGGATGTTTTTCAGTGACGTGCGTGAGTCACGAATAAACACATCTAACTAATACAGCATTGGTGACTAACTCAAAAATACTGCGCAATTGAATATATCAAAGAATGTGTAAATATTCTGGGATAGAATTCCTGCAGAAAAAGGAAAGAATGGAGAAGGCAGTATCAGAACTCAAAAGATCATTAAAAAATTAAACAAGTCAAAGTCTTGGTTGAGTCCAAATGGATGTAATTTTTTTAGTTGGTAGACCCACCGCATCTCCTCCTGACCTATCCTTCTGATAAAATCACCCCCCCCCCAGTTTCTAGTGACGGCATAGATTCCCATGAAACTCATGTCTCTAGGATTACATTGATGGTAGCTGCCAAAGTGAGCAGACACACTGTGTTTACCACATCCCTTTCTAATATTTCGCACGTGTTCACCAATTCGGACATGTAATGGTCTAATGGTGTGGCCTACATACTGTAGTCCACACTTACAACTCAATATATAAATAACATTTCTCGTATGGCAGGTGATAATTGTTTTTATAGGGAATTCATTATTGGTTCTAAAGGATTTGACCAGCAATTCTGGTTTGTTATATTGTAAGCTGGTGCTAGTGCATGCTAAGCATGTACCACACCTATAGAAACCTTTTCCCCAATTTAAGAAGTCTTTTGGTGTTTTAATGTTGGTGCCTACACTACATAGACTGCTATTGATGTTTTTAGCTCCCCTAAATACTATCCGTGGATCACGTGACAAAATTTTAGATAACTCTTTGTCTTCAAACAATAAATGCCAATGTTTGGAAGCAATTCTTTTTACATGGCGATGACTTTTATTAAAATCTAGAATCAGTGCAGTCTCTGACCCTAAACCAATATCTGGTTTGATTGTGGTATCCAGTAAAGCCGCTTGCTCTATTGGGTCTACCTCCCTGGCGGCTTTTTCAATTACTTCATGGGGGTAACCCTTTTTAGAAAGATCTTGCATAATCCTTTTGGACTGTTGTTTATACATTACTTCATCACTGCAATTTCAATTCTTTCCTTTTTCTGCAGGAATTCTATCCCAGAATATTTACACATTCTTTGATATATTCAATTGCGCAGTATTTTTGAGTTAGTCACCAATGCTGTATTAGTTAGATGTGTTTATTCGTGACTCAGTACTTTATTGTGATAAAACGAGTATTAAAGTTTTATGCTGCTATGTGTATGCAGGTTATGTGTATAAACAGACAGACTTTGAAGCAGTTTGCACTTTAAATTAAGCATTGCAACACCAGTACTCTGTTATAATTATTAACCTTTTGCACGCTATGCAGCACTTTATGAACATATATAATTATTTGCGTCAAAAGACCTGTATGATATATTTGTGGCTATTTCATATGTGATGACCTTATTTAGAACACTGGTATTTTTTACGCGTTTTATCTATTAACTATATTTTTATGGTAATTGAGTGATTTTGTAAAGAAGGGGTTAATGGACTCAATTAATCAAGTGATCGGTAGAGAAGAGGTTAATGGCTCTATAAATGGGAAGACTGGAGGTGGAGAGACTATGCACCTGAGGAAGCCGATTGGTGAAACGCGTTGTGCTGAATACGCCCATTGAGGAAGTGGAATCCTGTGAGAACCAAGCTGTTATTGCTACAACACTCCCCAGAAGGGGCTCTATGGGCTTCCCAACAGAGGAACCTATTGAAGAATCCATTTTAATGAATTTAAGTATTATTTAATTTAATTTCCGCACATATTGTGGTGTCGTTTGTAAATTTTACGCAGCACTTTATTTCTTTGTTTTGTGTATTATCTTTCACACACTTGTGGTCAGTGTGTTGGTTCTGCAGCACCAAGGTATTATACCTGTTTAAGTTGTGTCATTACACCAAATATCTGGCATTTTATTTTAAGCGCTGAATATCACTCTTTTCTTTTCACAGTGTTATCTACCTGGACTGCTCTCATAACAATTGAGTGTCTAGAGTAGGTAGAATAAATGTACTCATCAATTGAATCATTCATGTGTTTGCTTTCTGTGTTTTTATGCATTCCGTTTCTGTTAATTTGTTTGGGGTCCAAAAATTCAAATTACCCATAAAATGTTATATTTCTTAAAATTAGGCAGCCCAGAGTATGTCACTAGGGTCATTTTCATGGCAGCTATTTCACCATAAATGTTTCACCATAAAGTTTGCAGCAAAAAACTACGTGTATTTTACACTCGATATTGCTGGGGGTGTCTAGCGTGCAATGAATGAAGCTAAGGAAACAAAAATTTTATATTTTTATAATATCCTTAATATTTTTGACACAATTAAAATGTGAATCCAGAAATGCACAATAATGGGACACTATGCCCTTGTATGTGGCTGACAGCAAGAGCAATTGTTAATACACAGTCTTGGCAAACATAGGCCTAGCAGACAGCCAAGGGCAGTAGTAGATGGAGTCCTTCCTGACACCTCTTTATGTCCAGCCTGTTGAGATAGTTAGGGACTGGAGGCAAAGTTTTTTAGTCAGGTAGACAGGCAACCACCACTGGTTCCATCCTGCTGTGGTTCACAGGCTACATTTTACTGAAAAGGAGCTGTATATGTGTAGGTAATACCAGAAGATAAATGAAAAGGAAAACTATATCTTGAAATGCTACATTTTGTAATTATCAGAAGTAGGTAAAATGGCATAACTGCCCCCTGGGAGTATAAAGTACTCTTAACAGTTTACAAATTAGACAAAGCAAGAAAGCACAAAGCGTATTCTTCAGTATATATCTATATCTATATATATATCACTGACACATCGAGAGCATTGTAATGTTTGTTTTTAACTGACTCAGTATTGGCATACAGTATGTTTTGTGGAAACCATAGTGATTATCGTGATACTACTAAAGAAAGGTGAGGATGTTTAATTGTTCATTTTAAAGAAACCTTAAACAAAGATTGTCAAACAACTGGCGACAAGCAATAAAAAGTGGGTAGGAGCTTGTTAATGGTGGGGGAAATGTCTTCATTTGTTTTGTCAGATACATCCATTCCAGTTATCCCTTTAACTTATCGGCACCAGGAACAGATTTTACTATATTTACAATGTTAACAATAACATGTTAATATAAATACCCCATTTGTTTTACCGCCAATGTTAGCTACTGATTAATAGAGAGCTAGAGTGGACAATTACCTACCCAAGCTCTTGTTAGAAAGAAATACTAACTTTTTCTCATCACTTTTTATAACTCCTAAACATGCAATGGTTTTGCACACAATGCTTCACAAAACAATTTTGTTATATGTTTGTTTAACGATGACTCCCCTATTAATTAATACATCCTGTAACAGGACATCCTTTAGAGCACAAGAGGTTTGTCAGAGATCTTTAGGAGGAACAGTCCCTCTTTGTGACCCAATTCCTCCATCCTATTTTCTAAACATATTTGTTATCTGTGTTATCACTACTGACTCCCTGCCCAACATCAGATAGTGTGATAGAAACCCTGCAGGGTCTGTACCCCCACCCCTCGCTGATCCCCTGCTTCTTGATCACTGTTTGATCTACTGACGAAGATTAAGTGTAGTACCCGAGAGGCAGCTACTTGATCCCCCTGAGACTGAGGACACAGGTCTTGCCAGTGCTAGTCTCATCCAATGTGAAGGGGTTCACCGCTGGTGTCTCGACAGAAGGAAGCACGATTTGGCGGGTGTAACCAGTAGGGATACAGGTCTGTCCTGTCACAATGAGGACTTGGGGGATTTTGTGTGAAAGTGAGAAATATGTGATAAAATAACTTGCTCAATCACCAAAATCAGCTAAAAGTAGGCAGAGAAAATCTGTGGCATCTCAGTATACAGACTGTATTTTTTAAAAATCTCTTTAAATCTCATTAAAAAAATATTTAAACCAAATAATGCACACAATAAAAATATACACAATAGGAGCCAACAACATATGTAAAGTGGCAAAAATACATTCAACATGGGGCAATAGGGTCACTGGTGTACTGGGCCTGGCCAAGCTGGGGAGGGGCAGGTCTCTCTGCTCTTTCAAGGGCCTTAATTAGTTAAATTATCATCTATCATCAGTTTTCTCTCTGCCATTCATGAAGGAGGCAAGTCTACAGCCCATAATGAACCATGAGCATAACGGCCTGCTTCCATGTGACCATGAGACAGCTGGTATGTGAAATGTTATCATTGTCTGCCTTTTCCTCTTCTTATCTACCTCCTTCTCCTTTGTGGGGTACAGGGACCATTACACCTAGTTTAGAAATAACACAGCCTCTGGAGCCCAGTTTGGGGGGTGACTGAACCCTTAAAGCCCTCTATTTTGGCCTGTAAATTAGTTTAGAGGTTTTTTATGCCTGCTAGTGAGGATTAGGGCCGGGGGGGGGATCAGGCCCCTGGGTCCTGTAGGTGCAGGTAATCCCTTGTGGGCCCAGTAGTGCAGAATAGGTCCTGCTAGTGGAGATTGCGGGGCTCACTAGCCTCTGTGAGGAGGTTGGGGCTCAGCAGACACTGTGAGGGGGCAATTAAACCTATCTTACTGATAAGCCATGCTGAAGCACTCACATCACACAAATGTGTGGGGCTGTTTTTCAGGGTTTGACTAGCCCACTAAGTTTCAGTGAAGGGTAATGTTAATGCTATAGCATACAATACATTTTAGACAATTGTATGCTTACAACTTTGTGGCATCACTGTGGGGAGACCTTTTCCTGCGTTACTGTTCCCCTATGCACAAAGCAAGATCCCTGAAGACATGGTTTGGCAAGTTTGGTGTGGAGGAAATTGAGTGGCCCGGACGGAGCCCTGACTCCAACCCTATTAGGCATAGGCGTTGTTATAGGGGGGCTAGTTTAGTCGTTGCCCCCACCCAATTTGGAACCCCCCTAGCTGCAGGACCAATATGCACAGTGCCTTCTAAATGTATGGCCACATCCGCCAGCAATGTTATTCACCATGAAGCTCCTAAAACTGTAGCGTATCTATAGTGGAGGGGGCGCGTGAAGAGGCCGCCTCCCCTGGGCCGGTCTTCAGGGTTGCGCCGAGGCAGGTATAAGATTATGATCTCCCCAATCAGCCTTGCTCATCAGCAGTGCCCACCCAGGCACCATGAGTGGTGGTCTGGGTAGGAGGCGCCTGATGAGCAGTGCTGGTTGGGGAGATCACAATCTCCCTCTAACGGGCCCAACATTAGGGAGCGTGAGGTCTGTCACTTCAGACCTTGGCTTCCGTGATGGGACATCATACCCCCGCTCTACAGCAATAGTCAGTGCATAGTGATTAGGGAGCACTAAAACAGAGATCTGAAATGAAACGACAGACATTGTGCCCCCACCACAGGATGGAGGATAAAAGATGAGAAAGGTAAGCAATGGGGAGAAAGGGGTGTAAGGACAGTGTATGTGTATATGTGTGTGTGTGTTTGTAAGCTGGTGTGTGTATGTGTATGGGCAGGTGTGTGTAAGAGCAGTGTAGGTATTTGTGTTTGTAACCTGGTGTGTGTATGTGCAGGTGTGTGTAGGAGCAGTGTAGGTATTTGTGTTTGTAAGCTGGTATGTGTATATGTGTGTGTGTATGAATGTGTATGGACAGTCTTGTGTAAGGGCAGTGTATCCTCCAGGTCGTGGGAGCGGGTTCTTGACACGCCCCGCTCCCCGCTCATTTTACCTTGCATTAGGGCTGTTTCCAGCCGACGTCGGCGGGACAGCCCGCCGACATCAGTGGGACCGCCCATCGACGTCAGTGGGACAGCCCATCGACGTCAGTGGGCAGTCCTGGCTGCATCCCGCAAGGGAAAACTCCGGGTAGCTGGAGGCCAAAAGTTCCCAGGTATGTTTATCAGCAGCACCGCCCATGGATGTTGGCAGTATTTCCTGCCCCATCCCTCAAGTGGGGCTCCGGGTAGCCAGAGCTATAAAGTTCCAAGGTATGGTGAGCCCCTTTTTGGCTGGGCCTCTGATGTCATTGCTCAATCTGCAATACCACTGCTATATTTTAACCAATCTACCCCCATAAATGGTCCTTGTGCTACTTTGTTTGCATGTCTCTCACATGCTTTTTTCAGAAAAAATGCAGTGATTATACTGCAAAAGAATGTTGGGGACATCCAAGTGATGTAATGGTAAACAAATTCTTCACTAGGCTGGTACTATGAAAGTGACATAATCAGAACCTATAACAATAACATGATATCAAAATGCCAAGGACGTGGCAGTTTGACACAGTGTGGCATTTAGATGCATTTGTAGAGGTACAGGTGTAGCTGCCAGGAATGAGATTTACTCAGCTTCTCCTGTTTATTTTGGGATTTCAGGCTTGGACTTCTTTTGTATGGCATGATTAAGTGGACAAAGTAGAAAAACCAACAAGTGCAGGCTAGCTGGCATGTCACGTAATGCAAAAAAATACCCTGTGATGTGAAGAGCAGCTGTGTACTAAAGGATTTTACGTGCCAACTGGTAAATAAGCATGTCACCGTCAGCAAGCAGCAGCAGCACCAACCTTTAACCTACAAAGACAGACAGTTACATGGTCACCTAGCAAAATCTTTAGAGAAACAGTTATTTCATATTTTTTACAAGAATGCACAATTTATTACATTAGACAGCATCTGTTAGCAATTATATACTAAGGGATCAGGGTGTACTTCCTCTCTTCCAAAAGTGAATAAAACACTTAGGGGAGCACTGATTCTGGCTTCCATGTAAATTTCATCATTAGACTACCAGTACCTAACCTTTAAATGAGAACCCTTTTGCTACACTTTGAATGGCTTTGACCATTCCTCTTGGCCAAAGGATTAAATATTACCTCTATTATTTAAGAAAAGTTTTAATCTTTGGAATTATTAAACCAATCACTAACCCGCTCATTTATAGTTGTGCTTGGTCTGGATAGGAAAGACCCCAGGGAGAACGGTTATGAGCATATGTAATACAGACATGCAGGGCCGGCCGAAGACTTAACGCCGCCTGGGGCGAAGTTTAAAATGCCGCGGGGGGGGCTCTCTCTCTCTCTCTCCTCCGCTTCAAAACAAACAACCAAAAAAAACGCTTTGGGCGGCAAAGTGCCGCCCCTTCTAAAGTGCTGCCTGGGGCAATTGCCCCAGTCGGCTCCATTGTAGGGCCGGCCCTGCAGACATGTTCTGAGGCTCTGCTCACCTGATCTTTGTAAAAGGGCATGGATAGAGCAGGCTGGTGGCAGATGACACCGTATACTTATGTAACCCTTTTTTTACCTTGCTCCGCTGCCAGGCTGGTAGTTACATATTGCAGTGACGCTGGTGACAGGAAACCTGAGCCTCCGCAATTGCTGGGAGATCGGGACATCTTCTTTCTTTATGCAGTGCCTCCACTCAGTGATTTGTACTATGTTGAGTAGGGGAACCCACCCACTGAGAAATGGCCCCTTTCACACAAGAAAATAACACACACAACTAAAATGCTAATTATTTATAGAATATATTAAAATAAACAGGTATTATAATATAAGGACCCAGCTGCTGTGCCTATGCAGTTCAGTTCTAGCAGTGGGTGCACAGTCCTGAGAATATATATATATAACACAGATAACTGCCAACAGCCGCTCCCCACCCCAAATGTAGGTGTTCTTCCCACCCAGATGTCCCAGTGGTGGTGCACTGTTGGGGCCCTTGATGCAGGTAGCGCTACCCGGGGAGACAAGGATATATTTATGTTGATAGATATATATTAGTGAAGTACCTCTCCTTAATGTCTTCAGGCAGCTCTGGGATGCTGCCCCTTTAACCTCCTGGCTGAGAATAATAACTGTCTTCCCACACAGATGTCTGTCTGCAGCTCTGCTTTCACCTCACTGGTACAGGATGCAGGACTTGGACGCTCTGGGTACTTGCAGTCTCTCACTCTCACTCAGGAACATACAGCATCATGCTGTATTCTCTGCACACTTCTACTTCAACTTCAGTGTACTGCGTGGATGTCAGCAGTACACACACTAAAGGCAACAGGTTTACTTCAGGCCTGCTTACAGGGAGGGCAGTCTGTCTCTCTTCCTTCTTCACTCCCCTGCTTAGCTCTGCTCTTCCAGAAGTTTCTTCCTAGACCCTCTCCTCTGATAGGCTGAGAAACATTCCCTAGCTTAGGAAAACTGACATATGTCCCATAGAGATACTGATTGGCTCAGAGGAGACAAGTAACCTGGTGCTGGAAGGAAAGGTCAGTATCCATGACAACCCAGCTGTAATGTTATTAGACAAAATAACTGCACTGGGTTACACCCTCCGCCTCGAAAAAAAAATATCCTGCCTCCCACTGGCAGGAACAGAACATCCTAGCAAAGTATAAAACAGTAAAACACAACATAGTACGTGATACACGAACAGCGACTTAGAACAGTAAAGCACTCTCACCAAGAATTTCGGTTAGGGCGTGCAACACATTTATCAATTTATTGTACATGGGTTGGGACTGAGAGTAGGTGGGTTCCCCAATGTTGTCATATGTTAGAAACCTCGGTGGCCTTCTATTTCTCCTGCTGCGGCCCAGATTCCTCTGAGGAAGTCCTCTGGTATCTTCAGCACAAGGTCTTCCCCTTGCACTGTTGGGGAGGGGTCCAGTCGCTTGAGGCTCTGGTTCTCCCATAGTACTTAAGTCTCTTTCAGAGGAACCTGGGACAAAGCTAGGGCTTTCAGGATTCAGACAATTTGGAGGAGAATCGTGGACAGAAGGTTGGGGTAAAGTCCACCAGTCTTGTTCACAGCCAGATTCAGCAGCTCCTCTGCTAACAGGAACAACTCCACTAGAACCTTCTCCAGGGTCAATTGTTGATGGAGGTTGCATACTAGGGCCCTCATTTCCATTACTCTGACTATTTTCAGGAAAAGCCACAGGTAATAAGTGATTCCTGTGCCATGCCTTTATCCGGCCTTCAGGCCCCTTGATTCTGTACACGGGAATCCCTGGGATCTTGGAAACAACTTCAAACAAGATGTCTTTCCAACGGTCAGCCAACTTGTGTTTTCCTGGAATGCCTAAATTTCTCAGTAGGACTTTGTCTCCAGGCTGAATGTCCTTATAACGTACTTTAGTATCATACCTTTGCTTGTTATCTTCATTCAGCTTGGCTGTGGCTTGCTCAGCCAACCCATAAGCCTTTTGTAAGTTCTCCTTTAATTGCCTGACATATCGGTAGTGAGATCCATGGTTCATTCCATCTGAGGACACTCCCAGGCGGATGTCAATGGGCAATCTTGCTTCTCTTCCAAACATCAAAAAATACGGGGAGAAACCAGTGGATTCATGCCGTGTACAATTGTATGCATGAACCATCGCTTCTACATGCCGACTCCAGGACCTTTTCTCACAATCTTTAAGTGTCCCTAACATATTAAGCAGCGTTCGGTTGAACCTCTCAGGAAGAGCATCTCCCTCAGGGTGGTATGGGGTCGTTCTAGACTTTTCAATCTGAAGTAGCTTCAACATTTCATGAATAAGCTTACTTTCAAAATCTCTACCTTGATCGGAGTGCAGCCGGTTTGGGAACCCATAATGTACAAAGAACTTTTGCCATAATACTTTAGCAACAGTGGCAGCTTTCTGATCTTTTGTTGGGTATGCTTGGGCGTACCTGGTGAAATGATCAGTAATCACCAAAACATTGCTGGTGCCAGTAGAATCGGCTTCTATGCAGAGAAAATCCATGCAGACTAAATCCATGGGGCCCGAACTCCTAAGGTGGCCCATGGGTGCAGCTCTGGTAGGTAGGGTCTTCCTCTGGATGCATCTTCTGCACCTCCGGCAATACAGCTCTACAGATTCTCTCATTCCAGGCCAGTAGAAGCGATCTCGTATCAACCCAAAGGTTTTGTCTACTCCTAAGTGGCCATGGTGGTCATGAAGAGACCTCAGGACCATCCCTCTATACCTTTGAGGTAGGACTAATTGTTTCCTGCCAGGATGATCATGGTATTGTATAATACGATACAGGAGTTTATTTTCAATATGGAATCGACGCCACTCCTTCTTAAACTGTTGTTGTAGCTCAGCGGGTAAATCATTCAAAAGCTTAAGATTATTAGTCTTCACAGCTCTTAACAAACGACCAACTACAGGATCTTGGTTCTGTGCTTTTTGCTTTTCCTCTATTCGAATCATGGACCACAGGGGAATTGTGGCTGGAAGGCACATAGCCTCTGGAATGGCTTCAGGCGTACAGCTGAGAGAGTCTATACATCGCAACTCTGAGAAATTTACCCACTCATTTTCCACTGTTGAGGTTTGGCAAAGGGCTCTGACTCCTGGGCCAGGGATCTCAACCCACTCCTCTTCATCTCTCACTGCAGGCAATCCAGGTCGTCTAGATAGAGCATCAGCCCCCACATTCGTTGGTCCTGCCTTGTATTTCAATGAAAACTCATAATTGGATAACGCAGCTAACCACCGATGACCTGTAGCATCCAACTTGGCTGTAGTCAAAATGTAAGTGAGAGGATTGTTGTCAGTTCGCACCTCAAACTTAACACCATACAAGTAATCATGCAACTTCTCCACAATAGCCCACTTAAGGGCAAGGAACTCTAATTTATGTACTGGATAATTCTTCTCACTTCCGGTTAAACTCCGACTGATATAGGCCACTGGCCTAAGCCCTTCAGGATATGGTTGGTGTAGGACACCCCCAAGTCCTTCCAAACTCGCATCCACGTGTAAAACATATGGCTTGTCAGGATCAGCATAAGCTAGAACGGGCGCCTCAGTCATCTTCTGTTTAAGAAGCTGAAAAGCCTCTTCACACTCTGAAGTCCACTTTTCCCCAATAGGGTCTTTGGGGTGAAGAATTTTTCGCCCCTTTTTAACAGGTTCCACTTGCAGAAGATTGTGGAGACTTCGGGCTATCTTGGAGTAGCCTTCCACAAAACGTCGGTAATAGCCACAAAATCCCAAGAAAGAACGCAACTCCTCAATGTTACTTGGTTTGGGCCAGTTAACAACTGCCTCAATTTTGGCAGGGTCTGTGGCCACTCCTTCAGCGGATACGATGTGTCCAACATATGTAACTGAATTCTGAGCAAATTTGCACTTATCTAGTGAAAGTTTGAGACCTTCAGCCTGTAAACGATCTAACACTTTCAGCAGCCGCTTTTCATGCTCTTCGGGATTCTTTCCAAATACAATTATGTCATCCAAGTAGACCAGACACTCCCTTGGATTCAAATCCCCTAATGTCTTCTCCATTAGTCGTTGGAAAGTGGCTGGAGCTCCGGTTACACCTTGTGGCATACGAGTAAATTGGAAAAACCCCAAGGGACAAATGAATGCAGTCTTCTGCTGATCTTCTTCTCTCATGGGCACTTGATAGTATCCAGACCGTAGATCTAAGACACTAAACCACTTGCTCCCGGTTAAGGCATTCAGGAGGTCTTCTATCCTTGGCAGTGTATACTGATCAGGGATAGTTCTCTTATTCAATGTGCGATAATCAATGCACAGGCGCACTGAACCATTCTTCTTTCTCACCACGACTATGGGAGAAGCATACTGACTTCTAGACTCACAAATAATTCCAGCCTCTTCCATTTCTTGAAGTATGTTTCTCACATCTTCAATATCTCGAGGAGCAATTCGTCGGGATCTCTCACGAAAGGGAGCAGGATCATTCAGCCTAATGCTATGCTGGGCACTTTTGGCACAGCCCACATCCATATCTCCTGTAGAGAAGGCCCCTTCTCGGGATCTAAGAGCCTTCAACAGTCTCTCTGTCCATTCTGGGGATAGGTGGGACCCATCCAGATTGAACTTTAGGTCTCTGGAAGAATTTTCTTCACAATTTACTGTCAGCATAGTGAGAGGGGTTATCTCTTCCAGAAGGTGGATAACTCCCAACTGCTGACAATGATCTATACAAATATCAGTAGCAGATCGATTGAAGACAGTTACTGCAAATATGTCGATCTTCTGACTTCTCCAGTCTTTCACTTCTGGCATAATAGTCCAACCTTTAATGGAGTCTTCCTCAGGAAGGGATTCCAGGCAGAACTGACAATCCCCAGAAAACATACCTTCTCCCAAGACTGCAACAGCTGTAACAGACTTAATTTCTCCAGGCTTTAGAGAAACAGGTTGGGGACCCCAATAATGAAACTGTCCAGTTTGGGTCTCAAGAGCCAATTTATGACATTCTTGTCTCAGGGCTGGTTCTAGTTCTTCCATCCTTTTCATATAGACATCTCCCACTTCCTTAAGGTAGGTTTGCAACAGACCTCGAACCATGTGAGTGTTCGTCCCAAGTATAATGGGAATACCAGGCCGACCTAGGTTTGGACACACTAAGGCTTCAACATCCATTGGATACACCATTCCAGTGTCCAGCTGAGGAATCACAATCTGCACCTTGACGACTCCTTCGACAGGATAAGCCTGGGAACTCAACCCCCACAACTTGACATCATCTGCTGGCAAGATAGGTAAATGGCTTAGATGCTCATCGTAGAATGGACGGAAAATTATAGTTACTTGGGAGCCTGTGTCCAGCAATGCTGAGGCATGAATCCCTTCAACCATAAGAGATATGAGAGACTTTGGGCCTATCCTAATATCTGTAGACAGTTCATCATTACTTTTACTAGGTAGCTTTTTCCTTTGCTTCCTTTGCTTCTTCTTCCTCTGACATTTAAGCTCTGCAGGACTCTGTTCAATAGTTAGGACTTCTACATTAGCAGAACCAGCCTTAAGAGGGCATTTACTTCGCAGATGTCCCTTTTGTCCACAGTTGAAACACTTAAATTCTCTCCTCATCTCGGGCTGTGGCCACGCTCTAGGAGTCTTCTCTGAGTCTTTGGGTTGAGCATCCACTTTCTTTTCCTTGAACTCAGTTTTCCGTTCTTCCTTTCCAGTGGCTTTGGTATCAATTCCCTTTTGGCTAGCTGCATAGGAGAATTCCTTCTCAATGGCTTTAGCCTCCTTTATTAGATCTGAAAAGCTAAGGGGACCTCTAGATCGCAACAGAGCAGTTAAGGACATAACTCTATTATCCTGTGAACGAGTCCCTTTAAGTACTTGTTTTCTTCTGTATGCATCAATTTCACCTCGAGAAATTATCTTCTTTTCAAACAGCTTACCTAATATCAACTCTAAGCGAACCAAATAAGCAGGGAGTTTCTCCTTTTCTTTCTGGATGGTATTATAGTACTGAGTACGTAGTTCATCCTCTGTATCATCATCTCCATAGACTTCATTCAACACCTCGATAATATCATTGGCTGTTGAGTCAGGGTATAGCAAGAGATGATGTCTCACTAATTCCAATGCTGGAGTTTTCAAACCTTCAATGATTCGTTGACGTTTAACATTCTCAACACAGGTCCACTCTTCTAACATCTGGACTGCATTACTTTTCCAGGTAGAGAAATCCTCCTCACCTGTGGGCACAGGCATAACACCGGAAAAGGTTTTCAACTTCCTGTAGTGCTGTTCATGAGATGCTTGTACAACACTTTTAGACAGCTGAGCCAGTACTTCAGTTAAGGAGGGACTTGTCTCATTTTTCTGAGTAACAGGGGTGGTATGATACTTCTTTCGAGATCTGTCTCGCATGGGCAGCTTAAGATGCTTCCTTACAGTTTCACAACCGCTCTCACTGTCACTATGGATTTCGGTATCAGAGTCTGGGCTGAAAATGTTGTCATTGTCCCCATCGTTGACTTCACCGTCATCATCGCTATTTTCATAAGCGTAAATCAAAGGACTGCCAGGTATATGTGTCCCTGGCAACTGTATACACATAGGACCATCTTCCTTGTTCAGAGGTCCATAGCCTCTTACTAGAGCCACAGCCAATCCTGCTGTTTCATCCTTCCGGGTCTGTACTAGACGAAAATGCTCTAATCCTTGTATCTGTCGAATGGCATCATCAAAACTTTTTCTTTTTAATGCAAGAGGTATATTGCATATAGCCACAGCCTGGTTAGGTGGAATAGATTTTCGCAGTGCCCATTCCCGAACTTCTAGGGAGTTGGGGTACGAAATGCTACTAATAACTCTATTAACGTCCCAACTCATCTCAGCAGTGCCTCCATCTGTAACCCTTTTTTTACCTTGCTCCGCTGCCAGGCTGGTAGTTACATATTGCAGTGACGCTGGTGACAGGAAACCTGAGCCTCCGCAATTGCTGGGAGATCGGGACATCTTCTTTCTTTATGCAGTGCCTCCACTCAGTGATTTGTACTATGTTGAGTAGGGGAACCCACCCACTGAGAAATGGCCCCTTTCACACAAGAAAATAACACACACAACTAAAATGCTAATTATTTATAGAATATATTAAAATAAACAGGTATTATAATATAAGGACCCAGCTGCTGTGCCTATGCAGTTCAGTTCTAGCAGTGGGTGCACAGTCCTGAGAATATATATATATATAACACAGATAACTGCCAACAGCCGCTCCCCACCCCAAATGTAGGTGTTCTTCCCACCCAGATGTCCCAGTGGTGGTGCACTGTTGGGGCCCTTGATGCAGGTAGCGCTACCCGGGGAGACAAGGATATATTTATGTTGATAGATATATATTAGTGAAGTACCTCTCCTTAATGTCTTCAGGCAGCTCTGGGATGCTGCCCCTTTAACCTCCTGGCTGAGAATAATAACTGTCTTCCCACACAGATGTCTGTCTGCAGCTCTGCTTTCACCTCACTGGTACAGGATGCAGGACTTGGACGCTCTGGGTACTTGCAGTCTCTCACTCTCACTCAGGAACATACAGCATCATGCTGTATTCTCTGCACACTTCTACTTCAACTTCAGTGTACTGCGTGGATGTCAGCAGTACACACACTAAAGGCAACAGGTTTACTTCAGGCCTGCTTACAGGGAGGGCAGTCTGTCTCTCTTCCTTCTTCACTCCCCTGCTTAGCTCTGCTCTTCCAGAAGTTTCTTCCTAGACCCTCTCCTCTGATAGGCTGAGAAACATTCCCTAGCTTAGGAAAACTGACATATGTCCCATAGAGATACTGATTGGCTCAGAGGAGACAAGTAACCTGTTGCTGGAAGGAAAGGTCAGTATCCATGACAACCCAGCTGTAATGTTATTAGACAAAATAACTGCACTGGGTTACACCTACCTTTACTGCCAATCCAGTGGCAGATTGGGTCATTAAGTGTGCTTTAACTGGCTTGATACACATATACAGCATAGCATGCAGCCACTGACATCTAGTCAGCAGGATCATGTACATCATATAGCAGCCGCTAGGCTGGAAGTGCCAGAAGGCTTTTTTTACCCCAGTCAAGTCATACTCTATGTAATGAGATATACAATAAATTATCCTCTGCACATCATGTTCCACTTTTAGAAAAGCTGTTGACAATTATACCAAGTGATACAAGTATAAGGAAGGAAAAAAACATGCATTTCCTATTAACACTTGGAAATGTACAGTACTTCGACTATTTGCTATAATGAATCAGGACTACTTTTCTCAAGGGCAGTGTCTTGAACTAATACTTTCACAATAAGCCTAGAAGGAGAAACTTGTTGCTGCCAGATATTCATCACTACTTTGATCTGTTCCTGGCTTCTCTGACTTTATCTCTATAATGACAGTGTGATTCATCTGTGGTAGATGCATTATTGACCTTCTCCATGTAGGGACTGACAGGATCTTATGGCAGTGATCATTGATGTATGATGTGAAACATTTTCAAATGTTTGCATCACGTTCCATTAAAGTTAATGGCTTGGGATTTTTATAAAAGTCCTTGTTGTGGGTCCTTGACTGACCTTGATATTCCTGAGATCTTAGACTTGGTATACCCCACTACTGATAATGTGTTAAGCTTTCAAGACCAGAGGCACTTGAGAACTTTTGTGCACAATATGGTACTTAACTAAAAGGGTGATGGCTATAAGGCATAACAGGGCACAAATTATGTTTGCAGTTTCTATAATGTGAACAATGAGGTGAAATTGGCCTGGTGTCTCTTACTTGGCATTAAAAGTTGCCGATTCGGTGAAAATTGTTTGAATGATTTTTGTTGTTATGTCAAGACAAACACATGCATAACAAAACTCTGATTCTATGGTAACTATTGTAACTCTAGGACTTTGCACATGGGCAAAGTATTTGTGCAAGGTAATTACTGCTGCACAGTGTAAGATGTGGCACACAAATCCACCACAGAGAGCACCTTTTTGAAAAGTAAATAGCTCAGGTAACTATGTTATAAAGTAATTAGTATGCAATAGTAGTTCACTTGAATCTTCATCTGTCCAATACAAAACCTTTTTTTTCTGCACACTTTTAAAAATTCATATCAGATAAATATGAGAGGGGAAATTCACCAATGTGAAACAACTAATCAATTATTATGCACGTCAAATAAATACATTCCTTCATATGCTAATTAAGAAGGCTTGCAATCACTCATAATTACTGCTTAATTTAATGTAAAAGTCATATTAACCCTTTGAGTGCTGAAGGTTGGGCACAGTTTTACAAGTCATAGGCCGGACCAATTTCCAGCGTTTTGCCATCATTAAGATGACCATCCTATCCATAGCTTGCATTTTAACTAGAAAACCAATTTTTATTTCAGGGCACGTTAATTTAACCTAGTCTGGAGTAAACCATGCATTACAAAACACCCAAAACATTTTAACCCTTTATTTCCCCATAAATTCCATTTCGTATAATAAATGTACATTAAACGGAATAATTTTCTTAATATCCCTCATCTTATTTATCCAGTAGACGTGGATGTATATGCATTAGACTTTGGAAGAAGTTTGGAAATGAAATTTGTTGCCACTCACTCACAATCCCACAATCTCTCACACTCTTTCTTGCTCTCTGTCAATGTCTCCACCAACTGCTTCCATGTCCCTGTCTCCTTTTCTGCAGCTCCACTTCTTGTCTTGCCTCTTCTTGTTCCTCACTTCTTCTGCATTCTTTCTTCTTTTTTGGTCTGCACTTCTCCTGAAAAGGTGGTGCCTCGCACACACCCTCTTCTCGATTAGAAAAATTGAGGGAGTGTCCCAATGGGGGGCGACGTGGCCTTGCCCCTTTTGCGTACATGTATATACTCTATTCGGAAAAGAGAGAGGGGTACAGTAACACTTATTTTTTTCGCAAATCCATCTACATTATTCTGGCCTCTTCAAGCACTTCCATAAAAGGGTGGAGCCACAGCAAAAACCATGGGGACAGCATCATCTCCATTCCTCCAGTCGGAGGAGAGTGTGCGCTGAGGTTCCACCTTTTCAGTACTCTGGGAGGCCAGGTTAACAGAGCAGATAGCAGAGAAGCTGACCAAAAAAGAAGGCAGAAGAAAGAATACAGAAGAACAATAAGAGGCAAGAGAAGCAGCAGAAAAGGAGACAGGGATATGAAAGCGGTTGACAAAGAAGGTAGGAAGATATTGAGAGAGTGTCAGACCGTGTGAGAGAGCATGGGTCAGAGTGAAAAAAACAAGATGCAAACGGAAATTCGGAGCTCTCTGTTTCATTTTAGTATGTTTTCTTGGGGGCCCCACCTCATTTTAGAACATTTGTACAAAGTAACATAATTGGAGATTTTGATCAAATTTTAATTTGAACGAATCCGAATGCACAACTTTAATATACATGTAGATTGCACACATAGCCCATGAAGGTCACAGTACACAATAAGGGGCACGGTAGGCACATAAAGGAAGGAGTTAAACTCTGTAATTGTGCTAAAGACACGAACTCTAGGTCGCAAATACATATGCCTGCAAGTATGAAAACCTTTTTACACATTTTCACACTTTTAATCACGTGACACACAGAAAAAGCACCAAAATATTGAGCAGATTTGTCAGGTCTGGACCAACTGGCATGAGGGGGCGGTGATATTCTGTAAAGTAGTTGCCTGCATCATGTTTGAGATGAAGCCATTGTTTAGGAGGATAGTGAGGGATGATTTGCAGGGCCTCCATTTGGTCCTTGCTAGAAGGAAAATACCTAATAGCAGGGGTAAGGCTTTAGAATCAGTGGATAAAATATGGGAGTGACTGAGTATGTGATCTATTCTAGATGAGGTGTAGTGTGCCCTAGAAATATGCATTTAGGTCCTTAGTTAATGGTTGAAAGATTCTCCAAGTGTACGATGTAAAGTAATAATGCCATACTTTAGAGTAATTTGTTAATCACACTGCAGCGGTTCCAGCTCTGTGGAACGTCAAGTTTAGCATTAAAGTCCCCACATAGAATAATGCTGTAAGAAGCCTAAGATTCTATTTTATCACAGCTAGAAAATGTAGCCAAACTTTTATATTATTTGTAACGCCAGGGTTGATCTGTAATTAAATGTTGCCTGCTCTAGGAATGTGCATATGCGGATGACTCAGCTAACCTCTAGCCTCTGGTTAAGAAACTAGTTGAAATGTCCTGATGATAGTGAACAAGCCAGTTAGAGACTTCTGGTTGTTCTTGTTGTGATAAAAATACAGCGAGGGGGTGATAACTTTTTGGTGGAAGCATACACATTATCCATTTTGTTTGGAGAATGTGTATGCTTAAACCATACACTATGACTTGTGGTCTGGAGACATAATTCATTGTTGTACCCTTCTATTAAAAAAAAACAAAAAACACAACATGCCTGGGCCTAGCATTAATTAACTGCTCTGGGACTTGCGGGCCCTGTCTGGAGGGTTAAGTGAAGAGTGGCTGCGGGAGCAACTGTTTAGCATCTTGGCCAAGGATCTCGGTGTGTCTCGTGCCGAGAGGACTGTTGAGAGGTTAGAGGTGAGGATCAGATCGGTCCTATCGCATGTGTTGAGCCCACCAGAGAGTCTCAGTCCTGAAATCCAGATCAATACAATGGGTGGCAGAGGATGGGTTCCTCATGCCCCTGACAAAACAGAAGGCACTAGCACAGTTCTAAGTTTCTTAGGAATTGAGATAGACTCCAAGGATACGGCGTGCCGTCTGCCTGGGGCTAAGGTTTTGGAGTTGTGTTTCCCAGTGTCAAGTTTTTTGTGGTTGTTCAACATTATGCTTCGGCAGGTCCAGGTCTAGTGGCAGTGGAAACCAACAGGTTTGTTTTTTTCTGTGATATTTTGCCTGTGGTCTAAGGGATTTAACAACCTTACCTCTACTTCTGAGCCAGTACTTCTTCTCTGATGTTCTCTGAGCAGCTTTTCCAGTTAGCCCCAAATGGCAGCTGGGAGATCCAAAGTGGAGCAGCTTTTGAGCATGTGTTTAGTGCAGGCCACTAAACTACATTAGTGTTGTGGTTCATTGTCATCTGTGGTTCAACCACAGGAGAGTGGCGTTGTTGTTTCAGTTCAAAGCATCAGGGGAGCAGGACCTTTCAATGAGTGTCCTGGCGCTGATGGCCTTAAAGGGTTTTAGGATGGGGTCCCGGTAGCCAAATTTGCCAGTTAAGGCCGTGCAGTCGTTCCTGGGGGTCAGGCCCGAGGTGGGGGGAATTACTTCTGGTGCACGCTGGCAGTTTATCCTTATCTAGGGACCAGTTTCCGACCCTCTTCCAGCACTGGTTGGAGGGTTTGGAACTGTTCGTATGGGACTAAGGTACCCATTCCTTTTGTTTTGCAGCGGCTATGGAAGCAGCAAGGTGGGGTCTCTATTTGGATGTTATTATGAAGATAGGAAGTCCTCTAAATATTCAAACCTTTATAAGTACTCTATATACAGCAGCATCTTCTGTGAAATTTGGGCCGCAATGTATTTTTGCACTTATAGGCTCTGACAAGGTCCTATAGGGGATCCTGGGGCTGTTCTCATTGACAGACCAATTGGTTTGATCATTCTAAGGTAGTGTTATGATGGCTCGAGGTATGAGATGGGACAGGGTATCTCATCATGGCAGAGTACATGGGGCAAGTTATCTTGCTTTATGTTGAGGGAATTATTTGGCATAGGCTCCCATCAGATCAATAAAAAAAGCTGATTTCCTGCGATTTTGGGCGGTCTATCCACAGACCTTTTTTGTATGGTCAGAGATTGTTCCTCGGTGAAATACCCCTTGTTTTATATTCAAGGTCGTCATATAATCGGACCTCAAATAGAGGTCTGACTATAAGACTAAAATCCAGATCCCCCGCAGCACTGTATGGGACCTGGATCCTCTTCTCTGGGATCGGGTAAAGGTCTGCACGATGCATGCATACAACCTCCACTGCTGCAGCCGGCACTTCCTCTGGGGATTCTATGACTGAGCGCCAGTGTGACATGACCTTCCGGTGCTCCATCATAGAAGCCACAGCAGAGGTGGCAAGTGGAAGCGGAGGGGAGCTGGATCCTCCTCTCTGGCAGCCAGTGAACGTCTGCACTATGTACACAGACAACCTCTGCTTCTTCCCCGCACTTCCACTTAAGCTTCTATGATGCACATGACCTTCCGGTGCTCAGTCATAGAAGTCCCGGGTAGCAGCGGAGGTTGTCTATGCGCATCACGCAGATGCCTGTCTGCTCCACTAAACACCAGGGACGCCAGTGGCCACAACAGGGATATGGTTTTACCCTGTGCCAGCTAGGTCATTATAATGAACATTTAAATAAGTGGTTAAGTAAAATGTTGGTGGTTTTTGTTCACGAATATTTGTGTTAGGTTTTTGGACCCTTCGTGACAATGGCTGTTTTAACATTGTTTTTGTTCAAAACAAGAAAGGCTTTCTTTAGATGCCATTATTTTGATTGTATCATATAATTTACTTTAAACAAATATAAAATATGGTGACAAATTTAGAAAAAAAGGACATTTTCTGACTTTTACTTGAAAAATATTTTACTTATCT
The DNA here is from genome assembly GCF_027358695.1 of Spea bombifrons. NCBI lineage: Eukaryota > Metazoa > Chordata > Amphibia > Anura > Pelobatidae > Spea > Spea bombifrons. The sequence goes on along the minus strand of NC_071088.1, from coordinate 60,806,843 downwards.
ATAAAAACTAATAAAAAACCTGATAAATTGATTATACTAATTGTCCTGAGTTTAGAAATACCCAATGTTTACCTTTTCTGCCTGTTATAGGTCAATAATTACAAGTAGTGTTTTGCTATTTCAAAACCATGTTTTTCCAAATTCTGCCCCATGTCCTATTTGGGATATCTTTGCAGCTGGCCAATGCAATTTACCCCCATCAAACCATATATTTTTGAAAACTAGACACCCCAGGTTAATTTAGATGCTAGTATTTTAACTCTTTCCATGCACCCATTCCACCACCAGCCTTATTCAAAGTTTGCAGTAGTTTTGTGTATGTTTTTTTGTTTCCCCATTCTTTCAAGTCTTGGGGCAAGTATACCATGTAGTTGAGTTTGCACCTCCTGGGGAGATTCAAAGAAGTGTGGCTGTCCTTGTACAGCAACACAGTTATGTGAATAATTGTGGAAAAATCTTGAAGAATCAGTACTTTATCAGACTTATTGTTACTCCAGGTATAAGAGTCAGGATACTAATCTGCAACACAGAGCTGCTATCACCTGATGGGCAAAACACTGCACAGGAACAGCTGAAACATGTGCAAAAGAACAAGGAAGTATCTTAATCAAGGCAGGCTGAGTACACCGGAGCAGGACTCAAGACATGAGTAAATGAAGGGAGGCAAGGCAAAGCAAAGCAATAAATGGCCACCTCAGATAGGTGCTTTTAAATAGTATTTGCACTGATCTTGGTGTGTGTACATGTTGGTCATTTCAGCAGCACCCTCAAATCTGAATGTGTAAGCTTTTAGAGTATGCTTCCCTTTCTGTATTTTTAGTTCGGACCAATCTTTATGGTAAAATCTAGCACACAGCTGCCTTATTACTGGTGCCCAAGGAAGAATTTTAATTGCATTCAAAAAAGAAAATATGTAATAATAGACACCGAGAAGAAAATATATCCTATTATAACAGAGAGTTATTAATAAATGTAGAAAATCTTATGTAAAGTTGTAGACAGTTGTAGCCATTCTAAATCCATATGTAATCTAGTCTGACAAGGCTATTCTCAATGACAAAATAACTATATACATGACCCATTACTATCAACAGCCAATGCCTTGCAAGTAAATTAATGACCAAACATTAATAAATAAAATTAAATGCAGGGATATATACAGTTTTGTAAACAAGAATGTACACCTTCTTTGAATTCTATGGTTTTACATATCAGGACATAATTACAATAATCTGTTCCTTAGCAGGTCTAAAAATTAGGTAACTAGAACCCCAGATGAAATACAACACATGAAATATTACACCGTGACATGATTTATTACACAAAAACAAAGCCAAAATGGAAAAGCCATTTCTACATGATATGGTGCAAAAAGCCTACATGATATTGTGCAAAAACTAGGACTCACTTAAAAAGAAAATAGCAAAATATTTGAGAAAACCTATTTTAATTTGATACTAGTAATAACAATATTTGTGCAATTTCTCTTTAAATTCAGTATTCTATGTGAAACATCAGCTCTACATTGCACTGTAATGGTATCCTGGATGTAAAACCACAAAGGGATTCCCAGTCTATTTATGACATAACCACAGAGTCTAAAGACGTGCAGATTTTAATAATGTTGATCCCTTACTACGTGTAACAATTCTTCTATAGCCAAAAACAAGCCACACTTAACAACACAAGCTGTTAAAAATGAAAAACTCAGAAGCCCTACGAATATTATACATGATTTAAATAGCTGAAAACCACTCCTATTATTCACTTTCAAATGCTATTTAAATTAAATGACAAAGACCAGGCATCAGAGCACTCAGCAGTGAAACGTGCACACTTTTCACTCTTAGATTATGAATTTTATCAATAGGCAATAGAAGTAGGGCCACCTTCAAATATTGTACTGTACTGTTTTAGGAATGATAATGTTTATATTACCGCTTCATGCCTGTGGACATAGGCATACCAGGGAACTTTCTGGCTTCAGAAGAATCAACGTTTAATGTTTAATGCTTTCTTGTACATTTTGTCACAGTTTATAAAATAAAATATTGTCAATTTGAAATCCATCCGTTGGCTTCTGTGTCTTTAATTAGTCTGAGAGAGGCAAAATGAATCACATGTTAACTCAGGTTACACTTCACTTTTTACTAATGTAGCAAATAAAGCTCTAATTATAACCAAAAAAAAAAAACCACAGGTTTATTCACTAACATTATTTCAGGTAGCATTAAAAAGTATGCTGGCTGCTGCTCGACAGTGATTAATATTGTTATAGCAGTTGAGATCAAGTTACTGTAGCTTCAGGCTCAAAACAGGTTTAGGTGACAACTAGAAGCCAGAGTCTGTCATCTGAAAATGAGGGCATCTACTATATCTGCTTACAATATTTATCAACTGAAAATACACAGAAAGACAGTGGATGGGCCATATCTACTTGGTCTTTAAGGGTAGGCTAGAGACATAAAGGACAAACCACCTCCTTCACCAAAATAGACATTTTTTTTAGGGATCCGGCTCCATTGTAGCCTCATTCAGTGTAAACACGTGCATAAGCCAGTGACACACCTCTAGAGCAGGTAAGAATAGAAAAGAAAGTGTCGAAGTGCATTGTGCTCTCAGAGGTGTGCCCCACCACCACATAAAAGTGGAGCATGCCCAGGTTGGATCTTCCTGGGGGCTCAGATACAATTTAGGATTAAATATGCCTCAACCTTAATGCTAGAAGATCAAGCTTCCCTTCTCTCACTTTGTATTTGTATTAGTTGTAGCATTCACTAATAAATACATTCAACATAATATATTGTGTAATGCATTGTGTCAGGGGCCCTTGTGGAACAAACACCGATCAACCATAACATTATGACCACCTTCCTAATATTGTGTAGGTCCCGTTTTGCTGCCAAAACAGCCCTGATCGGCCGAGACATGGAATCCACTAGAACTCTGAAGCTGTGCTGTGGTATCTGGCAGCAAAGTTTTAGCAGATCCTTTATTCCTGTGAGTTGCAAGGTGGGGCCTCCAAGGATCAGACATTGCCCAGCACATCCCACAGATGCTTGATTGGATTGAGATTTGGGGAATTTGGAGGCCAAGTCAACAGTTTGAACACGTTGTTGTGTTCCTCAAACCCTTCCTGACCCCCTCTTTGGCAGGGCACATTATCCTCCTAAAAGAAGCCAATGCATCAGGGAATACCATGTCCATGAAATACAATGCTTCGGTAGGTGGTGTAAGAAATGAAGGGTGCCTTTAAAATGTGATATTATATTTAATGCATAAACATATGTTTTTGGAAGATTTGTGTGTCTGTAAGGTGAGCTATCTGGTTTTACAATGTAAGGTAATGTGCATAGTGATGCACACCAAAGGGTTTGGAATCAAAGGCGCCAATAGAAGTTTCTCCAACTTTGAGGTCTCACCAGGGCTCTGTACAACGGCACAAGCACTTCCCTATTTCTACTGCTAATACCTGTCGCTATACAACTAGCTATTCTGCTAGCATTACCTGCTGCTCTACTGCATTGTCTACCTACCTTTAAATCCTCAGAAATAATCACCCCTAAATCACTTTCGTCACACGTTGAGATTAGGATAGTATCAAATATTATATACTCTGCCCTTGAGTTTTTATGCCCCAGGTGCATTACTTTGGATCTATCTACACTAAATGCCAGTTGCCACAGCTTTGACCATTTTTCCAGTTTACCTAAATAAATTGCAATTTGGCTTATCTCTCCAGGAACATCAACCTTATTGCAAATTTTAGTGTCACCAGCAAAAAGGCATACCTTACCATCAAGACTTTCTGCAATATCACTAATAAAAATATTAAAGAGAATGGGTCCAAGTACAGATCTCTGAGGTACCCTGCTGGTAACAAGACCTTGCTCTAAATATACTCCAATGACTACAACCCTCAGCCACTGCCTAATCTATTCAACATTGTTGAGACCTCAACTCAGAGATTGCAGTTTATTTATAGGTCTTCTATGTGGGACAGTGTCAAAAGCCTTACTGAAATCTAGATACGCAATGTCTACTGCACCACCTTCATCTACTACTTTAGTCACCCAATCAAAAAAATCAATATGATTAGTTTAGCATGATCTTCCTGAGGTAAACCTATTTTAGATGTTCAACAATTCTATCCTTTAACATAGTTTCCATTCATTTTCCACTACAGATGTACTGTAAGACTTACTGGTCTGTAGTTTCCCGACTCCTCCCTAGTGCCTTTTTTGTGAATGGACACAACATTCGCTAATTTCCAATCCTCTTTGACTATTCCCGTTAACAATGATTTCTTAAATAAATCAATGTTAACAGTTTTGCTAGTACACCACCAAGCTCTTTTAATCACTTGGGGCCCCATCGACTTATTTCCTTTTACCTTACACAACTGAAGTAGAACCTCTGTCTCGATAAACTCACATTTATCAAATGACTCTGTCCTAACTGAGGTCCCTTTCCTTCATTTTCATCTGTAAAAACTGAACAGAAGTATTCGCTGAGGCAGTCAGCTAGACCTTTATCCTCTTCTACATACCTAACTTATTTTGTTTTTTGTTACCACTACTTGTTTCACTTTCCTTAGAAAGATGCTGTATTTTTCACATACATGTGTGTATTTTCACATAGACTGTCCATCTCCTCCATAACTGGGTCATACAGGAAATCACTGGAAAAAAATGGTTGGGTGAACCACTTTCTGGGAGGTACAAGGGATTCTTGGATAACTAGTTAAGGGCTACAATAGTCAGTCTAAAAAAAGTGCAGTGAACAGAAGTGTTCTGGGTCAGGAGACTCAGAGCGAAGCTGCTCAAGGATGAAGGAGAAATGGAAAGAACGACATCATCATTTTAATGCTTAAGTATCCCTAATTTAATTTCAGTATATGCTTTTTTATACACTTGTCTTTGTGCTTTATTTGTCACACATTCTCGAACGAATACCCTGTAAGAGGGACAACATTTCTTATGCGACGTGTCAAAATGATATTTTTGGGCAGGACCCAAAATTTTCTAGCAGGAAATTGCCCAATACATCGCACTGCCTCCGCCAGCTTGCCTTCTTCGCATAGTGCATCCTGGTGCCATGTGTTCTCCAAGTAAGCAACACACACGCACCAGGCCCTCCACGTGACGTAATTGAAATGTGATTCATCAGACCAGGCCACCGTCTTCTATTGCTGCATGGTCTAGTTCTTATGCTCATGTGTCCATTGTAGGCTCATTTGGCAGTGGAAAGGAGCCAGCATGGGCACCCAGACGCAGCCCCATACACAACAAACTGAGATGCACCGTGTGTTTTTTTTATCAGGACCAGCATTAACTTTTCAGCAATTTGAGCTACAGTAGTGTGTCTGTTGGATTTGACCACAGTCTTTGCCCCCACATGCATCAATGAACCACTGTTTTTTTCATTTCTTAACAATAATTCCTTCCTATAATAATAATAATAATAATAAAGGGCACAAATCTCACTGTACTTAAAGGGGAACTGCCAGTGGTTTTTTTTTGGGGGGGGGTTCTGCATGTGGCATATCATAACCGTCAATAGGGTACATAACATTGTGTACTAAGTAGGTTCTGTTTATTGATGCAAAAAGGCAGGAAAATGTACGTAAAGTTCTGCATGGGTGTTCCTTATTTCATGGTTTTGCCAGTAGGATTTACATTTAGTACATCCCTTGTTCGCTACAGTTGTGTGTTGCCTTTTCTAGCTGTACTTCCGACACTAAGGGGCGATAGTAGCCTGAGATGACATCAGAAGCACAATATGTGAACCCAAACTATTATTGCAAATACAGATGTGTTTTGCTATTTTAGCAACAATACATGGCTCATGTAGGGCATTTGAAAGCATTTGCGACATAAAAGCGATTACGTTTCACCCTGTGTCATAGGTGAGTCGATTGTGGTCCAAGAAGCTACTAGATCACAATAACTAGCTTTTCAAATACATAGGTAGGTGAGTACTCATTTGAAACATTTATGGAATGGCAACTGACGCAATAATAGAAATGTGATATCACAATGGTGTAACTGGACATGTAAAACTAAACAACATAATATGTAATGTCACCCTAAAATAGGCACATTGTTTAAAACTCACAGGCAGTTCCTAAATTATCATTTAAGCAACAACTATTATAATATATATATATATATATATATATATATATATATATTCCATATGCTCCATAGTACAATAAAATAAGAATACAAAAGTATGGTGTTTCCCTATATTTAGTGATATTTTGGTTATTTATAAATTATGCAATTAAGCATTTATGTTTGGCATGGCCATCGCAAACTGGATAAATAATACCATCACTTCAAAATCAGGCATAATCAAGCACATTATTAACCCCTTCACACCCCTGTTGACATATGTCCTGTCTTTTTTGCAGCCGCAGTGATATCTCCTTTAGTAATAATAGATTATATTATATTCAGTAAATAAACTGGGAGCCCAGTGATGCCACTGTGACATACATTATATGACCAAAAGTATGAGGACACCCTTCTAATTATTAATTATTGATAAGTGTTTTAGCCATTGCCAACAGATGTCTAAAATCAAGCAAAGAGATGCCATCTCCATAGACAAACACTGACAGTAGAATGGGCCGTACTGAAGAGCCCAGTGATGTTAAATGTGACACTGTCATAGGATGTCAAGTGGAAGCATCTAGGAGTAACAACAGCCCAGCCACAAATCAGTAGGCCATAAACACACACAGAGTGGGGCTGTTGAGTGCTGATGCGTGTTGAACTTACAAATTGCCTGCCCTCTGTAGCATCACTCACTACAGAGCTCATGAAATGGGTTTTCATGGCTGTGCAGCTTCATACCACCTGAATATCACTACACGCAATGACAAGTGTTGGCTGGAGTAAAGTAAACGGCACCTCCGCTGGACTCTTGAACAGTGGAAACATGTCCTCTGTGTGGTGAATCATGCTTCAATGTAGAAGTCTGAAGGGCAAATCAAGAAATGGTAGATGCCAGGAGAATGCTACCTCCCGAACCTTGTCTACTGTTCTGTTTGGTGTAGGATAATAGTCTGGGGCTGTTTTTCAGGGTTTGGGCTAGGCCCCTTAATTCCAGTGAAGGGTAATGCTAATTGTACCGGGAACCAGGGGATGTTGCTGCGTACAAGTGCGTTATTCTTAATACACATAGAAATAAAAAATATTATAATATAAAATTACAGTCTCAATAATCTGCCTTAAATGGGAGTCCAGCATCTGTTAAATTTCTCCCATTCTGATGACAGATCTTAAGGGATGTCCCTTTAGACCCTCTGGCTCCAGTTATACTTGTGGCAGCAGTGGGATCTGATACTCCTCATAGGCTGTCCAAACCACCACCCAGGACACTGACAGAGTCTGGATGGACCCCCTGTACCACCAATACTACTATGAAACAGACATATTTTCTGATCCTGGACTCCATGCTCATGGATGGGCAATTGTAAATCAATGCTGGCATTACCAGGCCCAGTATGTCCCTCTTTTCTCTGATGTACTAAACTCATGTAGTATGCTGCCCTGTATGTCGGACAGTTGCTGGGAATGAGGCTCCGGCACCCTGCATTCTTGCATATCAGATTGCCTCTGTGGCTGAAGTTCTGATATTCCCCATATAGACACTTCTGACTCCTGCTCAGGATGAGGCCCTGGCACCCCACAGGGTGTCTAATGGGATGTTCCTGGCCATCACTGCCCCACTTCCTTGTTACAAAAGCTGTCTACAAGATGGTTGCCACTCCAGTTCTTAGAGTAAAGGTGGTTCTTGCCAGTGTATGGTCCTCCAACAGATCTCCAGAGAGAGTCTTCTGTCCTGAGCCATGCTCTCTAGCTGGCTCCAGGTATAGCCCATCTTTTTGGTGTCGACCCCAAGGTTGTGTTACCAGGGGTTTCTTGGGCAACCTCTTTTCTGTTTGCCTTGCGTGATGCTGGTTGGCTGCTTGCATAGATTGTGCCCTATAAAGCCCTATCTTCTCTTCCAAATATGAGTGTCTGGCCAGAGAATCTGGAGAATCCTTCTGAGACCTTCTTGATTGTTGTTTTGGTTGTCCTCTTTGTTTCAGCTCCATACAGTACTGACTACAGTTACTGAATAACTGACAAGAAATATATGTAACAAAGTAAGAATATACATATAAAAGATACATCTGGCAGAAAACACCACCATTTTTGCAATTGTCAGTTTAGTTGCTATAATGGTGTGGAATAAAAATACTTTTTTTCTCCCAATAACAATTTAGGTAAATTTAAGTGGAGAAGAGCTAATACTTGTGTTAGTTCTAATTTAATTCTCAAGAGCTTATTTTTGTTTAGGGAAACTTTAACCCATCATTTTTGAGTGTCAGACAATAGCCACCAAATGTGCACGAAATCACTAGGGTACAATCCACATGCTCAACACATATAGGACATATCTCAAAACATTTCAGAGAACCTTGTTGAAACCAGATACCATCTATTAGGTAATTTGTAATGAGTTTCCACCAGATTTAAGCAGTGAACTGTGTTATATTACAATTTTAACAGACTATTTCTAATCTTTTATGAAAATCTTTCTTTGTATATCTTGTTCCCATTTACTAATAGCTGAATGTGTTATTTCCTCTTTACTTAATTTAATCAAGGCATTTAAATACAAGATTTTTACACTAATTTTGCTTTAGGGTTATTTCCCAAACCAGAGAGTTTAATAACTCTCCCCGTCTACTCATGCACGCTTGAGTTGTCTCCATCTTAAAAACATTGCCCGCATCCGTCCCTTCCTAACACAGAACGCCACTAAAGCTCTTGTCCATGCCCTGATTATGTCCCGCCTTGATTACTGTAACACTGTCTTAGCTGGTCTCCCTCTTAACTGTCTCACCTCTCTACAATCCACCATGAATGCTGCTGCCAGACTCATCTTCCTCTCCCATCGCTTTACTAACGTCTCTCCCCTCTGTCAGTCTCTTCACTGGCTGCCTGTGCGCTTCAGGATTCATTTCAAAATCCTCACTCTTACTTTCAAAGCCCTTCAAAGCAGTTCCCCCTCCCTACATCTCCTCATTCATCTCTAAGTACACTCCTAACCGGTCTCTCCGCTCATCCAATGATCTCCTTCCATCCTCTCCTCTGATTTCTAGCTCTCATGCACGCTTACAAGATTTCTCCAGGGCTGCCCCTATCCTCTGGAATGCCCTCCCCCGGTCTATCCGTCTCTCCTCCTGCCTTCGGTCCTTCAAAAAATCCCTCAAGGACGCTTATAATATTGCACATTAACACCCCCCATATTCCCTTAGCTCACCTCTCCTAGTCCCTCTAATGCAATACTTACACTAGTGTGGCTGGTCCATCCCTTACAATGGCACTTTTACCTATTGTGTAATACACCCTAATTAGAGCCATTTAATAAATCAGATATTTTACCTATACCATTCCTAATCCATAAAAATAAATCCATATTTTCTATTAAGTTTGTTAGACTCTTAACAGGCAAAACAAATAAAATACATAAAGGAATATTGCATAGATAAACTATGCTTTAAGACTAAGCTATCTGTGTTATTTGTAAATTGAGGAATATTTTCATTAATAGTCCAAATTCTAGAGACCAATACTTCCTTGTGCCTCAATTTTTGCTTTTATAGCTTAAACCAACCAAACTATTTTGAGTATTTATGGCATGAGCCAACATATTGGCTTCCTAATAGTTTTTATAATTCAGGAATCCCCACCCCTCCATTTTCTCTTTTCTTACAAAGCAATAGAAGACTTAAATGCTGTTTTTTAACTGACCATATCAACCTAGAACATGTTTGGATCAATTTTAACCAACCTGGTGAGACACTCATTGAGATCATTCTGAGCAGATATGTCCATTTAGGATCATATTAATGATGAACCACCAAGCAATTTCAAGATTTTTCTATTCTTTAAAGTACCTGCTGGTGTTTATATATATATATATATATATATATACCGTATTTGCTCGATTATAAGACGAGGTTTTTTCCAGAGCAAATGCTCTGAAAAATACCCCTCGTCTTATAATCGGGGTCGTCTTCTCAGACCCCCCAAAAAATGTCTGCTGGGGCCATGCTGCTTACCGGTCGCGAGCAGCGTCTCTTCTGTTAGAAGCAGGAGGACAGGAAGCTTGCAGCGTCCTCACAGAGCTCTATCTCCCCCTCCCTCCTCTGGGGGCGGGGCCAGAGAAGTTGCTCTACAGCCGGTCCCCTGCAGAAGTCTTCGAGTGAGAGATCTGCAGTTCAGGTAAGGGGGTGGGGGAGGGTTTTTGGGTAAGTATGTGTGATTAATGTGTGTTTAATGTGTGAAGTATGTGTGATTAATGGAATGAATGAGTATTTAAATGTGTTTGTGTGTGATAGCATGGATGTGTAAGGGGGGTGGGGGTTGTAGCATGGCATAGGGAGGCTGTAATCCCACTACTATCATCCCCAGGTTCCAGCATGTACTGGCTGCCTTGGCTTGATAGGAGTGTAATTGCTGTTAGCAGTTTGATATAGATATATATATATATATATATATATATATATATCTATATCAAACTGCTAACAGCAATCACACTCCTATCAAGCCAAGGCAGCCAGTACATGCTGGGTTAAAAGGCATATCATGGGGCTGAGTGGCATATAGGGGGTTAAAATGCATTTCTGGACCTCCAGAAATGCATTTTAACCCCCTATATGCCACTCAGCCCCATGATATGCCTATATACCTCCAGAAATGCATTTTAACCCCCTATATGCCACTCAGCCCCATGATATGCCTTTTAACCCCCTATATGCCAGAGTGGCATATAGGGGTATAAGGCATATCATGGGGCAGAGTGGCAAATAGGGGGGTATAAAGCATTTCTGGGGGCAGAGTGGCATAACTGGGGGGGGCAGGTTGGCAAATAAAAGGAAATTTAAAAAATATATTTTTCTCAATCATAGCTTTTATTAAACATGAAAAAATAATTTACATGAATTAATATTTACTGGTAAAACTTTTTTCCTATAGGGTCGTCTTATATTCAGGCTTTTTGTTTTTTTCCTAAATTAATATTTTGATTTTGGGGGGGTCGTCTTATAATCGGGGTCGTCTTATAATCGAGCAAATACGGTATATATATAGCGCGTTGTGATCACTTTAATGTATGTGACTCCAAGAGGTTATTGCACATAGTTGCATTAGAGAGACCTGGATTAACAGTCACATCACTCTGTCTGCTGTTTTGTTTGTGTTCAAATGAAAGCTTGTATCCAGTGACGTACATAGCATCGTCAACATCAACCTTTCTCAATGCATCTGGGGGCAGTGTGGGCATGTATTATCAAGAGACAATGCTGTGAAAGGAATCCACCTTATTCTGTGATGTTGCAATACAACACTGATACCAGTTGCTTCCCTGTTCTATTTCGCTCCATTTGTTTTTTTCCCCCAGTGTTGAGGGTATGGCATATTATAAGAGCGGACTACTACAGCCTACTGAGTAAATGCATCATCAGCAAACTTCAAGAATCATCCTAGCAAGAATTCTCTCGAGGTGTCATGTATGTTCTCTAGTCTGCAGATTCGTAGATGACCTCAAAATGGGTGTTTATCTTGGCTAATAACTACATATTTTATGTTATTGGAGATACTCATACACTGATATGCTTGTGACTGAGTATATTGTACATAGTAACAATGCTGGCCTATACTTTTAAACAATTGCGTCAGAGAGAACCTAATCTGTATTCTTGTTTTTTTAAACAGCAATCATTAAAAACATTACGGTATTTTTGGATTTTCTATGTTGTCAGGCTTGACAGATCCAGGCAACCATAGCTTCTAAAAAAGCTATTACGTTTCATGTTACTAATCCCTCTAAAATAAGGGGTGGATCTATCTTACTCCATAAAATTGTAGCGTTCACATTACATACCAAATATAACAATTCAGCTATCTAATATTTATCTGTTACCAAAACAATGTAGAATATATAATTGTGAAGATTTATGCTCCAACCGCTAGTCATATGTCATATGTTAGTAAAGGTTTTCAATCCTCTCAGAAACAAAGAAAGTGCTTGCCCTCATATTCCAATATGAACTATGTGACACTGTGAAAGTTTACCATCCTTTAAATAAAGACTTTGCATTCTATCCAGTGCCCATATGACGTACTTATGAAAATATTACAGCTGAGTAAGTCAATAAGGCACTATTGCAATAAGCAGGATGGGTTTGCCAATTATATTAGTGGGTATTTTAATATGAACCTCTCCACCAATCTTTTAATCAACCATCTATCAGGTGCACAAAGGCGTTTTAAGGAAACAAGCTATCGAACATGCAGCCACAATTAAAAATATTGGACTGAAAATGTATTGTCCTGTGTGTTGTGTTTTCTCTGGTTCTTGCAGAATAATTAATGCTGACACTCACTTCAGATGAACAGCTTATTCTTTAATCAGTAACAACATCACTCCTAGAGTCCTTGCTCAACTAGCATCAACATGTGCTCACATAAAACCCCTCCTACTCAGGGAACCCCCGCCTATTAAAGTAACACAGTCCTTTAACATGCACATATCACTATACTGTGTACATAAGTTGCAACCACTGGAAAAAGGCTCTTCAAATACTAATTATATCTTGCAAATATGATAGTTTATGTCCATGGACTACAACCAACTCCTGTCTAATCAGAGATATGGTATGAAATAGAAAAAGAGGGGGCACGTTGCTTTGGAACATAGGAGGAACCAATAAAATGAAAAGACTAATCGAAGGGAATTTGATTTTGTAGCAGGTCACTAACAATTTGAATAAAATAAATAAAAGTCTTGATATGCAAAATAAGATACCCGATTTCTTACTCGTTGAGATATTAGAAGGGGTTATGATTAAACAAATATGTAATAAAAGAGGAGATCAAGCCCTTCCAACAAGAATATGTGCTTCCTAGCAACAAAGTATTTAGATACCTTAGGGTTAAAAATGTATTGATCCAAAACAAGACTCTTCCTAAAGCTATCAGATTTTTAAAAGAACAGAGTATTACGTATCAATACCCTCAAATAAAAAATGGGAAAAAGAACTATCAAAAAAATAGAAGCCGATGAGTGGTCCCTGCGCCTTTTTACGGTCTGACTAAGTCTGTACACAATCTAAATCTATTGGAGACACAATTCAAAGTCTCTAATATCTACAATGTACTCTGATAGCTTCTCTATTTGTTGGAGATGCAACAAAGCAGAGGGCTCATATTTACATGTGTGGTGGAACTACAAGGACATTATCCAACTAAAGAAAACACAAGGAGTGGCTCTAATGCATGTAAAATTGCCTAAAATGAGAAGAACTGATCTACAATTTATTACCCACTGCCTAATGGCTTTAAAAATAACAGTCGCGCAAAATAGGAAACAACCTCACCAGCTGCTTTGGTCTACTACTATACAACAATTTAGCCTCTAGATTAAAATGGGAAAATCATTGAGTTGGCCATACTTAAATTCTCCCAAAAATTAAGATAAAATAGACAGCAACATTTCGGCTGATGCACAAAACTAATAATGACTAGCAAATGTAAGCTAATCTAACTTTGGGTAAAGCGTTACCACATCTGTGATTTTCCTCCATGCCTTGTGAATCCACTGTTTTGTTTTGTTCTTTTTCTTTCTTCTGTTATTTTGATGTTGTTTGAGTTTAAGTAGTCAGTACATGATATATGGTATTTCTAGTCTTACACACAGCACATGGAGTCTTATATGAGGTTATTAAAAAAGTCATTACTTGTGTTACAAGTCACCAGAATCAGGAATCTGCACACGCCACAGGAACTCAGGTGCTTAGCTGTGCCAGGAAGGGCCAGCTCCCCAGTAGATCAAAATAGAAAAAGGCTCCAGGCACTCAAAATAGAAAAAAAATTACTCGTGTTACAAGCATTGTGTTACATGGGTACATTGTGTTACATAAAAATAGATTTTTAGTAAGTATATTTTTATGTAAACAAACTAACAGATGTTTACAAATTAACGAATGGTAGTAATCTCAAACCAAGGCAACCAATTCCGGGCAGTGTCCTTAACTGTACTTCCAGGGTTAGGCAGGGTTTAGTGCTAGGACCCACCGAATATTGGAGTACTTTGGCATAGTGGTGGGCTAAGCATACTATGGCCAAATGATGTGACGGAATCTCCAATTGTTATCACATAGTCCTAGGCTAGTTCTTGTATTCATGTTTATCTATCTCTTATGTACCTTTGCCCTCTTTTCCCTGAATCATCTGAGGATTTCGGTTCCACTCTCCTCTCCCCATGTCCCAGTTAAGATATCCTATCCTTGCTTAAAGGAGAAGCGTCTGAAGATCTCGGTTCCTCACTCCATCCCTTGGGTTCCTTTTTCACTGTCCTTTGTTGTGTCCTGTACATGTATATCTTGTCTGGCTATGTTTATTGCTCGGTCTCCCTGTTCAGTTACCCTTGCTTGCTCTGCCCCCCTTGCTTGTTATGTTTTAGCTGTTACTCTGCTTAGCTTCCATACTCCTAGCCTGCAGCATCCTGCACATGATTCTAGTGCTATGTCTCATGCCCGCTCCAGGGTGCCTGCAGGATATCACCAAGTTCTGGTTTGTTCTGGACAACATCCGGTGCTATGTCAGGGCCCTGGTATGTGGCCGCACAACCCTTGATGCCCACCTGGGAGAGTGCAGTCGCCCTGCACCAGGCCCTGTCCATCTCTGCTACTGCACAATAACTCCCGAACACCATCTTTGGGCGCTCTGGGTCATTACAGTAGCCTGTATGGACCCTTTCGTGACAATAACAATGCATGAGTTATTATTCCCTTACTTGCGATAATACAATATGTAGACCAATACATGGAAATACAAAATATTAGTGTTGCATTATATTAGCTCCAGAGGTTTAATAACAATTTGATTATATAATAATTGTTAAAATTAAGCTTATAAACAATTTTCATCTCTCATATACATGTAATCCTATTTTGGGGGGGTAGTAATACCTGAAAGCTGTTGTAATTGAAAGACAGGAGAGATAATATGGATCACTGGTTGGCTGCACAAAGAAAAAAACTATGCTTTTCTCATAACTTATCTTATGATGTTTTTTGTTTTGTATGTCTGTATTTTAATTTTTGAAAACTGAATAAAGAAAAGCATAACTACACGTTTGTCTGTACTGAACTTCATTTTTTAATTGCCTGCCCGGTCCCCTACTGTGTCTAAGTAGAGAAGTAACATCAAGGTTAGACTGTATTACTCTACCTAATTTTGTATTATCAGCAAACACTGAGACTGAGAGATCATTAATAAACAAACTTTAAAAAAAGAGGACCCAGGGCCGACTCCTAAGATACTTTACTTAATACCAGTTTGAGAATTTGCAATCACTCTTGCATTCTATCTGTGAAGGCCCAGATTTAATAGGTGCCGTCTGTGGTAGTTATTGTCTGAATTCTGTATGTCCCAGTATACGTGTGATTATTGTTATGCTTTTGTTCTCCCCTCATTTGTTACCCTGTCCATGTGCCACTTGCCCTGCCCACGGACTTTAACCCCGTATATCCTGGACACCATCAACCCCACCGAAGCGCCCCTTTCCTGGAGTTAACCCACGGAGGGGGAGGTACGGACCAGGGGTGGTTCGGAGAGGGAGCCTCCTACAGATCCCTGGTCGCTGGGACCTCCAGGAGAGCAGAGATCAGCCAGCGCGGTTATCTCGTTGTCCGTCCCAGGACAACTTTGAACTGCTGCCCTTCGACCGATCATGTCTCTTTTTGCACAGGATATCCACAGGACCCCGAGCTATCATCGGTATCCCGGGATTGCCGCGGGTCCTTCGGGATCACCCCGAAAACAACAGTTTAAGGTTGTACGGACATTGCGGGGCTTGGTGGCCTAAGTGTGGCGCCGGACTGTCTGGGCAGGGCGGGAAGATGTGGACATGATTTATGGTCTTTTTCTCAATTAACCTATATATATATAAGCATGTGTGTTTCCCAAATAGAGTCCCTGTTTTACCTCACACCGAGTCTCGTCTTGTTATTGCGGTAAGCCTCAATGCTGCCCTTATCAGGGTGGTAGAGCGCTGTAACGCTATACTTCTGTATACTACAGTGCTGCCGAGGTTCCCGAAGAGCCGTGGCTTCTACTATGATCACTTATTGTCCTTTCAGGACAATAGCCACCCTGTGTAGCTCAGTGTCGGCTAGCCACAGTGGTAAAGCAGCCCCTTCTCTCTGCAACGCTGGTTCTGTCTGGCGGTGAAAGGGTTTATCTCTGGTGTCCCGGCAGGAGGAAACAACGATTGATGGGAGTACCCATTCGGGTACAAGTCGTTCCTGTCACATTATGAATTTACGATCACTCTTTGCATTCTATCTTTTAGGCAGTTTCCAATCCAGGTACATACATTTACCCCTAAACCTATTTCTTACTATTTCTACATTAATGTTTTGTGTAGAACCATATCAAAAGCCCTGACAAAGTCCAAATAGACCACACCTACTGCGATATACTAGATCTATATTTTTACTGACCACTTCATATTGATGTAATGTGATGGGATTGGGACTACATCAGTACACTAAAAAAGTCATTCATGGGATGCCTGAAGCTAACAATTTAGTGCAACTAATCCTTTTAATAAAATATGCAGATTGAAATAGAGAAAACAACAATACTTTTCCTCTCACTGATTGCTGGGCCTAGAAAGTTTTGTCCTCTGAAGTGACTACAAATTCAGAAGGACTTTTTATCTTGAGATAAGTAAAAATTAAATAGTTCAATTTATTCCTATAGTAAGTAAAGTGCCAGGAAATAGGTGACCAAATACATGCACCAGGACAGGCTCTGCCACACCGACACCCAAACACACACACACAAAGACAGGCTCTGCCACACCGACACCCAAACACACACACACCAAGACAGGCTCTGCCACTCCGACACACACACACACCAAGACAGGCTCTGCCACTCCGATACCCACACACACCAGGACAGGCTCTGCCACACTGACACCCACACACCAGTGCAAGCTCTGCCACACCGACAACCACATCTGGACGGGCTAAACTACAACAATAAAAAGAAAATGTATTTTCCCCATTGCTTTGTTGTTGCCCCCCTTTTGTGTTTTTGCCCCCTTGTGTATCACCCACAGCCTGCCCCTCACTTTAGTACTGATTTATGTAATGGCCACACCTGCCCCTCTTGTGTATTGATGCCGCAAGCACAGATAAAATGCCGGCCTGCAGCATGGGGGATGTATATCTGACTAGTTGGTTCCTTCCATAAGTCTATCCATCCCTCATACGGCAGGGAAGCATTTTATCTGGCCTGGTCAGCAATATGTAAAAGTTATATGTGTCCTGGAAAACATGGCCAAAGTGGTCACCCTAATGCCCCCAACACCCTTGAGTATAGTCCACAGCTACCCCCACATTGTATATTTATCTCACCACCTAGCCCTCCCTTTAGTATTGATTTATGTGATGTCCGCACCACCTTGTGAATTAATGCCCCCCTTTGGTATCATGTCAGCCCTGGCATCCTGATGGCATCCACAGGGTCTGCCCAACTCGCTCATACATTCACCCCCACCCCCTTAGCTGAACTGCAGATCTCTCTGTGCCGCTGCTTTTCTCTGCGTTGCTCTTGTCCCGCCTAGGGAAGGCACATTCCTTTATCTTGAGCCTCTTCCCCCTGGCCTCCTACAGCCATAACCACGCCTATTTTTCTAACTTAAAAACTAGCTTCTCTTATTCCTCTTTCACCTCTTGTAGCTTTCCTGAAGCTCAAGAGCAGGGCCCTCATAAGCCCACCATTCCTGCTAGGAACTTTGCATAAAGTATCAAAAGGCTAGATGGCAAGCTCACAGGCAGGGTGCTGCAGGCAACTAACAACCTCGCGGCCTGGACGGCCTACAAGAGGGCTTGGATGGAGTGGGAGGCATTCATGGTAAACATAGGCAGTCCAAACTCAGTAGAGGAAGGGGCCAAGGGTCTACTGTGGTACTTGAAGGAGTCTTTTAAAAGGGAGCATCATCATCAAGGGTTAATAGGTTTGTTGCGAGTGCTAGCCTTTTATTGCAAATTAAACAGCAGGTTGATTTACCAAGGGTTTTATGGTCCAACAAGCTCTGAAAGGTTACAGATGGTGCAATAAGTCTGTTGACAGAAGGTGTCCTGTTACTTTTCAGTTGCTATGGCAATTGTAGAACACCTTGGATTGGGAGTGTACATCACCTCCCGGGTGTTAGCCCCCCATTTTAAAGAATTTGAACAAAAGATAATTCCAAAGATCAACTGTTTTTTTGTTAGATCTACTCTAAAATATGCAATATTAACAATCTTTTTCAGGGGGCTAACCCATAGCCAGCCTCCCTTAACAAAAATTTCAACAAACTATTTTGTGTGTGTGGGGGGGTGGGAATACATACAGGTTTGCCCCCCCTCAACTGAAATGTGGAAAAAAAATATTGATTTTGGTAGATACAGTATTCATTAGATCTGGTGAGATCAACTGTTTTTTTGTTAGATCTATCACATAAAATTTATCTCCAAACCCCTGAAGCCTAGTTTTATGACCAAGATCTATCAATGAAGATGAGGTATAATATATGATAAGATGGAGAAATAATACTAAATACTTTCTGTTGTCCACAAATTAGAGGTTTGGCTAGTAGTGTAAATGGGCAACTGTCTTAATCAACTAAATTCTGCTGAGGAACAGAACAGTAAACAACTAAAACACACTGTGTGCAAGCACAGTCAAATGTGCCGGTCCAGGTGGGAAGGATCCATTCTAAACTATTTTGAACGGGTACAGGAAGACAACGGTGTCAGGTTACGTGAACCTGCTGTGAAACCAAGGCTGCCTGCACACAGTCCAAGCAGCCGGACAGAGCACTGAAGATGAGAAGCGGGTGCGGACTGGAGGGGCTTTGTATGTGTGTGAGCATGAATGTCTATGCATAAGTGTATGTGAGCATGGATGTCTATATATAAGTGTGTGTGAGCATGGATGCCTATGTCTAAGTGCATGTAAGCATGGATGTGGAAGTGTGCGTGTGGGAGCATAGATGTGGAATTTGTAAGTGCTGTAAGATGGAGTGTGTTAGCATTAACGGTGTGAGAGGAAGTGTGTGTGTGTGTGTGTTAGAGTGAGTGCATACGTGTGTGTTAATGAGTATTATTAAGTGTGTGTTAGCATGTGTAATTTTGTGTAAGAGGTTTGGGGAAAAGGTGGTACTCACAAGCTGTTTGGGGCAAAGATGGCACTATAGGACATGTTGCTTGGCAAAGTTTGGGGGGCCCGGGACATACACTGCCCTTACACACCTGCCCATACACACACATATACACATACACTGCCCTTACACACACCTGCCCATAAACACACATATACACATACACTGTCCTTACACACACACACACACATATAAACATATACTGCCCTTACACACACATATACATGTGCATTGTGCTTACACACACATATACCCATACACTGCCCTTACACGCAGCTTACAAATACCTATACGGCTCTTCCACACCCCTGTCCATACAAGCTTACAAACACATACATTCATTTACACTGCAATTACACCCCTTTCTCCCCATCTCTTACCTCTTCCACCATCCTTCTTCCTTCATTCTTCTTCCTCCACCCTGTGGTAGAAGCACGAGGACTCTCACTTCAGACCTCACTTTACTGCTCCCTCATTACTACGTGCAGGCTATTGCTGCAGAGTGCAGGGATGATGGCATATCCCCACGCTCTGCGTTATTTGCCGGCGTGTAGTGATGAGGGGGCAGTAAAGCGAGGTCTGGAGTGACAAAGTGGGACAAAGGTAGGGATAGCCGGGACAGCGGGACAGAGACCCAAGGTCGGGACTGATAGGCGGGACAGTTGGGGATATACGCACACTCCCTTCCTCTTCCATTATCTGTGTAGCATGCCATCTCTTTTACACCCCCCTTACTTTTCATTGAGTTTGGTCTTTACTGCAGCTTGCACTTTATGTTAGATTTTATGAGGTGCTGTCGCCCCTACCACAATGGAGTTGTGTAACACATATTACTTGACCCTGAGAGATGTCTTGGCTACTGACCACCTGTGTGCTATGCATTTGCTAATTTTTCCTATTTTTTATTTGCTGCAAAGTTGAGCTTTCTTTTGTGGCCCTCTTTCCTAGGACTGTTTAGCCCCAAAGTAAATTTTGCCTCAATTATAATCTTTCACACATAAACAGGCACTGATAGATTATTGCCATAGAATTGGAAAATGCTTGATAAAAGTTTCTGTTTTTTTTTTTTATGTGAGATTATTTGCTTCACATACCAGAAGGTACAATAAATGTTTTATCTTTAGTGGAATCTTAAATATGCATGTTTGCGTAGCAATTCTAAGAAGTTGAACATTGTTTCACAAGCTGCAGATTGCGTATGCTATCTATATCTACCTACCTAAACCCTAAACACTAGTCCCCAACTGACTAACCTCCCCCCACTAAAATCCCCAAAGTTGGTCATTGTAAAAATCAGTGTTTAACAGATAAAAATCATCACGGAGCCCTTCGAATGCTTTCTGTCTCTCTGCCATCAGTGTAATGCACACTCTTGAGAGTTCTGATTCCGGTGACTTGTCCCTGCAGCATTCACATGATCAAACCCTACACTGTGCTCCAACAGGTAGTGATGTGCATGTTACATGATGTTCCAATCACGGAGAAAGAGAGGTGCAGAAAGGCTGACCCATCTGCATTATTCTAACCTTTTGAGTACTTCTACAAAAGGGCATAGCCACGGTGCAGCTCATGGCGGCAGCCTCTCCCTCTTTCCTCCAGTAGGGGGAGAGGGTGTGTTTGAAGGCCTTTTGCAGAAGTGCTCTGGGATGCCAAGTTAACGGAGCGGATAGCATGGAGAAGCTGACCAATAAAAGAAAACAGAAGAAAGAATACAGAAGACAGCAAGAATAGGCTTGAAAAGAATAGGAGCTGTGGAAAAGGAGATAAAGACGTAGAAGCGGTTGGTAGAGAATGTAGGGAGACATTGAGAGAGAGTGTGTGAGTGTGAGTGAAAAAAAAAAAAATGCAAACACGCTCTCTGCTTCGTCTTCCTTTGTTTGATTCGGGGTCCCTCCTCGGACATTCATACAAATTAACCAAATTGGCAAATATTAAAATTTTAATTTATACAAATCCGAAATCTATTGCACATCCTAAACATCCTGTAAGATTTTTTTAAGCATATATTTGTTTAACCATAATTACCCTTTTTATTTCTTTGTGATTAATATTTCAAATTTTCAGGCCTGGACTGGGAAGGAGAACCTGGAAATAAATGAATACAGCCCAATATTTCATGGTGCCGTTATTTTGCACACAGCATATACACTATGTGGGGTCCCATCCATATTTGTTCAGAATAGTGTCAAACCATGCATTTTAAAGTATATTTGAAGAGCACATTAGTCATAACATATGAAAACACATAGTTCCTCATATCACGGTGGCCCATGTCATCAAGTAAGGGGTTGGCCAACTGGGAAAACACCGATATAGGTTGAATAATGAGAAAAAAAATATTTTTATGTGCGACCACACATATTATCGGATGAACCTAGGGGATGGCTGGCACCTTGTGGCCTTGGGGGCAGATTAAGCCAACTGGCCCCATCAGCCCCTTATCTACATACTCTCATACTAACACATACTTACACACAAACACACATTCATGCTACACAAATTTACAAACTCATGCTAACACACATGTATACATATACACTCATGCTAACACACACTACACACTCATGCCATCAGACACACTTATACATAAACAGTAATGCAGGCCCCCCCAACTTTCCCAATTTAGGCAGGACAGTCCCAATTTGGGGGCTGTGTCCCGCTGTCCCGCCTGTCCCACTTTGCCGTTCCATGGTTGGACCAGTGGAGCACAGAAACTGCAGAAGCAGCCGGCATGTGTTCCGTTCCTTTGAAGAGGCAGTGCCACGCTACAGGGGGCCGGCTCACTGAGTCAATAGAGTTCCTCATGTGGCAGTCCCATGGAGCAGGCAGGAAAGTCAGAAAAAAGGTAGCTGGCTGGCTGGGGGCCATGAGTACTCAAAGTGATGGGGGTAATAGGTAAAAGGCTGGAGCATTGTATAAATCAGGACTAAAGGGGCTGCTGGCTGGAGGCATACATACAAAGTGGGGGAAGGCAAGGGACACAAGGTTGTGGGGGCATTAATACATAAGGGGGCCCGGCTAAGGGCATCACTTACATCTATACTAAAAAGGGGGTGGCTGGTGGTATAAATACACAATGGGGGCAACACACAAGGGGGTGAGTGGTATCATATAAAGGGGGCTGGCAGGGGGCATGAAAACATAATAAGGCCTGACTGGTTGCAATACACAAAGTTATGGGGTCACCAATACACAAGAGGTCAGCTGGGGCCATTACATGATAAATCAATACTAAAGGGATTAATATAGTTTTAAAAAGAATGGGAGGGAGGCTAACATTAGAAGTCTTCTGCTGTGGACTATTCTTCCAATGATGCTTAGCCAGCATCATGGTGGACACCTGGTTGGCTAAGCATCATGGGAATTGTTATTCACAGCTAACATTTGCAGCTTTATCAGCTGTTAACTGCATTTCCCATGATGCTCAGCCAGCATGGGTGTGCTATCTGGGTGCTGGCGGGGGCATTGCCTGGATGGGCAATCTGGATGTTTGGCAAGACCTGTGGGTGCAAAGTGGTGTTGCAATCAGGTACTGTGGGTGTAAGGGATGTGGGGGCAATCATGTAAGGAGGGCAGAATAATTCAAGTAAAGGGCTCTGATATATATAATACATGTTACTGTGCAATATTACCTGGCTGGGGCTCTGATATATGATAATACATGTTACTGTGTTATATTACCTGGCTGGGGCTCTGATATAGAAAATGCATGTTACTGCGTGATATTACCCTGTTAGGGCTGCGATATAGATAATGCATGTTACTGTGTAATATTACCTGGCTGGGGCTCTGATATAGATAATGCATTTTACTGTGTGATATTACCTGTCTGGGGCTCTGATATAGATAATGCATGTTACTGTGTGATATTACCTGGCTCTGATATATGATAATGCATGTTGCTCAGAAATATTTTCAGCATAAGTAGCATGGATTAGTACTAGTGTTAAGGCTGATCTGCCTTTGCTGTTGTATTAGATTAATGTAAATATTTTTCATTTTTCTAAGAAATTGGTTTGAATTCAATGTGTTGGTTATTTTTAATATGCATGACTGTGCTGACAAAAATGAAGCGTCTTTTAAGTGGCGATGTGAGCTCGACATTGTAAAGTGCAATGCTTGTATTGGTAAGTTCCGCGAGAACGATTTTAAAAAAATGTCCCTCTTTCACATGTTGAAATGTTGGGAGGTATGCTTATGCTAACATACATACATGTACACAAATGCACTCATGCTAACACACATGCCAAGTATAGTTTTCACAACTGTGCTTTCACCTGCATTCGCTGCATAGGACAAGAGCCAGTACCGAAAGTTGCAGTGACTAACACTATAGACAACTGAGCATCTTACTGAGTGTGTCAGTATTTTAACTAGTGCCCCAGGATTCATAGGGGGGCTACCCACCAAAATTGGGTTCAGGTCACTTTAAGAGACACATGAGCATGGATCACAGAGACTCACTGAATACTGGCTGTAGTGTCGGACTGCGTGGGACAGCTTCAGGATGCCAGAGGACCACTGGTCAGCAGAGGGGGCCATGGCCCCCCTACATCATGCTGTGCCCCCCAGTGTACCCCCAATTGAAACGCTTTTTTTTATTATTATTATTATTGCGCAACCAGAAGAGAGAGAGGCGCCAGAATACGTTTTCAGCAAGGTCTCTGTCTCGGTGCCGACATTTCACGCTGAGCGCCGGAATACGACGTCATATTCTGGCGCTCAGCAGTGAAACAGCGCACACCGTGGCCGAGCACAGAGACCAGTGGCGTCGGGAGTGGGGGGCCTGAGGGGGCCATGGCCCCCCTACATCATGCTGTGCCCCCCGTGTGTCCCCCCAATTGAAACACTGGTTCTTTTTTAAATATTGTGCAGCCGGAGGAGAGAGGCGCCGAGTGGTTGCTCAGGAATACGTTTTCAGCCTCTGTCTCGGTGCCGGCATTTCACGCTGAGCGCCGGAACAGGAAGTCATATTCCGGCGCTCAGCAGTGAAACAGTGCACACCGCGGCCAAGCAGGGAGACAGATGACCGCAGGACCTATACAAGGTAAGTGAACTTCAAAGGGGGAGAGGGTAGATAGTGAGGAGGGGGTAGATAGGCAGAAGGGAGTAGATAGGGAGAAGGGAGTGAGAAGGGGTAAATAGGGCAGAAGGCAGTGAGAAGCGGTAATAGGGCAGAAGGGAGTGAGAAGCGGTAGACAGGGCAGAAGGGGGTAGATAGGGCAGAAGGCAGTGAGAAGGGGGTAGATAGGGCAGAAGGGAGGGAGAGGGGAGTAGATAGTGAGAAATGAGGGTAGCAAGAATATTGAAATAAAGAGTCAGAATGAGAGAGAGAGTGAATGGGTTAATGTGTGGATGCATTGTGTGCATGAGTGAGAGAATAAATAAATCAATGTGTGGATGAATTGTGTGAATGAGTGAGAGAAGTACTGAATTTGTGAGAATGCATTAATGAATATGTGTAAATAATTTTTTGTGAATGAAAGTGACTTAGTGAGTGACTGTAAAAATGTTTGTGTGAATCATAGGTGTATAATTGATTTGTCAAAAAGGCAAAGATGGCACAAGCAGGGTGTTTATGGGACAAAAATGGCACAGGTAGCATGTTTATGGGACAAAGATGGTGCACGCTCGGCTGTTTGGGGACAATGTTGACTCATGCTGGGCTGTTTAGGGATAAAAATGTCACGTCCTATGTGTGTAATTTGGGTGCTGGTTAGGATCTATGTGGGCAGTGTGGATGCCAGGGCTGGCTTTGGGGTGTGCAACCTGTGATCTATGCCTGTAATTTAGGGGGTTTCATCTATACCTTTAATGCGGAGATTTTGTGTGAAATCCAATTGCTCTATAACTGCAAAGCTGGGTTTTTGTGTTATTCTGTTGATCCATATCTGCTATGCTATGTTTCCATACATTATTTATGTTTACCTGCAAATACAGGGTTTGTATGTCTTATTCAGTTGGTCAATACCTGGAGTTCTGTTTCTATGTGTTGTTTATATACCTTCAGTGCTGAGTTTACATGTGATTTCCAGTTTATGTATACCTGCAATGCTGGGTTTGTGTCTTCTGTTAATCTATACCTGCGATGCTATGTTTCCATACATTATTTATGTATACCTGCAAATATAGGGTTTTTATGTCTTTTTATGTAGTTGCACGTGCTGTTTCCATGTGTTGTTTATTTGTTCTATACCTGAACTACTGGGAGAAGGTAAAAGGGAGGTATGGTTTAGTGAATGGGGTAAAAAGGGACTCTGGGAATGATTACGGAGAAGAGGTCCTCTCAATGTCAGTCAGAAGGAGGGAAGACTGTACTGACTCTCACTCTAATCTGCAGTCAGTGTGGCAAATATTTATTTTTTGGTGTGATAGCGGAGGGAGTGATTGCATGCCAAGGAAATGCTTGGGTTGGGTCCAATTTTTTCACTATAAAATATATTGGCAACAGGATCTAATATTGATATATATATATCTTGGCAGCAGGGGCAAATATTTATATATATATATATCAGCAGTAGGGTCTAATATTTATATATATATTAGCAGTAGGGTCTAATATGTAACGGCATCAGGGGCTAATATTAAAAAATTAAAAATAACTGCCAGTTCAGCTGTTATTTTAAAATCATATTTCAATCAAGGTCTTTACTTCAAAGAGATAAGTACATATTATGTAGTTAAAAATGGATGTCTCATATATATATATATATACATATATATATATATATATATATATACATATATATATATATATATATATATTGTACATTTAGCGTTTTATAATTGCCCCCCTACTTTGGTCCCTGTCCCCCCAAGTGCCCCCCTAAATATGAAAGCTGGAGACACCACTGCAGAGGACCCTCACCAGACATGCAACAGACTCAGCAGGACGACGGAGGACTCATTGAGGGAGCAGCCAGAAGATGAGAACAGGGTAAGTGCCATTTTTGACACAATGGTAACATTGCTGTAAGGGAATGCCTGAACAAAAGTTTGTGCATTCAAACCCTGTACACCCTTGAGGTTAAGGACCATTATTTTACATGACAACATTGAACATTCAAGTTTTTTTCATTAAAGTAACACAAAAGACATGTTTAAGACATTATTCCCAACAATGAGCCCCGCCTGCCATACGGACCAAATGCACTAAGAGCATTGTAGATATGGGAAAACTCTTTTTCATATAAGGGTAAGCCTCCAGGTACCAGCATTTTTACATTGAAACTAGAGTGACCATGTGTCCCTGATTTCTCAGGACAGCACAGCATTTTAAGGCACTGTCTCGGGTCCTGGGCAACTTCATTCCAGGACAATGCAGTATCCCTTGAGTCTCCCTACCTTACGCACCAACTGATTATGCATCCCTGTCTCCTTTTCCACATATTCATGTATTTTCTTGATTCTTCTTATTCTGTCTTCTGTAAGAGTGAGAGCATGAGAAACATGTTTCTATTTTTGTATTGCCATTGAAAGATAATAAATAATACAAAAATAGAGATAAAAATTACTGCTAATACAGGCAATGCTTAAAAAATAGTTAAATTAATGATAGCGTTCACAGGAATGATGAAAAGCATCATTCTTGTATTAACTTATTTAGGGTTATTTTAGAAAATCAGAATTTTTACAGTTTTTCAGATTTATTTTATATATTTTTTTTCACTTACAGTGGCATGATTTGTATACTAATTGTTTTAGAGAGAACATTTAAACCATATCCGATGTCTGTGTCATATGATACTTATAACCCCTTCAAGGGGTATTTAACATGCTAATGTCTGGCTCAGTATATAATAATGGGAGTAATTCCATCTATCTAAACGGCCTCTGGGTGCTGATGCCGCCGGCCGGCGCTACTTTAATACTTTTTTTAAAATTTAATATGGCAAGCCGGATCAGCTATTAAATAAAAAAAAAAAGTATTAAAGTAGCGCCGGCGGCATCAGCACCCAGCGGCCGTATGTGGTGGCCGTCAAGTGATTGGAGCAGTGTGAAGGGGTAAAAGGTGAGTGCGAGGGGGCGGAGCTTTCAACCCTCACGCTGCTCCCATCACTATGCAGCCATCAGATTGCTGGAAAACGAATCTAAACGGCCGCTGCGTGCTGATGGCGCCGGCCGGAGCTACTTTAATACTTTATTTTTTTCATTTAATAGCCGATCCGGCTTGCCATATTAAATATTTTTTTTTCAAAGTATTAAAGTAGCTCCGGCCGGCGGCATCAGCACGCAACAGCACGCAACGGGACATTAGGTTTTGCTTTTTTTTTTTTACCATCCTTTGTTGCCATTAAATTTACTTACATTGAACCACATTTGAATCATATTTGTATTTTTATAATGAATATGCGTTCAGGAAAATCAGGAAAAGATGGGCATGTATGGTGGGCTGATTCATGGCACAATGAGCCACTTCACTTGACTTGCCCCCCAGGCCTTAGGCTGCCAGCCCTCCCCTGCATGCTATACCACCATCAGTGCCTGGCTCAGTTTATAGTGATGGGAGTTATGCTGTATCAATGTCTATGTCTGGCTAGTTATATACTGAAAGGAGACGTGCTGTACCACCATTTGTGTCTGGGTCACTATATAATGATAGGAGTTATACTGTACCACTGTTTGTGCCTGTCTTGCTATGTAATTATAGGAGTAGTGCTGTACCATCGTCTGTGTGCCCCTAAATGGAAATGGTGTCACCCTAACTGAAACATTACTCAGATTGCACAGAGACATAAACAAAGGTAAGACTACTCCTTTAACTGGTGGCACAAAAAAAGCGTATAGTGCACAGCCAGACTGTTAGAAAAATGCTTATGTTATCGTAAATATTATTGCTGACAAAGACACAAGGAAGTAGAAAATGTCTAGTCTATGATATATGCACGAGTTCGCGCCAACACGTCTACTCTATGTTATTCTATATATATATATATGTATGTGCAAAGAGTCAAGTCTAGGCCATTCTTAATTATGCAGCTTAAGAGGCGTAACCTGCTTGAAAAGTAACCAATCAGAATATATATATATATTATTAGAAGTAGATAAGATGCTATATAAACCATGTAATCAAAACATGTAATCAGACAATGCTTCGACTTTTGTTTGTTGTGTGCCTTGTCTCGATTATGTGCATGATCTAAATAAAGGAAAACTCTTTCTGAGGAGAATTCGACCATTATTTCAACCCACACAGACTGTAGGAATTGTTGTAATTGTTTGCAATTGCTGGTAATTTAAGAACAGCAACTGGCAAAAGGATGATTCTTCATTTCCCCATTTACTGTCAATTAAAAAACTAATTTAAAACATAAACTCATGAAGCACCTAAATAATTAATTTGCTATTGTAATAATCAATATATCTGTACATAGAGAGCTTTTATTTACTGTTTTGTCTGTGTGTGCTGAAATCAAGTTGGTATTTTTTTATGGACCATGAGTTTAATGGAAGACCTGGCAACGATTCTTTTAAAAATTTTTAATTTAATAACTTGGTTTATAGTGTAATTGTAAAACATGCTTCAAAAATCAAGGTGCAAGGTTTATAAAAATAAATGGAAAAAACACAAGAGGTTATCAGATACATTTATTATGTGTGCCTTTCACAAGGGTGTATGCTTTCATGCCCATATGTGTTTCTCTAAACCTCCTTCAGAATTTAGGCAATAAATTCCCAAGCAGAAAATATTATAGAAAGTGACTTATTAAATACCTGCATTTCAATACAACTTTGAAAAAAAAACCACCTTCTTTAACTGAGTAGTCAATATGTTATTTATTTGGCTCTTCAAAAATTCAGCAAGTCACAGCAGGGGGTATTGGAAGTCAACCTCACAAGGATTATAAAAGCAGGAAGTCAATTTAGAACATGCAATGACGAAACATAGAATAAGCCATTGGATACCTAGGTTGATAAGTGTATATTTTACCTTTTATTTTGTAAATAAAAATCACAGTTCGACAAGGTGATTTTATCATAATCACCTTTTCACTCATGGCCAGGAATCTCCAAACTGAGATTGTAGGATATGAACCTGATTTTTAAGGCCTACATGTTGGTTTCTTAATTGAGATAAAAATGTTTGTTAATTATGCTATTTTATTATTTTAGATAAGGTGATTATTACGATAACCAATAGTAGTTTGATATTGTCTGCTTATTGTGATTTTAAAGTTTTGGTATGTATGTGTCACAGCAAACCACCATCTAAAACCAAGCACTTGAGCTTGATACTTTTGGTCTTTAGAGCCTGCCGCTCATCCACCGATCAGCTATAACATTATGATCACTGACAGGTGAAGTGAATAACACTGAAAATCTTGTAATCATGGCACCTGCCAGTAGGTGGGATATATTAGGCAGCAAGTGAACATTTCATCCTCAAAGCTGATATGTTAGAAGCAGGAAAAATCACCAGGCATAAGCATCTAAGCGCCTGACTAGGGCCAAATTGGGATGGCTAGACAACTGGGCAAGAGCGTCTCCAAAACTGCAGCTCTTTTGGGGTATTCCCGGTCTGCAATGGTCAGTATCAAAAGTGGTCCAAGGAAGAAAATGCGGTGAACCGGCAACAGGGTAATGGACGGCCAAAGCTCATTGATGCACTTGGGGGTGCAAAGGCTTGCCCTTGTAGTCAAATCCAACAGATGAGCTACTGTAGCTCAAATTGCTGAAAGGTTAACGCTGGCTCTGATAGAAAGGTGTCAGAAACACACAGTGCATGGCCATTTGTTGAGTATGGGGCTATATAGCCACAGATCAGTCAGGGTGCCACATGCTGACACCTGTCCACTGCCGAAAGCACCTACAATGAATGAGAAATGGACCACTGAACAATGGAAGAAGGTGGCCTGGTCTGATGAGTCATGTTTTCTTTTACATCACATGGATGGCCGGGGGCTTGTGCGTCTCTTACCTGGAGAAAACATGGTACGAGGATGCATTCATGGAGGCCCGATCTTGCAACTCAAAGAATCTGCTGCTAACGTCTATCACAAAGTAAATGGCAATTGGGCAACATAATGATCCTCCAAATAACTGGAGATTCGTTGAATGAGGAAGGCAAAGAAGAGGGGTGGTATCCATAATTGCAAAGGAAGGGAGAATTTTTAGAGGCTTCATGAGTTGTGTCCAGTCAGACTGGTGATCCCCTACAAACTTTGTTATTACTTTGTTATATTTGTTATATTTAAATGTAATAAAGGTGTGATTATACTGCACTGCTGGAGGAGTCAGCAGGTGGGGCATAGATACAAAGCATGGGGAGGGTGCAGGGGTACAGACAGCACCGGGGACCGGGTGATAGGTGTTATGCTGTACCACCATCAGT
Organism: Spea bombifrons; assembly: GCF_027358695.1. Taxonomy (NCBI): domain Eukaryota; kingdom Metazoa; phylum Chordata; class Amphibia; order Anura; family Pelobatidae; genus Spea; species Spea bombifrons. The sequence continues at coordinate 60,776,227 of NC_071088.1, read as the reverse complement.
GCGTGCCTCAGTTTTTGTCTAATTTTGGTGTATTACTTACTTTTAATAAAAGTGTGGTTTTTTTGTTTTTGTTTTTAAAGGTGGGGGAGGGTCATTTTCGGTTTCGGCCAAGTGAATGCTGAATTTTCAGTTTCAGTCCAGAATTTCCATTTCGGTGCATCCCTACAGTATACTAAACCAGACACTGAAGTGGTAGGCCTACACCACATCAATGTTTGGCTTAGTATATAGAGATAGGGGTTATGCTGCATTATTGTCAATGTCTGGCTCAATTTATAGTGATAGGGATTACATGTACCAACGTCAGTGCATGCTTCAGTATATAGTGATAGGTGTTATGCTGTACCACCGTCAGTGCGTGCCTCAGTATATAGTGATAGGTGTTATGCTCTACCCCCGTCAGTGCGTGCCTCAGTATATAGTGATAGGTGTTATGCTGTACCACCGTCAATGTGTGCCTCAGTATATAGTGATAGGTGTTATGCTGTACCACCGTCAATGTGTGCCTCAGTATATAGTGATAGGTGTTATGCTGTACCCTTGTCACTGTTTGCCTCAGTATATAACGATAAGAGTTATGCTGTACCACCGTCAATGTGTGCCCCAGTATATAATGATAACAGTTATGCTGTACCCCCGTCAATGTCTGCCTCAGGATATAATGATAACAGTTATGCTATACCACCGTCAGTTTGCCTCAGTATATAACGATAACAGTTATGCTGTACCACCATCAATGTTTGCCTCAGTATATAACGATAACAGTTATGCTGTACCCCCGTCAATGTTTGCCTCAGTATATAATGATAACAGTTATACTGTACCACCATCAATGTTTGCCTCAGTATATAACAGTTATGCTATACCACATTCAATGTTTGCCTCAATATAATGATAACAGTTATGCTGTACCCCCGTCAATGTCTGCCTCTGTATATAATGATAACAGTTATGCTGAACCCCCGTCAATGTCTGCCTCAGTATATAATGATAACAGTTATGCTGTACCATCGTCAATGTTTGCCTCAGTATATAATGATAACAGTCATGCTGTACCCCCGTCAATGTCTGCCTCAGTATATAATGATAACAGTTATGCTGTACCATCGTCAATGTTTGCCTAACGATAAAAGCTATGCAGTTTTAAAGTGTGTTGGGGGTGGTGCCCCAGGTGCCAAATACTCTAGGTATGCCCCTGGGCATATCCTAAAAGGAGACCCAGTTTTAAATGACCAAATAGAGAACAAACCCCATGTTGTCTATTCCACAGCACCAAATTTTAAGAAGATTCTGGCTCCTACAAAGAGATTAAGATATATTTAGAGTAAAGGGATAATATTAGGGGAATAAAAAGATGTGGCCATTGCGTGGCTGTAACAACAAAGCAAATATGCCCTTAAATAGTTTAACCTTTAAGAGCAAAACAACCCAAGAGATCCATAAAATCAAGGATTTCACATCTTGTAATTCAAAAGGAGTCATTTACCTCCTCACCTGTCCTTGTGGGTTGCAGTATATTGGCAGAACTAAAAGGCAGCTAAAGAGGAGCCTCTGGAAACATATCATTTCCCAACCTGCCCCTCAGTTATGCACATCTGCCCACAGGCTTGCCACCCTGATTTGCCACTCTGCCCCGATAACCTTTATACCTCCTATATGCCACTCTGCCCCCAAGATATGCCTTATACTCCCTATATGCCACTTTGCCCCCCACCCAGACATACCAATGCATCCCCAGACTTGTCCCCTGTGCATCAGACTCCCTGGTGTCAGCCGGTGGATGTCTGCTCAATGCCGGCAGTTCCGTTGGGGCTTTTATGACTGATCACCGGAAATTTAAGTTAAGCCGGCACTCGGAGGGTTGTGAGATTGCAGCCAGAATGTAAGAAAACTTCGTAGAGGGTATAACACAAAAGGACATGGACTCCTGATGAAGCAGACCCATGCTGAGGAGTAGAGGTGAGGCTTGTTTGGTAATAGTAGCCGTGTGTAACAGATATCCATCAGTAGCAGAAACAGTAATAGGTGGAAAACTGGTAGTAAAACGAATATGATTTTCTACAACAGATGAAAAACCAAAGATAGAAGATAAAAGACAGAAGATGTAGAATATGAAGAAGCAGAAGTGGTCGGCAGAGAAAGTTAGGAAAATATTTAGAGGGCATGTGAGAGTGAGTGGACGAGAATGAGTGTGTGAAAAAGGGAGTGAATGCGGGCACCGGGCAATGAACTTTGTTCCCAAATTAAAAATGCACCCAAATTTTTGGCGAACCGAATGGGCAGGGAAAACGTTTTTGGCCCATTTGCACATGTCTTATATGTAGTATAATGTAACATTGTATGCCAGTTCTGTTCCACTCTACAACATCTAGTTTCTGATTTGTCTTTCCCCTCTGTTATTGATTAAGTCTTTGTGTTAAATTCCCATTTAACTTTCCTGCCTTTTTCTTCCTTCTTGCATAAGAACTTGTATTAGATATGTGCTGGGTTTTCTTGTGGCCTATAATTAAGTTCCCATTACATAAATCATTTTTACGTAAACGAATCTTTATGTAGTAACTTTCATTGAACCCCTTTCTGTGTAGGATGATCCAGATTATCTGTGTGCTGATAATGAACATTTTCTTACAAGTTCAAGGCCAAATAAAAGCCAGTACATGAAGTGCACATTTGTAAATTTTATTCAAATCAATAATTAACTTCCTCAGAACTACATAGTTATAATATATTATGTAATTTCAAAATACGCTGCAAAGATTTTAAAATCTACCACATACTCTTAGTGCAAATCAGTGCAAATTAAATAAAATACAAAATAATTACATTTTATTTAATCTTGTCAATACATAGGAATACATTAATAATTAGTATGAGACAGAGATGTCCCTCGGAGGCCCTAGCGAGGTATCTTATCAGGAAAATTACAGTGATAGGACCAAGAAGGTGTGGCCTGCTGTAGCTGATGCAAAAAAGTGACCTCTGACCTTTTTTACTTTTCCTCCAACTCAGAAAGCCTGCAAGATGCATGACAACTATTTTATCAGAATTTTGACTGGAATTAGAAATAGCTGTAATATCGTGTTCTCTTAAAAAATTGCAATGTCATATATTCTGGTATTTATAGCAACCTTGGGTGCCAGATGGATTATTTTTACATACCCTTTTGTTAGTCACAAAAGGAAGTAGAGACTTGTCTCTGTAAGAGGGGGCATTCGTCTGCCTCATTAAAGAGTAATAGCCAAACCAATGGCCCAATTCATGCCATATAAGGTGAATAGAACCCTACACACCTTAGCCACCTGTTGGTAGTTGAACAGGTGAGAAATATTCACTACGGCATCCTAGGAAGCAGTTGCTCACCACTCATTTCTGTATCTTCCCTTAGCTATAGAGATTTAGGCCCAGTCCATACGTTTCTCACTTTCTCTTTTCTGAAATTAAAATTTAATAAGGCAGCAATTTTGACTTGCCTTATCTTATGGGTAGAAAGGAACAAGCATTTGTTGAATAAAGCTGCTATTTAGGTTGACACACTCCTTAGCAAGTTACCTATCCCCTGAATAAAAACTGGGGGACTAAATGGGATTCAGATGTGCTAGGCCATGCTCTGATTTCTAAAGTTCTGTCCTTGCAAAGCTCTGCAATTTGTTTTGTTTTGAAAGCATGAAAATAATAGTTTTCTATACTTCTGCTGAAGCACTTCTGCTGCTTAATGTGGTCAGTGCTTCTACTCATTTGACCTTGGAACATGTTGACTATAAAGAAGAAATCGCAAACTGAAGCCTAACTCCACATGTCTTATTATTAAAGCTACCTGTAAGAGAACTCTAAGGGAACGGATATGTAGTCATGGTTGTGTCCACCATTGTATAGCTACCCTGCCTTTGTAAGGTCAAGGAAACCATTACTCTTCTCAAAATGGCTGAACAGCCTGAGATGGTCTTCCATGAAAGAATGCTTCCTTCGCACTGCAGGAGTTGAAGTCGTAGGGTGACTGATCTCTCATCAACACTAGTATGATCATCACTTTTTATCTCTTCTTCTTCCAGGTCACAAAGTCCAAAGACACAGAAGGGAAGGTACTTGAAGAACTTTGACGAGAGTGAGCAACGCCTATATTATGTGCTATAGCATCACTGTGGAAGGACAAATATAGCTATTAAAGAGGAAACAAATTCAGTAATTTAAAGTACCTACTTTGTGCCTTCTATTTTCTCAATTAGTTTTTGAAAGATGTAGTTAAAAGTTCACCTTATAGAAGCTGCACTCTGTCTCTTAGATAGGCACAATCAAGCACTATTTAATCAATTTCGTCTCATCAGTCCTCGTCACATACCCTTACAATAGCTACCTGAACCAGCTGACAAAAATCAGCAACTTAACAGGGTAGAGATAAGATAATTAGATAATTATACAGAGTATGAGAAAAGAATGCTAGTAAATTATTTCAGATGTTATACATATGTATAAGATATACTGCTTATTTTAACCTGTAAACACCTTTTCATGTAGTGTATAAAACGAAACTGTAGGATTTGAGAAAAGTTACAGGTCTGCTTTAAAGTTTGAAAGGCTCAGTTGTTCACAGTCTTTCCAACAGCAAAAGCCTCTGGGTGGAAAATCTCTTATCCTATATCTAGTCCTTTAGAATCAAAAAAGAACTTGCTCATCTCTTTCTGCAATACTTAGTCCTTGAGATATACACCAAAGGAATTAAATCTCTTATTTGTTTACATCTCTTATCTCTGCATTTTTTATAGAGCAATATGTGGATTTCAGCCAATCCAGTGTCTGTAAACCAGGGAGGATCGGAAGGTAAAAGTTAAATCTAAGGTGAGGCCACTAACGCAAACAGCAGCACTAAGCCATTTAATGGCTTATGTAACTTTTTACCGGCCACTTGGTGACTTAATTTGTTGTTGATCTTGTGAAGTTTTTTTTATCATCGCAGTGTGGTGAAAGTGACATTTTAACCCAAAGAGTACCAACGGCATAAGTGATACTTTCTTGGCAAAGTAGACACCAGGAGCCAATCACTTACATTTAATGTGGTTGGGCTGCCCATTAACTGCAAATCCAGCTCTGGTGAAAGTCTCTCATGATGTAATATACAAGTGAGACTTCCCATATAGGTGTTGTAGGGAGAAAGAATGCTGCTGAGCAGTCAGCGTCCAATTATCAGCTTTTCTATGTGTAAAAAAATTCAGAATGAAAAATATCTGCCTGCGTGGAGCAGGGACATAAAAACAATGTCTTAGTTGTGGAAATCTGTAATTTCTACCTATATTTTGTTTCTTTACTATATCTATGGTGAACATTATGTATGCCTACTTTGGGATATGTTTGTCACAAGTTAGGAATACATAAGGTACTGTGAATGATATGTACTGTCACCTACATGAATGTATAGACACATATATTGAAGAAAAGTTTTATGGAACCATTGTGCAAATGAACTGAGAGATACCTAGATGTACTTTGCTATCGCCAATCCTTTTAATGTCTTGACCTTTTGACCTATTGATGTTTAATGTACATTGTAATAGTCACTTCTCTTACCGAAGAATATACAAGAGTTGAACTTGAGATTTCTTTACTTTTAGGAAGTTTTTTCTTTGCAGCCAAGTCTGCTCTCCTGATTTATCGTCAGCGGTGTCCCTAATGAAGATACCAGTTAAATAACATTTGCTGTTTCTGCAGATTATCGGAAGAGCAGAGGGAAGGAAAAAGCAAAGGTTCAAGCTGTGACGTTCATAGATAGATCCCTCCTTCAGTTAGTCTTTCATAGATATAGAGGTCATATATTCATTTGTCTATGTCAGTTTGCCAAGTGGAGCATGTTCCATGTTGTGTCTTGTTGTGGTTAAGTGGTTAAATCTGTGGAATGTGGTGTTGTTTTTTCCATTTTAATTGCTTTATTATGCTTTATTGGGGCAATAATACATTGGCATTTTGGGCCTTCCTTTTCTGACTCCTCCTTTTAGCTGTGTCAAACAAAATTATCACAATCCTTTTGGTGAAGACTGAGGACTATGTTCAATGGCTTTATATTGTTTTACAAAAATGTAAAAAATTAATAAATACTTGCACAAATATCCAGGGGGAAAATAGGACAATCTGGGAGTGTTGGTAAAACGACTTGTATAAATAAAGTATTTGGCAGGCTTGTCTCTCCTCATGTGCACAGCAAATTTATTTGACAAAGGAAAGCATCCTAGACATTCCAACTCACTGACTGACACAGATGAGAGAGATCTACTAGGTCATAAAAACAAACTCTCCAATTTTCTCTAGTATAACAATGTTTTACACAAATTTACACCACTCAGCCTCAAATTGTGCAACGGAGTAGATATTCCAGGTCGACTATGACTAATGATGTAGGTGGTTATACTATCTTACAGATCTATGGATAGACCTTAAATAGGGTATTGTGTACAGTTCTGGAGAAAGTTCAGACAAGGGCTACCACAATGGTGAATGCTATGCAGGATCAAAATAGGAAAGAATACTACTGAGAGAGTAGATAAGTGGACCAGCCTTTCAGCAGAAGTTGTAGAGGCTTATATATTGCAGCAATTTAAAAATGCATGGGATAGGCATATTGCTATCCTGAATCTAAGACCACAGATTTATTAAAGTTTCAGTCTTTACGTCAGGAAACGGGATTAGACTAGATGGGCCGAATGGTTCTTATTTGCTATGTTTCTATGCAAAGCCCGTTGGCTGTACAATGTTTCGCACAGAAAGACATTCTAAAACATGGGCAAGGATTTCTTTCCACGGTACAATACAGTAATTTGTCTATTATGTTTATGAACACATCTACCCTGTTTTCTTAAGTTAACTCTATATATTAACTAAAATAATCATGTTGTTGGGTTAATCCTAAATCATGCTACAAGGACACATAATTACCCATAATCACCAATGATATGGCGTTTTTTATTTTATTTTATTTTGGGAAGATCACATAAGAAGAACACATGGCACATAATGCACAGAAATCATATCAAAGTAATTATGGAGTAATCAAGTTGTTACCATAGTGACAGACTGACAACTCCATGGAACAACTCTAAGCATTTGTCTCTAGGAATTAGTTAAAACCTTCATATGCACCCTACACAAATAGTATTTTCCTTTTTAAAGAGACAGTGATGCCTAGGTTCAGCATAAAAGACCATAGTACTGTGCAAACGTTTTAGGCAGATGTGGAAAAAGTAGTGTAAAATAAGAATGATTTTATGTTAATAGTTTATTTTTATCATGAACAAAGTTCAAAGTGACTGAATCTACAAAAATCTGGATAAAATCAATATTTGGTGTGACCACCCTTTGCCTTTAAAACAGCATAAAGTCTTCTACGTACGCTTGTGCAAAGTCAAGGATTTTGTGTATGATTGAACAATTGTACCAGACAGATGCTAATGTAATATGTAGGTTGAAACATAATCAACACAATAGGTTGAAACGTAACCAAAACTAGACGTTCTGTCAAAGGTCTTTTGAAAAAGCACAAAGGAATGAGCAATGTTGAGGACCGTAGATAAACGTTGCTCTGGACTGATGAGTGAAAATTTGAAGTATTTGGCTGTAGCAGAAGGCAGTTTGTTCAGCGAAGGGCTGGAAAGCGGTACAAGAATGAGTGTTTGCAGACAACCGTGAAGCATGGTGGAGTTTCCTTGCAAGTTTGGGGCTGTGTTTCTGCAAATGGAGTTGGGGATTTACTCAGAATTAATGGTCTCCTCAATGCTGAGAAGTACAGGCAGATACTTATCCAAAATGAAAAATCAGAGAGGAGAAACTGCTTGTGCCCAAATCTATTCTGCAGCAAGTCAACGACCCCAAACACACAGACAAAATTGTTAAGAACTATCTTCAGTGTAAAGAAGAACAAGGAGTCCTGGAAGTGATGGTGTGGTCCCCACAGAGCACTGATCCCAACATCATCAAGTCTGTCTGGAATTACATGAAGAGAGAGAAGCAACTGAGGCTGCTTAAATCCACAGAAGAAATGTGGTTAATGCTCCAAGATGTTCCTTAAAAACTGTGTGGAAGTGTACCTAGAAGAATTGATACTGCTTTGAAGGCAAAGGCATCACATATTGATTTGATGTAGATTTTTCTTCTGTTCACTTATTTAATTCTTATTTAACAGCATTATATATATATACGTATGCAGTTGACCACCTACCCATCTCTGCGTGCTGTTTTATACAGAATCCGCATAATAAGGTATTAAAAACACTCTAAATACAGTATTCTTTATCAGCACAGTTTTCTAACATCTATTCGGTCTTACCTTGATTCAGGTTGACAGAAGATGGCACATCTCTTATCTTTTACGTCCTCACACTGACAACGTGGTGGTGTCCCCCTTTTTCTGCGTATTGGTGGTCTCCCTAATCCATATGGTACAGTTTGTCTACACAAAAAAAATAACATGGTTTACAATGTACTCCATAGGGTATTTTTAATGATGTGGCATACATTTATGTACAATAACTGTAGAGCAACATATTGGTAACACAACAATTGGCAGTGGCCATTCTACAGTCTGTTTACCAGATTTAAAGATTTAAAGCCATAAGAGTATGGAGTCTTTTTGGGAAATGTTACCTATTTTACAGTACAGTGGCATAACAAATGCCAGGGCTTTCTGTGAGACTTATGGTGGGGGCACTTGTGTTGAGGACTGGTACCTTCTGGCTCAAGCGACAGGTAAAGCCAATTTGCCCCTTCAGTGCCCCCCATAACTCACATATGCACACATATTTAAACACACTTTTAGACATACATTAACTGCCTCTCTAACTCCGTAACCTTATCACTTTCTTACTCCTTCACTCTCGTATCCCCTTACCCTTTTACCTTGCCTGCAGCATCTTTTCTAGCTGCTCACACACTGCTTCCTGCTTACAATTAAAAAAATTGGCCCTGGGGCCAAATTGTTATTTTTTTATGAACAAATATGATAGACCTGAGCTTCCATAGCCATCATCAAGCTGGTTATCACTGATCTCCTAAGTGTATACTCACTATTTTTTCCCCGCTTGCATGCAATATTCAGCTTGTGGTTTTCACTTGCAAACAATTTTGGTGGGCATAATTTTTTTTTCCTATGGGTTGATTGGTTTAAGCCTATAGAGTGTGCTTGATTTTTATTTTGTTTTCCTTTTTTTTATCGACTGTACTCACCCTCCAGTGTTCACCCAAATAATATCCAGGTGACAGAAGTATACACACTCTTTGTCCTTCCAGCTATTACAGGAACATCTCTTACTGCGTGTGTGCTGGTATTTTGATGGAAGAGAAGATACCCCTGGGAAGGAGGAGACCTGTGTAACTGCAGAGTTAATGTACTTAGTATCTTTTAATCTATACAGGGCAGAAAACCTATTTCCTAAAGTATTCATACTGATTAAACCACAATCAAAAGGTCTGTAGACTACTGTACTTAAAGTGCTAATTAAATATGTTAATTCTCAATAAATTAAAATAAACATACATATAAAAATTGTGTGAAAAAGAAAGTATACCCTCTTTGTATTCTATGGTTTTATATATCAGGACATTAGGTAAATACAACCTCAGATGAACAACAACACATGACATATATGTGCCATGATTTAATCAACAAAACTAAAGCCAAAATGGAGAAGCCATGTGTGAAGACCTAAGTACACACTTACTGCTTCCATAGGAATAAAGAGGCTAAGTAGCAGACAGGTGCTGCTATTCAAACGCCCTTGATTAATTCATCATCAGCAAGAGGATTAAGCATTCAGGTGTGTGTTAATACAATGTCAAGATGGAAAGACATCAGCAATGATCTTAGAGAAGCAATTGTTTCTGCCCATCAATCTGGGAAGGCCATTTTCAAGCAATTTAAAGTCCATCATTCTACAGTAAGAGAGATTATTCAAAGGGGACCCAGCAAATTCACCCAAGGTCAGACCATGCAATGGTCAGAGAAATTGCAAAAAAAAACAAAGTTACATCTCAGACGCTACAGGCCTCAGCATGTTCATGACAGCACAATTGGAAAAAGAGTGAACAAGTATGGTTTGTTTGGAGGGTTGCCAGGAGAAAACATGTTCTCCCTAAAAAGGACATGGCAGCATGGCTTAGGTTTGCAAAGTTGCATCTGAACAAACCACAAGTCTTCTGGAACAATGTCCCTTGGACATGCAAGATGTTTGGCCATTATGAACAGCACCACGTTTGGTGAAAACAGAAAATAAGTGCAAACACCTCATACCAACTGTCAAGCACGGTGGTGGGAAGGTGATAATTTGAGCTTGTTTTGCAGCCACAGGAGCTGTGAACCTTGCAATTATTAAGTCGACTATGAATTCCTCTGTATGCCAAAGTATTTGAAAGTCAAGTGTGAGGCCATCTGTCCAACAGCTAAAGTTTACTAAAGCAAAATTGGGTCATGCAACATTACAGTGATCCCAAGCACACCAGCAAGTCTGCAACAGAATGGCTGATAATCAAGGTGTTGAACTTGCCCAGTCAAAGTCCAGATCACAACCCAATTGAAATGTTGTGGCGGGACCTTAAGAGAGCTGTGCATAAACAAATGCCCACAAACCTCAATGAACTGATTCAACATTGTAAAGAAGAATGGGCAAACATTTCTCCACAACAATGTGAGAGAAAAAAGTCACACAGAAAACAGTAACTAAGTTATTGCTGCTAAATGCTGTTCTACAAGCTATTGAAGAGTATTTTTGGTTGGGAAAATATTGTAGGGGAGATTTGGGGCATAAATAAAATGTACTGTCCTTTACTGTCCTTTCCAACCCGCCCCTTCCATATGACATCAAAAGATGGAGTGTTAAATCAAGTGTAATGTGAATAAGACCCCCCACATTAGCGGTATCTATCATACGATCATACTATGGAATTACAGACATGCGCTTTACTATCCCCACAATCAACAGTGAGATCTTCTGTACAAACACATGATGATAATCTTCTATTTGCAACTAAATAACAGGGAAATTACTTCCTGACAGTTACTGGTTTTAAGCACGGACACATCCGCTTTCAAGTCAGCCTCTGTATGACAAGCCTGCCACAAATATCTGAATTATGCAGAATACCTCTGGAGACGTCTGTCTTTTTAGTATACACAACAAACCATTAAATTACTGTAACAGAATTAGTTGTGATGCAATATAAAATGTGCCAATCCCTCCTGTTTTATTCCATTCTCCTTACCTGTTTTTATCAATTTATCTATAGCCAAATACTTTATAAATTATATATATATATACATATATATATATATATATATATATATATATATATATATATATATATATATATGCTACCTTCAAATCTTTGAAATGTCCTTGCAAATGACTACTGTAACTTGAAAAAGATTATTTTTAATGGAATATCTTCATAGGCGTACAAAGGCCCTTCTCCATCTGGATTAAGTTTCTAATGTACTGGTAACTAAACTGTGGAGCATGAACCACCATTGGTCCCCAGAATACTTCATGATGCTCCTCAGTATGGTGAAAAGTGTGTGAAAAAAAAAGAATATACTCTTTCGATACTTGTCCAGAAGTAAGGAAAAACGGCAAGCAGGAGGAAACAATTTATTAAGTAGACATTTAAGTTTTGAATTCAACTATTGATACATCATTGTATTTTATTTTTGTTGCTTTTAAGTGGCACAGTATGGGGAGATGGTCCTTGGTGTCCAAAGCCATTTAAAAGTGGTCCCAAAATGCAAGACATTGGAAAACACCTACTGATGATATTTTCATACATAGAGACTAAACATATTTTCCGGTAGTAATGATAACTTGAACAGTGCACTGACCACCTGCATATGCACTATTGAAATAATTGGGAAAGAGTCCACTCTGAGTAATCTTGGGTATAGTTAGCTGAATATGAAGTTCAGCTAACAAGCATTTGTATTAATCTCATTTGGGTACTATTACCTGTGGACTTCTTTCAATTGGGACCTGTAGTTCTATTAGTCAAAAATTTGGGTTACTGTACATGACCGTTAACATGGTTTCCAAACTTGTTCCTAGAGGAACATAAATGGTCCAGTTTTTATGACTCTACCTATTGGATTAAAATGGCAATTAGTAAATATTGCTCCTATATAATGCTTACTATATAATGCCCCTAAGGACTGGGGTGGAAGCCACTGACCTTCACTACACTTGCAAAGGATGGTTACTATTTAACTTTAACACTTCACACCATCCTCTACATCTCTCCAACAGTATCCCCACAAGCATTTGTAACATTGTGAACTGAGTTGGAGAAAAGAGTGTTAGCTGGTAGCATCCTTCCTGTGCTCTAGCAGTGCACACAACTTTATATCTAATTTAAATATTTGAAACATGCAGCAGGGACACATGTCACAGTTCACTGTACAGCCTGCATTTATCAACTCAATGCTGATGAATATGTAAACTTATGTTCTCATCTTCACTAGTCCTCTAACCTAGAGAACGAGCAGTCATTTAACAGCGAGTCAAATAACAGTTAGCACTCTTGCTCAACCACAGCGTCGGTTGAAGCTGTACTTCAGGTAGGCTTCAGGGTTGACTGTCAGCTACCTGTGTTTTAGATGTATAATACATATACCATTCCTTCTTCATGCCTTCCCTCTCGGTCAGGATGACAGAGCTACAGAGAATGGTAGTGGCCTGTGCACTAGCTTTGTATTCCAAATTAGAATTATAATCACTGCCACCTCAGAAATCCTATTCTACTTTTTTTATGTCTGTGTACAAATTAACAAAAACACCTTCTTCACATTCATTGAGATGGAGACCTAAACTAGCTCTCAGATAATCTGTACATACACCCTCTCACAATGTCCACTGAATAATCTGTTCATTCCCTTATTCTTCCTTTTATTTCTCAAAACATTTTGTAATATGAGTTGTAAGGTTTTATACACAAGCATGAAAAGTACAAGACTCACCTGCCACGACAATACAGACTATAAAGAGTAATCCCTGCATCTTGTGTGTTAACAGGTTCTGAGTATTATAAACCTGCTGTCATCTCAGTGTTTTATACCCTTCTTTCATTCCACACCTTTTTGTGTAGTACAGGTGAACGAACTCCTCCTAGTAACTCCCATAGATAGGATCAGCCTGCCTCTTTCTTGAGAAAAAAGGCCTTATCGGGAGTGTTTTTTTTTCTTAAAGGAGAAATCTAAAACACAGAAAATAGAGGACTTAGCTCTGCTGAGGGGCAGGCATAGGGTTGAGAGAGGAGAATATAAATGATGGAAATTTGAGAAAGTAAACAGGTGATCTCATAGTTTACGCATTGCTGAATATATGTACTCTGACACATTGTATAGCGATGCTATGTGAACAAAAATGGTGCATTGTAATTGCTAAGAGCCACTTATGCCCCCCCGCAAGGAACAATTTCTACGTGCTGCAGATCAACAAATATACAATACTGCCATGCAGTACATTATTATTTATTGATTATACTGCATACTCTTGTTTCTTTCCCTGAATGCGGCTGAGATTGCACTTTAAACTAAATAGTAAATACTCTGACATTAAAATCCCAAAACTATAGCAAAGAATAGTTACCTCAAATCCAACCATCTAGAACTACTCTTTTTTGGTGACAGGGGGGTTTATTATAGTGTGAGACATCAGAATGGGTAACAAAATGTACAAAATATTGATACACAGAGCTAGTTTAAAGATAAATGGAAGCATTGATAATAAAGTAGGTAAGACTGCATTTATTATATTTACTGTAAGACTAGAACATCTTAATGTTATGGTTGGACAGAAATGGGCTTGACAATATATTTTAAAGGAGTTCTCATTTCTTATTATGGGTTAATTACAGTAATGTGTTGCAGTGCCCCAAATTGTGTACAGTGAAATAGAAAAGATGAATCAACATTCATATAGGATTGTATTCTAGGCTGATTTCAATGGGCTATGGCAAGTCTTACACACAAAATAATGAAACACGTAAATGTTAGTGTGCCACTAACCCGGTATTGCCCATTTAAACATGGTTAAAAATAATTAGATGCCAACAACTTTTGAAACATGTTTTTTTTCACATGCAAATGTTGATTGGATCTTATACAGATATCAAAAAGATCTCATATGATCTAAATAAGATCTTGATTAATTCCAAATTTAGAAAAAGTGTGTCTGTAAATGACTGTAACATAAGTTAACTATGCTTGGCTGAAAATATGTATAGTGCCCTCCACTAATATTGGCAACCTTGGGAAATATAAGCAAAGACACATAGGCCAAATTCCTTTAGTCATTCATCATAAAGCAGAGGCGTCCAACCTGCGGCCCACCAGCTGCTACAGGACTACATGTCCCATAATGCTCTTTCAGCTAAGAGGCTGGCTGAGGAGGATGGGAGATGTAGTCCTGCAGCAGCTGGAGGGCCGCAGGATGGATACCCCTGTCTTAATGGGTAAGAACAATGAATATACTGTAGCTGTGATGTGCAGCAAAAGGTTATTGAGAGGTTATAAGAAAGTAACAAAAGCATCAGGACAATAATTAAGAAGTTCTAATCAACTGGAAGAGGATGGAGGACGTATGTCTATGTTGTCTAAACACACTGTGAAGAGGATGGTTTACGTGGCCAAAAAATCTCCAAGGATCACAGCTGGAGACTTGCAGAAGTTAGTTTTGCCAGACACTACTGGAACTTAAAAATATGTGATCGGATTTTTTTGGACAATAAACACCAGATTTGGCGCACACATATTTGAGAGGTAGCCATATGGAAAAACACATTTAAATATGATGGTGGCTCTCTAATGTTTTGGGGCTGTTTTTCTGCCAGAGGACCTGGACATTATGCTAGGATACATGGTATCATTGACTTCTTTACGCTTTCAATGCATTCATTCTACCACTAGTCTTTGTCAAACGTTGTGGTAGCAGTTTCTTTTGTGTTTTTTCTCCCACACACATTGTACCCAGGGTATTTCAAATTTTGGTGTTTTAACTCTTTCCATGCACCAATTTTACCACAAGCCTTTGTCAACCACATCCTTTGCAGTAATATTTGTGTTTGTGTTTTTTCACACATATTCTACTTTAAGTATAAATTTACAGCTCATAGAGTGTTGCCAAACAACACTCCAATATGTGTTCGGCAACATCGCTTAAGTATAGTGAACAATTTCAAACATTCTGCCCCCATGTCCTATTTGAGAAATCTTTGAACCATTTCAATTTACCCACTAATTTTACCACTAGTCTTTGTCAAGGTTTGCAGTAGTATTTTGTGTGTTTTTCAGGTATGAATTTACAGCTCCTGGTATTTTGCCTGGTTGTTTGGGGCTAAAAGACCACATTCAGAAGGTGTGCATTTTTTAATGGTGAATTTTGACATTTGGTCATCGTGTGTCCATACTCTATTTGGGACATCTTTGAATTCAGCCAATTCAATTTATCCAGTGAAACCATATAAAAAACTAGATACCCCTGGGTATCTGAGATGCTAATATTTTAACTCCTTCCATGCCAGGAGTTTAGGGAATTTCCAGCACCAATACATTTTTTGGATATATTTGTTTTAAACTGAGTGGTTCCTCTTATGGTGTTATGGTGACTGGGTTTTTTTTTATTTTAAAATTTTATTACATTTTTATTTACTTTTTAATTTTTTAATTTTATTTTACTGATTACTTATTGATTAGTGAGCTGGGCTCCATTGACCTGCATGTTTGGCAGCAGTACCTGTAGTCAACCTGCAAGGGGAGCTCAGAGTTCTCAAGAGGGTCTGGAGAGACATCTGCATCAAGTGGCAGAGCCTTGTTCTTCTTCTGTATCTGTCTTACTTAACTTGTGTTAATATTATCATCAAATTGTATCTTGTCAGTTGTAATGTTATTGTTAGCTTTCGCTGCATTTAAAATTATTAATTAATAATTGATTCATAATTATTAATTAATAATTATTTTACAATAAGGAGATTATTGTCATAACTCTAGAGAATCTGCTGGTGTTCTGTAAATCTAAATGTTTATCCTAAAATGTTTATAGAGTAAATGCTTACCCTGTCTATTTATGTTTTGTGTACCATAGAAAGTAGACGGAGAGATGATATGTGTGACTTAACTATACCGTATAATACTGTATACATAAGCTGCATCAGTCAGAATTAAAGTGCTGTGATGAATCACGTAAATAAGACTACTGAGAAAACAAAAAGAGCTATATTTGGAGTTGATATAATAGTACTGAGTGAGTAATAAAACAAGCAACCTGATCCCAATTTGCCAATACTAGAAGACATGCCTAGGATTAGCTCAGCTAGGCAAGGAATTGGAACGGCCCCTGCACTTTGCTGCACAAAAGGGATTACAGATCTGTTCTGCTGTAGCGTAGATCGATGTGATATGCTGCCTCCCACTACTGCACGTTGCAGAGTGCCAGATATTTTGTTATCTGAGTGTTCCACACTGTACAAACGCTAACATTTAATTATAATGTTTTAGCCACTTTTTTTTGCATTGTGTATGATTTTAAAAAGAGACTCTTAAAGAAAGGGTAAGCTGCCAAGTTTTAGTCTGTAGCAAAAAGAAATCTCCAAGGGCATCTTGTGTTGATGGAGTTTTAAAACAATTCAAAACTTCCTCTGGGTGGCGCTAAACAAACACATTTTCATTGATTTTATTTTTAACAAACTTTACATGTTTCGTAGGATTGTTTGCACAGATTACATGAAACTGCAGAAAACACATCAAAATGTCTTTAACTGCATCTATCGATTACAGAAATAACCCACATGCATATGTTTTTTTTTATGGGTTTTGGAAGTTACGGGGCATAAAAAAATGGAAGATCCTCATACCACTTTCCAAACTTGACTTTTTCAAATTTTCATAAGCTTTCTGAAGCTGAAACAAAACAGCTCCCACCTTGCTATGGATTCCAAAATGCAACCCCCTTCTTATACTTTAGGTTAAAGACAAAGGTATATATTTTTTGATAGAAGACAACCCAGGGTTTTTTACAAAGACCATTTGGACACTTATCATCTGTTGCTTTTTTCCATCAACCTTTCTATGTTTCTTAAGATTGTTTGCACAGATAACATGCAACTGCAGAGAAATACACCAAATGTATTCAACTGAATGTTTAGATTACAGAAATACCACACACATAGTTTTTTAATGGATATTATGTCTCATCAGCAGCAGTCACAATATAGGAATGGAAGTCTCGCCCTGTGTGATGGGACTGACCCATACCCCAACTTGGTACCCCCCGCCAGACGCTGCTTCCTTCTCCCCATAGTCACCAGGAATACAAGACTTCAATCAACAGGTGGAACTAGCGTGGAAGACAGCAGGAGCCTCGGTGGGACTGTAACATATTAATACAGTGCTTTACTGTCCTGACAAGGAGAGTACCGAGACTCACCACAATAACGAGACAAAACTCGTATTGAGGTAAAACAGGAAATTACTTTATTGGGAAAAGCACAGATACTTATGCACACAACATACAGTATTTGCTTGATTATAAGACGAGGTTTTTTTCAGAGCAAATGCTCTGAAAAATACCCCTCATCTTATAATTGAGGTCATCTTCTAATTAGACCTCAAATAGAGGTCTGACTATGAGACTAAGATCCAGATCACCCACAGCGCTGCAGGTGACCTGGATCCTCTTGTCTGGTAACCTCAGTTGCTGCCGGCAGTGCCGGCATACCTTCCCCGGCTGCCAGAGAGGAGAATTCCCTGCAGCGCTGCAGGGAATTCTCTTCTCTAGCAGCCGGAGAATGTCTGCTCAATGGATGCAGACAACCCCCGCTACTGCTGGCACTTCCGCCGGGGCTTCTATGATCGAGCACCAGCATCACATGACCTTCCGGTGCTCAGTCATGCCACTCTGCCTCCAGAAATGCCTTTTAACCCCCTATATGCCACTCTGCTTCAAGAAATGCCTTATACCCCCCTATATGCCACTCTGTCCGATGATATGCCTTTAACCCCCTTTATGCCACTCTGGCATTTCAGTGCATAACTGGGGGGCAGGTTGGCAAATAAAAGGAAATAAAAACAAAACAAATATTTTTCTCAATCATAGCTTTTATTAAATATGAAAAAATAGTTTACATGAATTCATATTTACTAGTAAAACCTTTTTCCTATAGGGTAGTCTTATATTCAGGCTTTCATTCCCAAATTAATATTCAGATTTTGGGGGGTCGTCTTATAATCAGGGTCATTTTATAATCAAGCAAATACGGTAATTAGATCAGGAGTATAATCCCATCAACTACCAGATAGCCCGGCACCTCCATACAGTTCTATGGCCAGCAATGCCCACCCGACAAAAAGTCACTATTTCAGGGTGATCCCGAGGGAGAGGCGTCGATCTCGAGTATCAGTGGAGAACTCAGCGACTTGATACGACACACGGCAGGGCACTGGACGCATGGCAAGGAGCCCTCTGGCAGGGCACGCGACTTGGAAGCCTTTTTGGCAGGGCACGCGACTTGGAAGCCCTTCTGGCAGGGCACGCGACTTGGAAGCCCTTCTGGCAGGGCACGCGACTTGCAAGCAGATGCGGGGCAGAGGCCAGCGACACTCTGCCCTGTTGTCAGCCAGCTCCACCTCCTGTTGGACCAGTGTGTCCAATTCACATACCCATTGCTTCTGGGGTTGCTGTCCCAGGAATGACATCCGTAGTTCCCGCTGGTCTCTAATCCTTTGGTCGTAGCTTGGAAGACACTGACCCCGGCGTATAACAGCCTCCTGGAGGGCCCTCTGCCATAGTGACCTTCCAACCAGTTGCCTCAGATTCTGGTATTGTTCTGTAGGCAGAGAAGTAGTGTAGCAGGAGAGGATGACCCGCAGCAGCCCCTGGAACTCTGATGTCACATCCATGTCCTCGTCAAGGCAACCAAAGTCTGCCGTCCTGCCGGTTAATCCTGGTAGAAAGGAAGTGTCCCTCAGACTAAGAAGCAATCCCACCGCTGCCACCAATGTCACGGAGCTGGATGGCCTGAACGACTACCTCTGCTGACTTGTGCTCCCTTAGCCTGGGACACACACACTTTTCCCGGTTCCCCAGTCGCTAGCCGAGACTCAGTGTAGAGTATAACCAAACGAAAACTGATTTATTTATCACACACAGGGCTGGATATATCCAACCAAACACACATTAACATAAAACAAGATATTGGGATACAAACCGCCCCCTTAATCTGCCTCCCAGAGACAACAGGGGCAGTAACGGGATTAACAATACAATAGGGATTAACAATACAATTCCAGGGATGGCCGGAGTAAATGTCTGTAGTACTGGAACTGGGGGGAAGGGAGGGGGGACAACATAATAATGCACCATGAGGTGGAGGGGTTTGATATAAAACTAAAACAATGGCAGTCACTCCCTGCTGGCAGATCCTGGCTGTCTGCTGGAGATAATCCCCTCAACCAGTGATGGGATGATATACTGCTGGGGGTAGCCACAGAAGTCTTTACAAACCCTGGGTTCATAGTCAATAGGGAGGAGGCTGGCAGTCAGGCCTCTCCAGTGGCCCCAGTGATGGAGGGGAATCCATAACAGCAGCCCTTTTGGCAGGGGACGCGACTTGGAAGCCCTTCTGGCAGGGCACGCAACTTGAAAGCCATTCTGGCAGGGCACGCGACTTGAAAGCCATTCTGGCAGGGCACGCGACTTGAAAGCCATTCTGGAAGGGCACGCGACTTGAAAGCCATTCTGGCAGGGCACGCGACTTGAAAGCCATTCTGGCAGGGCACGCGACTTGAAAGCCCTTCTGGCATGGCACACTACTTGGAAGCCACTCTATGTAGCTGAACTGGCAGGGGCCCGCTCTGTGTAGCTGGGCTCAGAAAAGCCAGATACAGTATGCAGGAGAGTGGTCAAAATCAAGCCGGGTCAGAAGCAGAATTCTGCTAAACAGCAATGCAAAGGCACCCAATGGAGGAGGAAGCAGCTATTTAAGAGGTAGGGTTACACCCAGGTAAGCAGAGGCAGCTGGTCAGCTCCTTAGTCTACATGGTGCTGTGTACAGACAAGTGGACTCTAGAGGCTGCCGTGGAAATGACACCTAGAAAATGAATACAGATTCCTGGCTGACAGGGTGGAATCTTGATACTGGGAATAGCCGCGTGTTAGCCAGACCAGAGTTCCATAGCCGCGGCTGGGTAAAGCCCAGTCCTTAAGATGGGTAATAAAACCAGGGTTCTCAAATGAGAGTTGGCCACCCTGGCACATACTGTATATGCAGGCACACTGACACAAATTACACACTTACTCATACTCACTAACACATACATTCACAATCACAAAATATACATGGATGGTATCATTGTACTTGGAGATGTTGCTGAACAGATATTGAGTTGTTTGACAGTGACATATACCAGGAGTGTTCATACCTGAAGTACAAACTTTGGCAACGGCTGGTGGTAAAATTTGTGCATGGAAATACCAGCATTTGAAATACCTTGGGGTGTCCAGTTTTCAAAAATATATGGTTTGATGGGGTAAATATAATTGGCTGGCTTCAAAGATGTCTCAAATAGCACATGGGGCAGAATGACCCGATTTGGAACAAATGGTTTTGAAATAGCAAAACGCTACTTGTACTTATTGCCCTATAACTTGCGGAATCTATTTAGCATGTTTGCAGCTAAACACAAGCACCACAAAAGTGTTAAAGCAGCCTTTGTCACAAAGGATACAAAAAGTGAACTGGGGGGGTAATAACTTTTACATGTAGTGCTAGGGCAATAGGATTTATTTTAAAAAAAATTGCAGTGTTATTAGTGCAATATAGATAAAGATCCTTTTAGGCATCTCGTACATATTATGTACGCAAGTGATATACAATTACATCACTGATTTCACTGTATTGTTTATTTACTTTTTATTTTACCGCCGACAAATGGGTATTGAAGATTTTCTGCAGAGGTCTACAATTGCCTCTCATAAGGTTTCCCTTCCTGAGAGCACATTACATAAATGACCCAGAGACTAACAACCCCTGGTTCAACAAATACTTTGGGGTTTCTTTGTGTCTAGAACTGTGGACATGGGCCTTAGACAATAACATAACCACAGTGAATGCTTATGTTCCAGACTAGTCAAACTATTTTTTTTAAAAAAGGAAAAAATATTAGCCCCTGCTGCCAATACATATACAATAATAAAGTATGGAAAACATAGCATTGTGGTGTAGATCAACAGAACACACAAGCCCAGCATTGCAGGTATAGAAATCACATGTAACCTCAGCACTGAGGGTATAGATCAAATAAACAAATGGAAACAGCACTGCAGGCATTGATCCACTGAATACGACAATACAAACCCTGTATTTGCAGTCTGATGGGAGTCTGGGTTTAGCAGATACCAGGGGAGCATTACGTTGAGAGCATTGTGCCAACTGTAAAGTTCGGAGGAGAAGGGATAATGGTATGTGGCAGTTTGTGAGGGATTATGCTTACAACTTTGTAGGAACAGCTTGGGAAAGGTCTTTTTGCATTCCAGCATTACTGTGACCAAGTGCACAAAGTAAGATCCATACAGACAGTGGCGTCTCTAGAAACAATATATAGGGGGGGCACACAAGATACCACAGTCAAACTGGGGGGGGCATTAATAATTTCCACCATGAAATCATACCACTGAAAAAACACACACACACACATATATATATATATATATATATATATATATTGCCAAAAGTAATGTGCTATGGAATGATACTTTTGTTATTGGACAATACAATACTTGATCATTCAACATGGGAAGCCTGAAGCCACAATTTAGTACGACTAATCCTTGAAATCCTTTAAACAACACAATACCTTAACTTTTGCACTAAATGATTTAAGGGACTAATATTAGATCCTGCTGCTGATATATAAATATATTAGCCCCTGCTGCCCAAATATATTAATATTAGCCCCAGTTGCCGATATATATATTAATATTAGTCCCTGCTGCCGATATATATATATAAATATTAGACCCTGCTGCCAATAGCAGGTATAGATCAACACATTAACACACAAACCCAGCTTTGCATGTATAGATCAATTGAAATTCACTTGTGATCTCAGCACTGAAGGTATATATCAAATAAACAGAATCAGACATACAAATCCTGTATTTGCAGGTATACAATAATAATATATGAAACGTAGCATCGCAGGTATAGATCAAATAAATACATGGAAACAGCATTGCAGGTATTAATCAACTGAACAAGACATACAAACCCTCTATTTGCAGGTATACATAAATAATGTATGGAAACATAGCATAGCAGATATGGATCTACAGAAGAACACACAAACCCAGCTTTGCAGGTATAGATCAATTGGAATTCACATAAAAACACGGCATTAATGGTATATTTAAAACCCCCTAAATTACAGGGATAGATCACAGGTTGCACACCCAGATAACACACATACGATTTGCCATCTTTGTCCCATATACACCCGGCTTGTGCCATCTTGGTCCCCAAGGCTCAAACATCCTGCTAGTGCCATCTTTGCCCTTCCACAATTATACATCTATGATACGCACAATCACATTAACTCATGCTCTCCCTCATTCAGACAATTCATCCACATATTAACTCATGCTCTCCCTCATTCAGACAATTCATCCATTTTAAGAAACTACACCCCTTGGAGCTTCAAATGAGGGGCTACATGTATTTCTAGGACAAAAGTTGAGTGCACAAATAATGATGGAATATGTCGCTTTGGCTATAAAATATGTTTTTTCTATCCATAGCGACATGTTCATTTGTGTCTTGCGCACTCCAGGTTTGTACTAGAAACACATGCAGCCCCTCATTTGATGCGCCAAGGGATGTCGTTTTTGCACATGTGTACTTTTTGTGCCATAATTTAACTTCCTACGTGAGCAGTAATGCCACGTCAAGGCTTCAACCCTAATTACTGACCATTCACACGCCTTTCATATCTCCATTCACTCGCAGAAGCACACACACCATACTTTAAATACATTCACTCACAGAAGCACACAACATTCTTTCCCCTTACAATCCCAAAGAAATGATGGTAAAGGGAGAAAAAAAAAATCACTTTTACAGCAAAAATAAGTTTTGCAGTAAAAATGCAAGGCGCTCCAGGGATGATATGGTTACTCACGTACCGCGCGGGCTAAATGGCTGATTTTAATAATATTTGCAGTTCATCAGGATTTCAAAAATTGCCTCCCTCTACCGTTGGCTAAATTTAACCCCATGATCACAGGGATCATAGGATTAAAAATTAGTATCGGCCATTTTTAAAAAGGGAATGTGACTTTTTATAGCTATATGATCGCTGTGGTAACATTGGCTACCACAGTGATCATTTAGCTAGAATACTTAAACTTTTTTTTTTTTTTAAAGTTAAACTACTTTGTTTAAATAATTTAATTTGGGGGTCTCTAGGCAATTTTGATCTTTTTTATCTGCCTTTAGAGACCCCCAAATTATTTTTTTTACATTTTTATTTTTTTAACTTAATATTTTTTATTATTTTTTTACAAGGTATATACCTGTAAGGCACCTACCTTAATCAGCTCCCGGCCGTCCTCTTCTCTCCCCCGGCAGAAACGCCGGCACCGCAGACTGGAACATGAAGCAGCCGCTCGCGCACGCGGCCGCTTCATGAATATTTATGAAGCTGACCGCCGGCTGGATTCCGCTGCGTCGCTATGGCGACGCAGGACGCGATCACGTCCCGGACGTCGGGGAACGCCCCCCCGGGCTATTTAAACCTCGAGCACAGTACACACAGTGCTCAGTTATACTGGTTCTGTCCGTATTACGTGAGCTCCCCCGTATCCTATATATATACATATATATTTACCTTGTTCCTGATCTCCCGGTATCCGACCCTGATCTACTAAACGGCTTCCTGTGTTTCTCTGGTTTCCTGACCCCGGCTCTCCCTGCTACTACGTTTACCTCTGGCATCCTGACCTTGGCTATCCTACCCGACTACGTGTACCTCTGGCATCCCGACCTTGGCTATCCAACCCGACTACGTGTACCTCTGACCACTCGTGCTTACAGCCACACCACCAAGTGCCCTGTTACCCTCACCAGGCCCCTTGCGTGTGTTCTGTTCTGAGCAAGTGTGTTCCAGTCCTGCATATCGGATTCCTTCTGGTAAGACCAATCTTACAGAATAACTGAGCCCCGACATGGAATCCGCAGGAATTTCGGATGCTCTTGCAGCAATCGCTGGACAGATTACTGCACTTACTCGCTCCTTCCAGGACCTCCAAGCCAGCCATGCGCATATGCAGCATCAGCTTCATGAACTTCAAACTAACCCTCCTGGCCCTGGGGAACCATCTCCTGCTCCCGCTCCACTTCCACCAATGGAGGGGGCCTTTGCTGCTGCTGCTACTCCGGAACCCAAGGCTATTCTTCCCGAGCGCTTCTCAGGAGACAGAGCTAGTTATCGTACCTTCATGACGTCCTGCCAAATCCTGTTCTCTCTCCAACCCAGAACCTACGCCTCCGATCATGTGAAGGTACGAACTGTGATTTCTCTACTATCAGGGGAACCACAGATCTGGGCTCACCATCTACTACGCACCAATAATCCAGTCCTGAACTCATGGGCCGAGTTCAGCCACGCTATGGACACTTTATTTGACGATCCTTTTCGCACTACCTCTGCTCATGCTGCCATACGTGCTTTACGTCAAGGGAAGAGGCCAGTAGAGGAATACGTGACGGAATTCCGAAGCTTGGCCATGGAAAGCAAGTGGAACGAACCAGCACTGTTAGATCAGTTCCGTCTGGGTTTGGCTGAGGGATTGAAGGATGAACTGGCTCGCGTGGGCATTCCTGATTCCTTAGAAGACCTCATACACCTGGTCATACAGCTTGACCGCAGATTTCGGGAACGACGCCTGGAACGCGCAGCTTCAGCCATTCCTACCCCGAGACGCCACTTCCCTCCTACGGTTCATACTGCTCCTACGGTTCCTACCGGTCCTCCTCTCCAGTTTCCAGCGATCATGCCCCCTCCAGAAGAACCTATGCAGATCGGAGTGGCACGTGGCCCACTATCAGAAGCCGAGAAGGCCCGTCGTCGGAGGAACAATCTGTGTCTATACTGTGGTGAACCAGGACATCTACCTGTCCACGACGCCCTCCCAGGGGTAAGCCTGCACATGATAAAGTTTGCCTTAGTTCCTTCCCTAAGGGCGGTTCTCCTCACCTGTACATCTCCTTGTTTTTACAGTGGATCAATAATTCTACCACCGTTTCTGCTATCATTGATTCTGGAGCCAGCAGTTGCTTCATGGACCAGGACTTTGCCAAGCAACTGCATATACCAACTTTAATTAAACCGGCTCCTATACATATACAAGTGGTCGACGGGTCTCCCCTGTCTACTGGACCCGTTACACACGAAACATCACCACTTCATGCTCTATTGGGGAATAATCATACGGAATACTTGAACTTTGACCTTATTCCGTCACCCATGTTTCCAGTAATTCTTGGCCTACCCTGGCTAAGACTCCATAATCCTACAATTGATTGGTCCAAGGGGACCCTCTCCTTCCAATCCCTGTTTTGCCGCAATCAATGCCGGACAGACCACCCTACACTCCTATTGCTTCCTGATTGTTCGCCTCCTCCTCCTGATCCACGTATTCCTAAACAATATGCAGAGTTCCGTGATGTTTTTGACAAGAAGGGAGCCGATACACTTCCTCCCCAAAGGACTTATGACTGTCCCATTGATCTCCTCCCTGGCGCTCCCATCCCATTCGGCAGGATATTCCCATTATCAGAACCTGAATTACAGCACCTTAAGGACTATATCCAAGAAAATATAGCTAAAGGGTTCATCCGACCGTCCACTTCTCCAGCAGGCGCAGGAATCTTTTTTGTAGAAAAAAAAGATGGGAGTCTGCGACCATGTGTAGACTATCGGGAACTAAATAAGATCACCATTAAAAACAGATATCCGTTACCTCTCATTCCTGAACTCCTGGATCGACTCAAAACTGCGCGGATCTTTTCCAAGATTGATCTCCGAGGGGCTTATAATTTGGTCCGCATACGTAAAGGAGACGAGTGGAAGACCGCCTTCCGAAGTCGATATGGACATTTCGAATATCTCGTCATGCCCTTTGGGCTCTGCAATGCCCCTGCTACCTTCCAACATTTTTTAAATGACGTCTTTCGGGATTATCTGGATGTTTTTATGGTGGTCTATCTGGACGATATCCTCATATTCTCGTCAAACCTGTCCGATCACCGCGACCAGGTCAAAATGGTTCTCGACCGTCTACGCACACATCACCTTTATGCGAAGCTGGAGAAATGCCAATTTGAAGCTGATCAGGTAGAATTCCTGGGATTCATCATTACACCTGGAAACCTACAGATGGATCCTAAAAAGGTGTCAGCTATTTTGGAGTGGCCAGTACCTTCTGATAAAAAAGGAGTTCAACGTTTTATTGGCTTTGCGAACTACTATCGCAAATTTATTAGAAACTTCTCTCATGTTATCGCACCCATCACCAAGTTGACTCGTCAATACTCCCGTTTTGCCTGGACACCGGAAGCGCAGAATGCGTTCGACGCTCTCAAACAACACTTCACCACTGCTCCCATCCTTATTCAACCCATGGTGGCGGAACCGTTCCATTTGGAGGTGGATGCTTCGGATCTTGCGGTAGGAGCAGTTCTGTCCCAACGACATGGGGAGAAACAAAATTTGCATCCTGTGGCCTACTACTCGCGTAAACTCACCCCGGCCGAGATGAACTATAGTGTGGGGGACAGAGAACTACTGGCCATCAAACAAGCTCTGGACACCTGGCGTCATCTGCTGGAAGGGACTCAACATCCAGTAACGGTATATACCGACCACCGGAACCTGGAGTATCTTCGCTCCGCACGGCGACTATGCCCCAGGCAGGCTCGGTGGGCTCTCTTCTTCACAAGATTCAACCTACATATTACGTATCGCCCTGGATCCCGCAATACCAAAGCAGACGCCTTGTCTCGGTTACCTACTGTATCGAGTTGTCCCGAGACTCAACCGGATACTATTCTTCCTTCCAGTCTCTTCCTCACACATCAACCATCTCTCATGGACTTTATTCGCTCCTTATCCCGCAGAACCGTAGTTCCGAGAACTAATCCTCCTGTTCGTCGTACCCGAAACGTATTATACTACCGTGATAAGATATTTGTACCGACCCCGGCCCGTTTAAAGGTTCTACAAGCATGCCACGATTCTCTCCTCTCCGGACATGGGGGCATTAAAAAGACTACAGACCTCGTTCGACGTCAATTCTGGTGGCCTTCGCTAGACCAAGATGTGACCTCGTTTGTCCGTTCATGTACCACCTGCGCTCGTACCAAGACCCTACGTAGAAAACCAACGGGCCTTCTCCGCCCATTACCTATTCCTTCGGTTCCCTGGTCTAAAATCTCTATGGACTTTATTGTCGATCTACCACCTTCCAAGAAACACGACACAATTATGGTGGTGATCGATAGATTCACCAAAATGGCACATTTTATTCCCACAATTGGCATTCCTTCCGCTTCCACCACAGCCACCTTGTTCCTGGATACAGTGTTCCGGCTTCATGGATTACCACGAACTATCACTTCAGACCGTGGAGTACAATTCACATCTCGTTTCTGGAAGGTGTTCTGCCGCAAGCTGCACATTCGTCCCACTCTGTCCACGGCCTTTCATCCACAAACCAACGGTCAGACCGAGCGTCTCAATCAAATATTAGAGCATTACTTAAGATGTTACACCACGCACCTTCAGAATGATTGGCTCCAATTTCTCCCTTCCGCAGAATTCACCTACAACAATCAAACACAGCGATCTATAAAGATGTCTCCATTCTTCGCAAACTATGGTTACCACCCTATTATGATTCCAGGTCTGCCAACCGAACCTACGATTTCCGGGACCTCGGATCGAGTCACCGTGCTAACAAGACAATTTCAAGTCCTGAAGCAAAACTTAATCAAGGCCAGAAAGGCCTACAAATTATATGCAGATCGCCATCGTTCCAGTCCCCCTACTTACCATTGTGGCGACAAAGTTTGGCTGTCCACCAGTCATTTGCGTTTACAGATCCCTTCCAAGAAACTGGGACCTAAGTTCATTGGCCCATACAGTATCACGAAAATCATCAACCCAGTGACAGTGCAATTGAAACTTCCCTCTACCTGTCGGATTCATCCGGTTTTCCACGTGTCGCTAGTCAAACCTTGGGTGGCCAATCCTTTTCCCGACCGGGTACCTCCTCCTCCTGCACCAGTGGTCATCGACGGGGTTGAAGAATACGTGGTACAAAAAGTGGTAGATTCCAGGATCCGTCGGGGGCACCTAGAATACCTTATACAATGGAAGGGATATAGCCCAGAAGAAAGGACCTGGGAACCGGCAAGTCAAGTTCATGCTCCATTATGTGTTCAGAAGTTTCATAAACTGCATCCTCTCAAGCCAGGCCATCCTCGCCCCCGGAGGTCGCGTCTTGCGGGGGGATCCTGTAAGGCACCTACCTTAATCAGCTCCCGGCCGTCCTCTTCTCTCCCCCGGCAGAAACGCCGGCACCGCAGACTGGAACATGAAGCAGCCGCTCGCGCACGCGGCCGCTTCATGAATATTTATGAAGCTGACCGCCGGCTGGATTCCGCTGCGTCGCTATGGCGACGCAGGACGCGATCACGTCCCGGACGTCGGGGAACGCCCCCCCGGGCTATTTAAACCTCGAGCACAGTACACACAGTGCTCAGTTATACTGGTTCTGTCCGTATTACGTGAGCTCCCCCGTATCCTATATATATACATATATATTTACCTTGTTCCTGATCTCCCGGTATCCGACCCTGATCTACTAAACGGCTTCCTGTGTTTCTCTGGTTTCCTGACCCCGGCTCTCCCTGCTACTACGTTTACCTCTGGCATCCTGACCTTGGCTATCCTACCCGACTACGTGTACCTCTGGCATCCCGACCTTGGCTATCCAACCCGACTACGTGTACCTCTGACCACTCGTGCTTACAGCCACACCACCAAGTGCCCTGTTACCCTCACCAGGCCCCTTGCGTGTGTTCTGTTCTGAGCAAGTGTGTTCCAGTCCTGCATATCGGATTCCTTCTGGTAAGACCAATCTTACAGAATAACTGAGCCCCGACATGGAATCCGCAGGAATTTCGGATGCTCTTGCAGCAATCGCTGGACAGATTACTGCACTTACTCGCTCCTTCCAGGACCTCCAAGCCAGCCATGCGCATATGCAGCATCAGCTTCATGAACTTCAAACTAACCCTCCTGGCCCTGGGGAACCATCTCCTGCTCCCGCTCCACTTCCACCAATGGAGGGGGCCTTTGCTGCTGCTGCTACTCCGGAACCCAAGGCTATTCTTCCCGAGCGCTTCTCAGGAGACAGAGCTAGTTATCGTACCTTCATGACGTCCTGCCAAATCCTGTTCTCTCTCCAACCCAGAACCTACGCCTCCGATCATGTGAAGGTACGAACTGTGATTTCTCTACTATCAGGGGAACCACAGATCTGGGCTCACCATCTACTACGCACCAATAATCCAGTCCTGAACTCATGGGCCGAGTTCAGCCACGCTATGGACACTTTATTTGACGATCCTTTTCGCACTACCTCTGCTCATGCTGCCATACGTGCTTTACGTCAAGGGAAGAGGCCAGTAGAGGAATACGTGACGGAATTCCGAAGCTTGGCCATGGAAAGCAAGTGGAACGAACCAGCACTGTTAGATCAGTTCCGTCTGGGTTTGGCTGAGGGATTGAAGGATGAACTGGCTCGCGTGGGCATTCCTGATTCCTTAGAAGACCTCATACACCTGGTCATACAGCTTGACCGCAGATTTCGGGAACGACGCCTGGAACGCGCAGCTTCAGCCATTCCTACCCCGAGACGCCACTTCCCTCCTACGGTTCATACTGCTCCTACGGTTCCTACCGGTCCTCCTCTCCAGTTTCCAGCGATCATGCCCCCTCCAGAAGAACCTATGCAGATCGGAGTGGCACGTGGCCCACTATCAGAAGCCGAGAAGGCCCGTCGTCGGAGGAACAATCTGTGTCTATACTGTGGTGAACCAGGACATCTGATATCTACCTGTCCACGACGCCCTCCCAGGGGTAAGCCTGCACATGATAAAGTTTGCCTTAGTTCCTTCCCTAAGGGCGGTTCTCCTCACCTGTACATCTCCTTGTTTTTACAGTGGATCAATAATTCTACCACCGTTTCTGCTATCATTGATTCTGGAGCCAGCAGTTGCTTCATGGACCAGGACTTTGCCAAGCAACTGCATATACCAACTTTAATTAAACCGGCTCCTATACATATACAAGTGGTCGACGGGTCTCCCCTGTCTACTGGACCCGTTACACACGAAACATCACCACTTCATGCTCTATTGGGGAATAATCATACGGAATACTTGAACTTTGACCTTATTCCGTCACCCATGTTTCCAGTAATTCTTGGCCTACCCTGGCTAAGACTCCATAATCCTACAATTGATTGGTCCAAGGGGACCCTCTCCTTCCAATCCCTGTTTTGCCGCAATCAATGCCGGACAGACCACCCTACACTCCTATTGCTTCCTGATTGTTCGCCTCCTCCTCCTGATCCACGTATTCCTAAACAATATGCAGAGTTCCGTGATGTTTTTGACAAGAAGGGAGCCGATACACTTCCTCCCCAAAGGACTTATGACTGTCCCATTGATCTCCTCCCTGGCGCTCCCATCCCATTCGGCAGGATATTCCCATTATCAGAACCTGAATTACAGCACCTTAAGGACTATATCCAAGAAAATATAGCTAAAGGGTTCATCCGACCGTCCACTTCTCCAGCAGGCGCAGGAATCTTTTTTGTAGAAAAAAAAGATGGGAGTCTGCGACCATGTGTAGACTATCGGGAACTAAATAAGATCACCATTAAAAACAGATATCCGTTACCTCTCATTCCTGAACTCCTGGATCGACTCAAAACTGCGCGGATCTTTTCCAAGATTGATCTCCGAGGGGCTTATAATTTGGTCCGCATACGTAAAGGAGACGAGTGGAAGACCGCCTTCCGAAGTCGATATGGACATTTCGAATATCTCGTCATGCCCTTTGGGCTCTGCAATGCCCCTGCTACCTTCCAACATTTTTTAAATGACGTCTTTCGGGATTATCTGGATGTTTTTATGGTGGTCTATCTGGACGATATCCTCATATTCTCGTCAAACCTGTCCGATCACCGCGACCAGGTCAAAATGGTTCTCGACCGTCTACGCACACATCACCTTTATGCGAAGCTGGAGAAATGCCAATTTGAAGCTGATCAGGTAGAATTCCTGGGATTCATCATTACACCTGGAAACCTACAGATGGATCCTAAAAAGGTGTCAGCTATTTTGGAGTGGCCAGTACCTTCTGATAAAAAAGGAGTTCAACGTTTTATTGGCTTTGCGAACTACTATCGCAAATTTATTAGAAACTTCTCTCATGTTATCGCACCCATCACCAAGTTGACTCGTCAATACTCCCGTTTTGCCTGGACACCGGAAGCGCAGAATGCGTTCGACGCTCTCAAACAACACTTCACCACTGCTCCCATCCTTATTCAACCCATGGTGGCGGAACCGTTCCATTTGGAGGTGGATGCTTCGGATCTTGCGGTAGGAGCAGTTCTGTCCCAACGACATGGGGAGAAACAAAATTTGCATCCTGTGGCCTACTACTCGCGTAAACTCACCCCGGCCGAGATGAACTATAGTGTGGGGGACAGAGAACTACTGGCCATCAAACAAGCTCTGGACACCTGGCGTCATCTGCTGGAAGGGACTCAACATCCAGTAACGGTATATACCGACCACCGGAACCTGGAGTATCTTCGCTCCGCACGGCGACTATGCCCCAGGCAGGCTCGGTGGGCTCTCTTCTTCACAAGATTCAACCTACATATTACGTATCGCCCTGGATCCCGCAATACCAAAGCAGACGCCTTGTCTCGGTTACCTACTGTATCGAGTTGTCCCGAGACTCAACCGGATACTATTCTTCCTTCCAGTCTCTTCCTCACACATCAACCATCTCTCATGGACTTTATTCGCTCCTTATCCCGCAGAACCGTAGTTCCGAGAACTAATCCTCCTGTTCGTCGTACCCGAAACGTATTATACTACCGTGATAAGATATTTGTACCGACCCCGGCCCGTTTAAAGGTTCTACAAGCATGCCACGATTCTCTCCTCTCCGGACATGGGGGCATTAAAAAGACTACAGACCTCGTTCGACGTCAATTCTGGTGGCCTTCGCTAGACCAAGATGTGACCTCGTTTGTCCGTTCATGTACCACCTGCGCTCGTACCAAGACCCTACGTAGAAAACCAACGGGCCTTCTCCGCCCATTACCTATTCCTTCGGTTCCCTGGTCTAAAATCTCTATGGACTTTATTGTCGATCTACCACCTTCCAAGAAACACGACACAATTATGGTGGTGATCGATAGATTCACCAAAATGGCACATTTTATTCCCACAATTGGCATTCCTTCCGCTTCCACCACAGCCACCTTGTTCCTGGATACAGTGTTCCGGCTTCATGGATTACCACGAACTATCACTTCAGACCGTGGAGTACAATTCACATCTCGTTTCTGGAAGGTGTTCTGCCGCAAGCTGCACATTCGTCCCACTCTGTCCACGGCCTTTCATCCACAAACCAACGGTCAGACCGAGCGTCTCAATCAAATATTAGAGCATTACTTAAGATGTTACACCACGCACCTTCAGAATGATTGGCTCCAATTTCTCCCTTCCGCAGAATTCACCTACAACAATCAAACACAGCGATCTATAAAGATGTCTCCATTCTTCGCAAACTATGGTTACCACCCTATTATGATTCCAGGTCTGCCAACCGAACCTACGATTTCCGGGACCTCGGATCGAGTCACCGTGCTAACAAGACAATTTCAAGTCCTGAAGCAAAACTTAATCAAGGCCAGAAAGGCCTACAAATTATATGCAGATCGCCATCGTTCCAGTCCCCCTACTTACCATTGTGGCGACAAAGTTTGGCTGTCCACCAGTCATTTGCGTTTACAGATCCCTTCCAAGAAACTGGGACCTAAGTTCATTGGCCCATACAGTATCACGAAAATCATCAACCCAGTGACAGTGCAATTGAAACTTCCCTCTACCTGTCGGATTCATCCGGTTTTCCACGTGTCGCTAGTCAAACCTTGGGTGGCCAATCCTTTTCCCGACCGGGTACCTCCTCCTCCTGCACCAGTGGTCATCGACGGGGTTGAAGAATACGTGGTACAAAAAGTGGTAGATTCCAGGATCCGTCGGGGGCACCTAGAATACCTTATACAATGGAAGGGATATAGCCCAGAAGAAAGGACCTGGGAACCGGCAAGTCAAGTTCATGCTCCATTATGTGTTCAGAAGTTTCATAAACTGCATCCTCTCAAGCCAGGCCATCCTCGCCCCCGGAGGTCGCGTCTTGCGGGGGGATCCTGTAAGGCACCTACCTTAATCAGCTCCCGGCCGTCCTCTTCTCTCCCCCGGCAGAAACGCCGGCACCGCAGACTGGAACATGAAGCAGCCGCTCGCGCACGCGGCCGCTTCATGAATATTTATGAAGCTGACCGCCGGCTGGATTCCGCTGCGTCGCTATGGCGACGCAGGACGCGATCACGTCCCGGACGTCGGGGAACGCCCCCCCGGGCTATTTAAACCTCGAGCACAGTACACACAGTGCTCAGTTATACTGGTTCTGTCCGTATTACGTGAGCTCCCCCGTATCCTATATATATACATATATATTTACCTTGTTCCTGATCTCCCGGTATCCGACCCTGATCTACTAAACGGCTTCCTGTGTTTCTCTGGTTTCCTGACCCCGGCTCTCCCTGCTACTACGTTTACCTCTGGCATCCTGACCTTGGCTATCCTACCCGACTACGTGTACCTCTGGCATCCCGACCTTGGCTATCCAACCCGACTACGTGTACCTCTGACCACTCGTGCTTACAGCCACACCACCAAGTGCCCTGTTACCCTCACCAGGCCCCTTGCGTGTGTTCTGTTCTGAGCAAGTGTGTTCCAGTCCTGCATATCGGATTCCTTCTGGTAAGACCAATCTTACAATACCCTTGGAAAGGCGAGGCGATTACCTTTCCAATGGTATATGTTGGGGGTATGTAGCTGCTTAGATGCCTGAGATACAGGCATCTAAGCAGCATGCCCCCATACCTCTTTAACTGACAATTGTCAGTTGTTAATAAAGTTGCGCGGTGACGTCATCGCGTCATTGCGCGAGACGTCACCGGGCAGATCGGGTGGCTCCGGTGATGCCCTTCAGTTTGAGGGGCAGATCGCCGGGGAAGTGGTGATGGAGGTCCACAGACCTCCATCAAGGTAAGGTAGTGCTAGTGACGGCATGGTGCCGTCGTTAGCACCTGACTGGGACTGCTAGCGACGGCACCATGCAGTCGTTAGCAGTCAAGGGGTTACAAATTCGGCGGGGGGGCAACAGGGGAGGCAAGGAATAACCAAGGGGGGGCAATTGCCCCCCCTTGCCCCCCTGTAGCGACGCCACTGCATACAGACATGGTTGGATGAGTTTAGTATGGAAGAACTTGACTGTCCCGCGCCTCAAACCCTTTGATATGAACTGGAACAGAGTTTTTGACCCAGGCCTTCCCGTCCAACATCAGTGACTGACCACACAAATGCTCTGCTGGATGAATGCACAGAAATCACCACAGAAACACTCCAAAATCTTGTGTAAGGCCATCCCAGAAGAGAAGAAGCTGGTGTAGCTGCAAAGGGGGGGCCAACTACAAATCAATGTCTATGTATTAAGAAAGTGATACCATAAACCTGTTGGTTTAATGGTCAAGTGTCCCAATACTCTTGTCCATATAGCAGGGCTCTCTCCACCTAATGTATCTGTTTGTCTTAGTCTGTCAATTCTCATCTTGTCATACACTGCGTAGGCCAGTAGGGGGAGCACAATATACAAAGATTCTGTTAAGGCATTGTTTTATAAATCAAGATAAAGAGTTGTGTCTTTCAAGACTCATCTCCCGGTGTTACATGTATGTCACATATTAAAAAAAATTAGTTGGAGAACTCAATAGTATATGTTACTGTACATCATGTTTCATGAATATGTTGGCCCTCAGAAAAAGGAGCACAATTGTTTGTGGTGCCAGTAAAGCGAAACCTATTTTTCTGTATAGTTGTGGGAATGAGAAAGAAAAAGTTTATTAAATACAATGTATTTGGATATGATTTTTGTTTTTAAAAATTGTAGCGTTTTTTAGATGTATTTTTAATGTCCCATTCTCTTATCAAAGCCATACAACTATTATTTGAAATAATAAATGACATCATATTTTTATCCCAAATATATGCTGTAGCGGTAGCCATAGACTTAATGGGGTGCTTAGTGTAGCTTTCTTACATTTTGAGATAAGATTCTATTTGTCTCATGATGTAACATACTCTGGTTTAGAACCAGATGTTTACTTAATTTTGGGAAATTTAAAGAAGCAAGCTAAAGACATGGGTGTTTGGTAACTCTCATTGGTGGAACAAACCTTCAGCAAGGCAAATAGCTGAATGTTAGGGAAGCAGAACAAAGATATATGTTTCAAGAATCAATCTATGCATTTGTATGCAAAAATGTAAAATATAAGATGACACTCGGGTTGTATGATGGTGGTATATTTAGCAATGTAACACTTTGATTTTGAGCTGTTGTTTTCCCTCTACACTGCAATGAATCCCCATCACCATCAATACACTATTTACTTCACCAAACTCTGTCTGTAACAAAGATCCTTCAGCTAGTCCTTCTGATGTGTTTATATAAAAAATCCCTTTTTATTCTTTATTGGCCCTGCAGATGGCGATATGTAACAACTTCTGTGTCACCTTTCTGAGGTCAAATGAGTACAGTGTCTCAAAGTAAGGTGAATAATATTCTAGAATTTCAGAATTGTAAACATGTGGTCCTAAATGTATATCCGCAGCATATAATCTCAGGTATTCACATATAAATATTTTAAACTTTCACAGTGGTGAAGATATGGACCACAGCTGATTTAATGGCACATCCATGTGATGGCCTATATACTGTACGTGTTTATTTGTGTGTATTAACTCCTTCTTTGTCTGAAGACTGTCGATGGCGTTTTTCTTTTAATTCCCAGACATCAAAGTTTCTTTTAAACCTGACTTCAAAATGAATGTTGCTAGCTCTAGGTTTGTGAATAAAACACCTACCCAACAGAAACTCTCACATGGAATAGACAAGGGCACATTCATATTCATACGAATTGCAAACTTAACGAAATTTACCAATTTAGTCAAATCATATGAATTTCTGAAAAGGATCCCATGAAATGGAAGAATTTTTTTTTTTAAAAAAAAAGCACCAAAGCTTTTTCACTCTTAGTCTCTCACACACTCTGAATGGAAGATAAAGTGGTTGGCAGAGAAGGTAGGTAGACATTCAAAGAGCATAAGACATGGGTGTCCAAGTTTTTTCTGCAGTGGGCCACTTCATCAGAATTGTATACGTGCGAGGGCCGCACACATTTTTCACTGTGAGAAAATATGGCCTTTAATAAGATATGCAGATTAAAATAAAGTAAATGACACAAAAACTTTACTTTTCCTCTCACTGATTTCTGGGCCTAGAATGTTTTGTGACTACAAATTCAGGATTCAGGATAATTAAAAATGAAATAGTTCTATTTATTCTAGGGATGCACCAAATTGAAAATTCTGCGCCAAAACCGAAAATTCAGGGTTCACTTAGCCGAAACCGAAAATGACCCCCCATCTTTAAAAATAATTTAAAAAACCCACACTTTTAATAAAAGTAAGTAACACACCACAATTGGACAAAAAAATCAGCAATATGACTTGGCATGATAGGAGTGTGATTGCTAACAGCAATCACACTCCTATCATACCCAGGCAACCAGTAAATGCTGAAACCTAGGCATGATGGGACTGTGATTGCTGTTAGCAATCACACTCCTATCATGCCAGGTCAGCCTGTACATGCTGGTACAGGGTGGCTGTAAGTGATGTGCAGACCCCATACTGCTGGCAGCATCAATACACAAGGGGGGCAGCTAGCCAGGTTTCAGTAAGTGAGAGTAAATGTGGGCATCAGGCCACAAAGTTTATTCCCAAAATTAAAACAGGCCAGATTTTTCTGAAAGGAATGAGCAAGAAACAGAATGCATTGTCCAAAAACGAACCAAAAAATTCCTGCCAGTGGTTAGCTGCTTCAAGCAGCCAAAACCGGTGTAAAATTCAGACAGAGGTGGGGGAATTCTGTTTGGAGCCAGAGTGTTTTCATGGGGTTGTTTGTTTTTTACAGGTAAGGAATGCATATAAAAGTAATAAATGTATGTATGTATGTATGGGGCATATCAATTGTTCGTGCACTAAAGATTATTGCACCAACACTAGTTCTTCAATATGTTTTGTGCCTACGCTTTTCTTTTCCAGGAAGCAGAGTAGCCAATGTCTCATGGGGTCCAAGCTATGCTGACTAAGCTAAGTCTAGCTACAACTGTGAAATAGTTTTTGAACCCATGTGTTTGTCTGGTGATGTCACCCTTGCAGCACATATGTTGTAGAGTGCTGAACCATTAGGCTAGCCTTTCTATCTGCAGAAGCCAACACCACAAATGCTTTGGAGGGAGCTGGAACATTATGGGGCAGCAGGAAGCTCATTAATGCCAGCCACCACCCTGACAGACAGTAGGATGAGAATTTCTGCATGAAGCACAGAGTTGCTGATGTGGAAAAAAGGAAACTGAAACCTGCTTTTAAAGATAATTAGCAAAAGCAGACTTCTTACTTAAAATATTTTGTTTAAACAATAAATCCAGATTTATCTTGACCATTTCCTCAGTAGAGGATCTCTTTTTGTGAAAATATCCCTTTAAAAGAAAAATCATCTGTATATGTTTTATTGAGAACAAGAAATCCTGTTTCCATGGAGATCTCTCACTGAATTTCACATGCACCAGGCCGTTTCCTTGCACGTGTCAGCAGCATGACAACAGCTCAGTTTCCCATACTTTTATTTCCTTCTCCATCTGTTATCTCCTCACCTACCATCTCAGCATCTGCTTTCTGTGTTCACCTTCTTACTTTGCCATGATTTTGTAACCCAGTGCTTTTAGTAATCTGTATGCATTGATACCTGGGAATAGATAGGTGGCGAGGGAGATATAGATATTGTGGAAAGAGGAAGAGAGGGCTAGCACTGGATGTGGGAACTGCAATGGATCTCCCTAACTGGCCCACAGTAGCAGGATTGTCCATCAAAAATAAGTCTGTTGGGAGGTAACGGTATGCAAAGCAAACAGCCACAGCTCTTAATTTTGGTTCTGGTTCTGCAGTCATGCACAGACGTCCCTATGTTTTTTACATATTGATAATTTGAAAAAGATATAATAGTAACGATTCTAAGTCTATACCTGCGTAGTCCCATATTTGTATGAGTGTAGATTTATAGCACAACTAAATATTTCCAACATAACCTGTGGGCTTGCAAATTGTTACAAAATGAGCTCACGTTATAATTTTAGAACTGCTGTCATTGGTTCACTTTGTACCCATGTGCAAAATGTCTTTACTATTATCTTACTTTACAAAGAGCAAAATCTTTATCTGCATCCACAGATGAAGACAAGTGGATATTTGACCCCCACCTCATGGAATTTGGCTCAATGAACGTGAAGTGAAATTAGAGGTTAACAGTCTGGATTCAACGGCAGTAACAAGATAACTGATGCTTTTCCCTCAGTTTATGAATATTGGCAAACACCTGTTTTTTTAAAAAATAGATTGAAATCTATGCAAGGATTGTAATTTTACCCAGCTCAATCATGGCAAATTACTATTAGGTGTATTATATAAAACATTTTAGGTGTAAAGGTGGCCCAGATGTACGGGGCCATGCCCGGTACTTAGGAGTGGGTTGGGCAGGGGGCTATTACCCACTGTGCTGGGCCTAATTCTCCTAAAGTCCACTTTGGGTTGGCCCAATTTGGAGGTGGGGCTCAATGGGTCAAATGGCAAGAATGTATATGACCCCATAGTAGTAGCAGTGCAGCAGCTTACACCGTGTGTTACAGGGACTTAGCTTTACATCTAACGTTTGTGCATAACGCCGTTATAGGAACTGTGAAAGCCTTTAGCATTTTAAGAGATATGAGCATGTGTGAAAGAGAGGGGGAAGTAAAATTTTGATGGGGAGGTGAGGAATCTACATCAGAAGATGAGAAGCAGCGTATTGGGGGGTGCAAGTGGATACTGCAGAAAAGGTGGTGTGATTTATTGGGGGTTGTGACAGTGAGGGGGCAAGTTTGTAATTTGCGATGTTGTTATCACTACTATCACTGTTGCGGCCTTTGTGGTTGCCTATGAAGTGGAGCGATACTTAGTATGTGATTGCCATATATTGCATGTTAGAGCTCTCTGCCATTTATGGGGTTAATATGATTGTAGGCCAGAACTGAGCAAATTGTAACATCGCTCGACTGATACCATTTTACCTTTCGCACCTGACCATTACACCAACAGTGACTTTTATCATATTCTAAACACATAGACGTTAATATGTACTTTGTTATTAGAATCTATAACACCTTTCACTCTTCTGGAATGGCTTTCTGCAAGATTTTGGATGTTTTCAGTGGGAATTTTTGTCCATTCATCCAGTAGAGCATTTGTCAGGCACTGATGTTGGACGAGAAGGCCTGGCTCGCAATCTCCGTTTCAGTTCATCCCAAACATGTTCGATTGAGTTGAGATCAAGGCTCTGTGCGGGTCAGTCAAGTTCTACCACACCAAACTCATTCAACCATGTCTTTATGTACCTAGCTTTGTGCACTGGGTCTCAGTAATGCTGGAATAAAAAAGCGCCTTCCTCAAACTGTTCACACAAAGTTGTAAGCATAGCATTGTCCAAAATGGCTTGGTATGCCCCCTTCAGCATGGGGACATAAAAGTCCCTGTTGGTGTACTGGTCAGGTGACCCAATACTTTTGTCCATATAGTGTATGGTAGATGTATCCACAAACCTCACATTGTGTAGCTGTTGCAGGACGGGCCCTTTTCCAGAACATGATTATTCTAAATGCTTGCATCTCATTTCCAGAACTGTACCAAGCGTAAAATAGACTAGTTCTGAAACTTGCATTAAAATCGTAAAATGTATGCATCTATGACACAAACAGTGGCCACACAAATGTCAACCTACCTGTTGAAAAAAACAGTTTTCTTTGCCCACGGTGACTATTCATCTTCATCTACTATTTTTTTCTTTTTTCATGATTTTGCTATGTCTTTCTTTCTTATTTAGTGTACGCAAACAAATTATATTTTCCGGGACAAGTAGGGCTTTTAAAAAAATTGTAAAAACATTGTTACGTACCTGCAAGTATCTTCTCTGTCCTCTTCTCACAGCTGCCGCAGCAGCAACCACCACAGAAAAGAGTGAGACCCCCCTCCACTCTGCGACCACCACAACAGCAACAGCCGTTCAGGAGAGGGAGACTTTGTTCCTCCTCCCTGCGGCAACTGGATTCTAGGGCGGCAGGGAAGGTTTCTGCTAGAGGTCTCTCTAGTGGCTGACTCCAGAACTGCAAGCCTTTATAATGGGAGATTACCCCAAAAACAAGTTGGCCACGGGTCCTGACAACCGGAAGTGACATTTCAGACTGGGTTTTGGCACCAAATCCGGTATCCTGACTTTGGCTTGTTATCTGCTGATCCCGATTCTTGATACCCTGACCTCGGCTTGTTTGACCACGATCTCATACCCTTGGGGTTCTACCCGACTTCAGTGTCTCCAACTTCGCTGTGTGTGAGACAGTATCAGGGGACCAGCATGAGACCTGCTTTGGTGGGGCAACAATGGTCATTCGAGGCTCGTCTTGATGAAATGGACCATCGCCTAGACCAATTTGCTCAAGCTCTCCAGCGTACAAATCCAGGTCAGCATACTTCTCCAAGGTTGCCACTTCCTGCTCCCATGGCTCGCGCTCCAACAAACCTACTGCCACCACCCTTTGCTCCACAGTTTATTCCTCCACCCACGGTTCCATCCATCCCTGTGGTACCCATGCAGTTGGGAGCCACCAGACTCACTAAGCATGAGAGGCCTAGAAGAAGAATGGAGAGACTATGCATGTACTGTGGAGAGGCTGGCCATTTAGTAAGATCCTGTCCCAAGAGACCGGGAAACGCTGTGACAACCGATAACTTACCTTCCACCCACCAGAACCATCCGCCATTACGAGGTCCCTTAACACCAGCAGCCCCCGTCAGGCTCCTCTGACACCGACCGCATGGTTTCTGGCTCTAACAGGCACGCGCACCCCGTATGGCCAATTTCGGCTGTATGGAATTGCGTTTTCTCCAGGACCTGTACAGACTCTTAAAGGAACATGAACCTATGCGTTCCAAGCCTCCATTTCGATCCAGGGCTGAAGATTCAATTGCATGGACTATTTAAACCTGGTTCTTATGCAGTATCAGTATCTGTGCATTTGGTTGCATATAATAAATTCTTATAGATTTTTCGGTTCTGACCCTGGCTTGTTTGATGTTCCTGTCTGTCTCCTGTATTTGATTATTCCGTCCTCGCTAATCCTTGATTAGTGTACCAACTACTCCTACTGAACATTTATGTGATCCAGTTTCGCCCAGCTTGTATTCCCACCTGTCGTATTCACCTGGTGTCCTATTCACCTATTCACTAGTTCCTGCACTGCTGGTCTTCAAGCCATGATAAACACCCGCACCTAGGCAGGCTCTGGGGACCTGCTATGGGTGTACTAGAATTGTCCCCTGATACCCTTGCCATTCACATGATTGTTCCAGTTCTTCTGACCTGGTCCACGGGGTCTGTTTATCACTGAAGCCTTCTTGGACCTATGGGTAATTTTATCGACCCCGCTTTCCGCAACCAGCATCTTATACCTAAAGAAAATCTCTCCATCCTGCTCAAGTTACCCTTAGTACAGCTCCACTAACGATGGCAGTGCCCTTTCAAAACCTCAACAAGTTCTCAAGAGGGTGTGGTACAGCATTCAACCATTCATGTCAATGGAGTTCAGATTACTAATCACAATGTTAAGAAAAAGCATTAGAAAAAAAAATAAAAAGAGTTAAGAAAAAATAAATAATAACGTGGAAACATGTAACAATTATTCCCCACTGATGTCACCATGAGGGGAACCTTTTTCCATCAAAAATGTAAAAAGAAGTCCACAAATATATATATATATATATATATATATATATATATATATATAATATAATTATATAATTATTTTCATGAGCAAGTCCTAAAAATAGCGCTATATCTTCACTGAAAATCCTTGCATGAAAAAGGTTTAGATACTGATATTGGAAATCCATTGGGTGTCAAGTTTTCAAAAATGTATCATTTGAGGGGGAAAATCTAAATGGCCGAGTTCAAATATGCCCCAAATAGGACATAGG
This sequence comes from Spea bombifrons, assembly GCF_027358695.1. Lineage (NCBI taxonomy): Eukaryota > Metazoa > Chordata > Amphibia > Anura > Pelobatidae > Spea > Spea bombifrons. The sequence goes on along the minus strand of NC_071088.1, from coordinate 60,733,600 downwards.
TTCAGATTGACCCTATGTAAAAAAAAAAATGCACATCTCCCAAATAGGGCCTATTACCCCCCAAACAACCCAACAAATCCATGCATGGGTGGTATCACTGTTCTCAGCAGATGTTACTAAACACATATTGAGGTGTTTTTTTTGTCAGTGACATATATCTCTGCATATATGGAGCTGTAAATGCATACCTAAAGTATGTGTGTGTGAAAGATAAACACAAAAAACAATTATATAATTGTTATAATTATTATAATTAAGTATAACATACATACACTGGCCACTTTATTAGGTACACCTGTTCAATTGCTTGTTAACACAAATAGCTAATCAGCCAGTCACATAGCAGCAACTCAATGCATCTAGCCATGTAGACGCAGTCAAGACAACTTTGCTAAAGTTCAAACCGAGCATCAAAATGGGGAAGAAAATGGATTTAAGTGACTTTGAACAGGCTGGTCTGGTTATTTCAGAAACTGGTGAACTACTGGGATTTTCACACACAACCATCTCTAGAGTTTACAGAGAATGGTCCGAAAAAGAGAAAACGTCGGACTGGGCAGACTCGTTATAACCAAGATATGCAGAATACCATCTCTGAATGCACAACATGTTGAACCTTGCAGCAGAAGATCACACCGGGTGCCACTCCTGTTAGCTAAGAACAGGAAACTGAGGATACAATTCCCAAATGCTCACCAAAATTGGACAATCGAAGACTGGAAGAACGTTGCCTGGTCTGATGAGTCTCGATTCCAGCTGCAACATTCAGATGGCAGGGTCAGATTTTGGAGTAAACAACATGAAAGCATGGATCCATCCTGCCTTGTATCAACGGTTCAGGCGGTGGTGGTGGTGTAATGGTGTGGGGGACATTTTCTTGACACACTTTGGGCCCCTTAGTACAGCCTACTTGAGTATTGTTGCTGACCATATCCATCACTTTATGACCACAGTGTACCCATCTCCTGATGGCTACTTCCAGCAGGATAACGCACCATGTCACAAAGCTCACATCAAACAGGTTTCTTGAACAAGCAATGAGTTCACTGTACTCCAATGGCCTCTGCAGTCACCAGATCTCAATCCAATAGAGCACCTTTGGGATGTGGTGGAACAGGAGATCCGCATCATGGCTGTGCAGCCGACAAATCTCCAGCAACTACACGATGCCATCATGTCCATATGGACCAAAATCTCTCAGGAATGTTTCCAGCACCTTTTAGAAAGTATGCCATGATGAATGAAAGCAGTTCAGAAGGCAAAATGGGGTCCAACCCAGTACTAGCAAGGTGTACCTAATAAATTGGCCAGTAAGTGTATGTTTCTGCCAAAAAAGATCAACATTTTTAGATATTCAACGTTAAATGTCACATCATGTGATCTTGAAGTTTAAAAAAAATTCAAGAACTATTTTTAATGTTTTTCCGTAAAATCAAGGCTTGTATGATTTTTACTTTCGTTTTTTGAGCTTGTGAACAAAAATACCGTATTGGCTCGAATATAGGCCGCACTTTTTCCCCCCACTTTAAGTCTTTAAAGTGGGGGTGCGGCCTATATTCGGGGTCTAGCGTCAGACGCCCGGGACATGCAGTCCCGGGCGCCGGGCAGGCAGCGGGGTTAGGATACAGATCCCCCGCAGCGGTGCAGAGGACCTGTATCCTACTCTCGGATGTGCTCAGACAGCCTCCCCTGCCAGCACTTTCCATGGAGGGAGTGCCGGCACGAGAGATTGTCTAAGCGCATCGTCCGGACGGTCACCGGCTACGGCGATGGGGGTAAACAGCCTCCGGGTTGTTTACCTGCATCGCCGCAGCCGGTGACCGTCCGCACGATGCGTTTTACCTCTGCCCCAAGACTTACCGGAGCAGACTCCCGGGTGTCTTGCGGGGCCGGCGGGGGACATCTACGCAAATACTGGAAGTTGTATACACGTATTGCGTAGATGCCCCCGCCGGCCCCGCAAGGCACCCGGGAGTCTGCTCCGGTAAGTCGGGGGGGGCAGAGTGGCAGCATATCTCGGGGGGGGGACAGTGGCAGCATATCTCGGGGGGGGACAGTGGCAGCATATCTCGGGGGGAGGAGGACAGTGGCAGCATATCTCGGGGGGGGGGGCAGAGTGGCAGCATGTTTTTTTGGTGCTTTTTTAAAGAAAAAAACTTTTTCTTTAAAAAAGCACCAAACTTTTAGGGTGCGGCCTATATACGGGGGTGGCCTATATCCGAGCCAATACGGTATGTTTTTTTATTATACTGGCAACCCTGCTGTATGATATTGCGCATTACCGAGGTCCAAAATTTGGCATGTACACGCTACTTCACATACTCTAACCTCCTACCAAATTTCATGTATATCTGAAATGGTCAGGTTGGGAGCTGTGATGATTTGGCATTGACCCTCGTAACTAAAACATACACATGTAATAACCAGCAAACTCATTCCCTCTAACATACACTTAGGCATTCATAGACACAATGTCTACTCTCACTCACAGCAATAACCATAGGCTCACCTGACGCATAAGCCAACATCCTCCCACACATTAACACCAAACAGTAACAGACACATACATCTGTATTTTAATATTTTTAGGAAGGCTGCACTTAAGGCATCCTCTTCTATTCAATTGACAATATATCTCAGAATAATCACAGGTATACTTTGGTTATTGATTTCCAATACTTCCAATACCATTTCTTTTAGTTGTATTTGTTCCTTTTTTTTTTTTTTTTTTGTACAATTCTTTGCATAGGCTACCTTCCAATCAATTGGTATAGTTCAGTAATTTGGGTATATGCTCTGGTGTAGCCAATTATAGGTCATCAACTTGTTTTTATTGAAAACTAAAGCTTAATTACAGAATCAAGTTTGAACAGATTCCTACATGGTGACATCAGATCCACTACAGATTATGGGTTATCCTAATTCTTACAGCTCTTTACACACTAGCCCCTTCTCTTAAATGGGAATTGTCACCATCACAACCTTTTAGCAAATAAACAAATTAATTTACACCATCTATGCATGTTGTTTGGCAGTCACTTTGGAAGCTTTGATTTTTTTAAATATAGTTATATTACTTATTTTAATCTGTAAACAATATTGCATACGTATAAAAGTATGAAATGTAATAATGTAAGAATCTACATGCGGTGTGACATGTTTTAAATTGCTGGCTTGTCCTTAGATATTAAAATATAATGGCTTCTAACAGGAGCTGCACAGCTGTAAACAACCTCTAATGCTAGATGTTCATGTAAATCACGTCACATCAGTAGTATTCCAACGTGGTTGTTATTAAAAGGACATGGGAAATGAAGGAACCATTGCATGTAATGCCTTTGGTAGAGACACGAACAATGGCAGCAGGTAAAGTATGGCACCCTCTCTTTTAAGCAAATCCGTGTGGTCCTACATCCTCGTATGTGCATTTGTATGTAATTTTTGGAAACTAGTAATTGAACTTTGAACAATAAGTGTGTGTATGTGCAAACCTGTACAAACAAACAGATGTTTTTACACAACAAAGGGAAATAAATTACCACTGGACCTGTCATGCACGCTTGCATGAACGTCAGGGTTTATATCCTGCCTTGTAGTAAACACTGTCATTCATGCAATGGATGACAGGTCCAGTGACATGACAGGTCCAGTGTTAATTTATTGCAAAAACATCTGTTTATGTGTACATGTTTGCATATACCGTATTTGCTCGATTATAAGACGACCCTGATTATAAGATGACCCCCCCAAATCTTAATATTAATTTAGGAAAAAAAAGAAAAAGCCTGAATATAAGACGACCCTATAGGAAAAAAGTGTTACCAGTAAATGTTAATTCATTTAAACTATTTTTTTAATAAAAGCTATGATTGGGAAAAATATTTTGGTTTTATTTCCTTCTATTTTCCAATATGCCACTGTGGCCCATGATATGCCTTTTAACCCTCTAAATGCCCCTGTGCCCCATGATATGCCTTTTAACCCTATATGCCACTGTGCCCCATGATATGCCTTTTAACCCTATATGCCACTCTGGCACTTACAGGGTTAAAAGGCATATTATGGGGCAGAGTGGCATATAGGGAGGTTTAAGGCATTTCAGTTGGCAGAGTGGCGTATAGAGGGTTAAAAAGGCATTTCTGGAGACAGAGTGGCATTAAGGGGTTAAAAGGCATTTCACAGAGCACCCTGCCTCCAGAAATGCCTTATGCCCCCCATTTAACACTCCCCCCTCCCCACTTACCGGTACTTCTGAGTCTCCTGTCATGTAGCTGGGGCAGCGTGTAGACTCTGCGTGTCTGCGTGCATCAAGCAGACATTCCCCGGCTGTCAGAGATCGGAGTTCCCCGCGCCGGCACCGGTGCGGGGAACTCTGATCTTTGATAGCTGGGGAAGGTCTGCGCGATGCACGCAGACAACCCGCGCTGCTAGCCACACCTCCTTCCGGCTGCAGCGGAAGTTGTCTATGCGAATTGCGTAGACATCTACACGCTGCCCCAGCTGCACACCGGGGACTCTGAAGTCCCGGTAAGTGGGGCGGGGGGGTTGAGACAGGAGGATCCAGATCTCCTACAGCTGCGGGGGATCTGGATCTTAGCCGTCTCATAGTCAGACTTTGAGGTCTGATTATAAGACGGCCCCGATTATAAGATGAGGGGTATTTTTCAGAGCATTTGCTCTGAAAAAAACCTCGTCTTATAATCGAGCAAGTACGGTAATATGTACATGTCGTGTTTTGATGTGCATGTCTTTGTACAAGTTACTGTGCATCTTTTTTATATGGTATGCAAATGATGTGAGAAGCAGTGCTTTGATTTAATTAGCAATATAGATTCTTCAATACATTTTTTTTTATCACGCCTCTGCAATAGAACAGACCCCAATAAAAGGGTGACTTTGTCACATGCCAGTCCATCTGCTGTCAGGGGGATATATACACATTGGTGGTGACAGTCTCTTAGGAAACTAGCAGATATAGGCATTTCCTTCCTCTTTAGCTTCCTTTTGAGAAGCCCGGCACTTGTAAAAATTAAACTCCTCACTATTACCATGTCAGAAATGACTAAATGCCCTTCCTACAGTATGTGGTAGCTTCTAAAAACAGGATGTCAGATGATCTCACCCACTCTCCCTGACTTCCACCAGATTGTTTCAACCTCCTGCCTCACCCTTGTACTCTCTTAAACTATCGACAATGTTTGTTGACTTTTGGGGGTGAATGTACAAAATGACAAGCATCTCAGTGCAGCATAAGTGAAACTCTGTGAGTTCATATGTCTAGGAAAAAGGGCACAGTAGGCTCTTGTAACACCAAGCTAATTGGGATAGATGACTGCAGAACTCTCTGCTTAATATATTAAGCCCTTTATCTTCACTGTAGAACAAAGTTGCTTCTCATCTTTGAATTAAGTACTTTGGGTTAAAAAAAGTGATGCTACTGATTACTGTCCTAAAGCATATACAAGAAACTCAACACAATTACAGAAAATTGACCTTGGAAGTAAATGGAGCACTCTTCTCTCCATCAGAAATCCATATAATTACCTACATTTTTTCATCAAATAAATTGCCCATGTAAACTTAAAAAGCAAGGTTTAAAATAAGAATTAAGCATTACGTCAAATGCCAAACTGTCCATTAAGGACACTTTTTCCAGTACGTTTCCAAAAGATGGGCGCTCAGAGTATTGCTGGTGCAGTAGCTCCTGCCTCTTGCAAGGCGCAGTGGAGCCAGGTGTAAAACAGGTAGGCGGATTTGTAATTTGGCACCCCTGCCTAGGAGCTTCACATGGTCCTAATCCGGCATTGCTTGAATGATAAAACCACATAAAGTAAGCCTCCACAAGGCCTGAACTTCCTGTGTGCTTTTCACAGCACCAATGCCTCTGACCTCCACCTGCCCTTCAGCCCCCATGACCTTCATCATTCTTTTGAACGCGAGTCATGGGAGGCGTAATCCATACAAGTTAATCAGACATTTCTTTAAGTAAAAAATATATATTTATTTAAAATATATATATTTAAAAGCTGTTTGCCTTTTTTTTTTTTTTTTTTTTATTTGAGGGAGGATTTCACGCTTGTGATTTTTTAAACTGCCATTTTAGAATACCTGATCCATGCACGAATCAGATTTATTTCATTTTTTTAAATTAACATTTAGTGAAGCTGCCAATCAATCCTCGTGAAAGTGTAAATAAGACTCACTTGTACATTAAACATTTTGAGTGCCTGGGGTTGAGAGTTTCATAGATTAGCTTTAGTCCGGTTCATTGACTGATCCAGTAAGGCTACTTGAAAAGTCATGATGTAATATGTGAGGCTAGCCCGAGTACAAGCCGTTGCCAAACGTTTCCATTGCACTTCAAAAAATTACCTCTTTCTGTTTCAGATGCACATCATGGTCGGTAGGAGAAGCATTGCAGCCATTACTCTAATCACACCCCCTTAAACAAAATTGCCCCTTTTTGGCCATTGGAAATTTTGGGAAGTGTGTGTAAATGTCTGACTGGTTTGCGGGAAAAGTATTGGGGTCTTCCATCTAAAGCTACCATGATGTCCATAAAAGAAAAAAAAAATATGGGCCAAACCACACCTATTTAAACAAATATGATATTCCTATTGTCTACCCTTATATCATAACATCTCAAACATGTTTCTTCAATTATAAAAAGGCCTAGGCAATAAATTAAAAGCCATCTTTGTCTAATGTCATGTCATGCAGTGCTTCATGAAAACTCTATGAAAGATTTATAGGGATGTTAGCAGGGAGTTATCACTTTACTGGCAGGCATTTAGTTCTCTTACCAAAGCTCTCATTTTAGAGAATTATATATTTCCTTAAATTTCCCGTGGCCTACCTCCATGATAACCACTTTCTCAGGTGTGCCTTTGCTGTGCCACAAAAGGATGCATCATGACAGAAAGTAATTACACTGCCTAGGTAAAGACCTTCATAGAAAATAAGCCAAAATGTTTTGAAAGCTCCCAATTGACATAGTTTAAAAATGAGGACACAATGACTTTATCATTGGCATAGAAATAGGGTAATCTGTGAAGAAACTGTCCCTAATCTACATTATAAAACCAAAAGGATGTAGACACCTGACCATCACATCTATATGAGTTTGCTGGACATCACATTTCAAAACCATGGTCGTGAATAGAGTTGGCACCCCCTTTGCAGCTGTAACAGTCTCCACTTTTCTGGCATGGCTTTCTACTTTTGCAGTATGTCTGTGGGAATTTGTGCTCATTTAGCCAGAAAAGCATTTGTGAGGTTAGGAGCGGATCTTTGATGAGAAGGCCTGGTTCGCAATCAGCGTTCAATTTCATCCCAAAGGTGTTCAGTAGGTTTAAGGTCACATTCCTCCACACCAAACTAGTCAAACCATGTCTTTATGGACCTTGCTTTGCAAGAAAACATTTTCACTGTTCCAGAGTCCTCTCCAGTAGATGCATGGCATTGCACATAATCTTTGGTTTGTGAGGAGCTGCTCAGTAACAGAAATGCATGATGTATTTCGAGACACTTTGGAACTCTGTAGTGAGTGATGCTACAGAGGACAGGTGTTTTTTACATGCTATGCGTTTCAGCACTCGGCAGCCCCGCTCTGCGAGCATGGTCTGCCACTTCGTGGCTGAGCTGTTTTTACTCCTCGACACTTCCACTTCACAATAATAGCACTTGCAGTGGACCAGGGGAGATCTAGCAGGTCAGTAATTTCACAAACTGACTTGTGGCAAAGATGGCATTATATAACAGTGCCACGTTTAAAGTCACTGAGCTCTTCAATACGACTCATCCTACTGCCAAAGATTGTCTGTGGAGATGGCATGTCTATCTGGAGGAAAGAGAATAGCAAAAAGTATTGTACTTTATCAGCAAGTGAAAGCTGCATCATACCACGCATGCATCATACCAGCGCATTTTTAAATAAATACTTTCCCTCAAAAGCTACATGATCCCACATAGCCCCCCAATCGACGCTCCCTGCTGTCTCACCCCTGTCCATACTGCACGTCACCTGACCTGGTGTCACATTGTAAACTTGTGCGTGTCTACTTATTATGCCCTGACATTGGAAAATAAGGTTAAAACAAACATACCTTTTGGTTCACCCATTACCACCAAATTCTCCTTCTGGAACTGTCCATTTTTTTCATTTGTATATGTATTCCGGATTTATTGAAACGCATGTATCAGCCAATGTAAATGTGACATTCTGAAACTATGCAAAGGAGCAGTTATTAAAAAATAAAGGAAAATGGATGTGGGCAAAATTCAGGGAAATACTGCAAGAGAACCGGCTTAAGTTCTTCAATTTTTTTTTATAAATAATAAAATAGCGATTGTCCTTGAGTCAGAGTTCTGAACTCAATCTGTGGCATTATTATTAAAACTATAACAGAAACAAAACAGTTCCCCACTTGCTTAGCGTTCCAAAATGCAAACCCCTTTAGGTTCAAGGCTGTAGTCACCGGTGCACCCAACTGCCAATAGCAGATATAAAAGCAGGATATGACTCTACACCAACAATAAATGAAATGCTGGGCAACTAGAGGCTTATGCAAAAAAGTTCATTCATTTTCGGTGCTTACCAGTGCCCTTGTCCTGGTGGAAAGAAACAATTCCTTACATGTTTCGGGTCCTCAAGCGCTTCATCATAGGCTGGGTTCAATACTATTGCAAGCAACATATTTAAGTTTCCTCAGGACTGGACTGGCCATCTGGCTCAGTGGTCAAATGACCAGTGGCCACTGGCCAGCATCGCTCCATGCACACTTTATATGCCTTTCTGGCAGCAGATAGGGTGCTGCAGTGTGTGGCCACTAGATGGATATGCCCAATCACACACCTCGTCAGCATAAAAACATAATGTGGCGTCTCTCATATCCAACCATTTCCAGCGCTTACATAATTTGATAGCGGCTGGGAGCTACCTCTTCATACCGTCTCTTTATCAAAAGTAAAAGCTTTTAAAGTTTATATCTGATTTATTGAAACAAGCAATAAACACAATACACCTTTTTGGGAATGTAAAAATTTATTCCACATGCTCTTTTTCATAGTATTTTTTTTCCATAAAAATTTGTCCCATACCAGTCTCCTAGCCGAGACATATATATAAAGAGGCATATTGTACAGGGATAGATTGGTAATCATGGAGCAGGTGTTATACAGAAAAAAGGGGTTGTTTACATACTCAAATACTGACACAGAAAACATCCTATCTTTTTACACCACCCATTTTAGCTCCCTTTTATAGTTATATGACATTCTGTGCTTCTTTTCCCATCCGCTACTTTTAAAATCTGCTAATAACCCCCACCCAAGCACAACAAATGAACCCACCCAACTATCCACAGATTTGTATTTACAAGGATACAGCACCGGAGCTCGTGCACATAGGAATGTATTGCCATTTCAGTTTGGGAAAATAAGTAAAAATCCCCCCTTACCCCAAAAAGGGTAAATGAGAGAACTCAGCCGAGTTAACCCTTCTGTGCCAAAGAGGTGGGCAAAATGTGGCCAAGTAAGTGCACATATAGGAAGGAGCAAAATAGTAAAGTAAGCAAAGTGCAGGCTGAGCATTTTATACAGAAAGAGGGTGTCTTATGTGAGGTTATATGGAGATATCGGTGATGGAGAGTTTATACAGAGTTTTGTATAAAAACAGGTCACAGGCTAAATGAAAGTGTAAAATAAACTTGAACATATCTAACAGCTCTTTGTTTTACAGAATGCGTAAAGGCTTTTATTTCAGACATTACATCAATGTAAGGATGCAATAACAGTCCATTGAAGAGAGAGGGCCTGCAATACATCTTGTAGTTCCTCAAGCAGAAGGAAAGCGCTAAAGGAATGTAGCATGCAGAGACTGGCAAGGGATGGAATGGTGGGACTGATCCTGCCAGGGGCAGCAGGCGGATCCTATTGGCTTCAAGAAAGCCTACTATTGTACCATGGGTCTACATAGTTGGACTGACCCGACTAAACACAAGATGTCCAGTCACATTAATTCATACAGACTAACAGAAGAAAAAAGTATTTCTTTACCGTTTATAAAACCAGACATCATTTAATGTATTGTGGATTCCTCTAAAATGGAGACTCAGGCTATATACACACAAAACAATTTGTTATATCAAACAGTATGCCTATTATCCAACCATCAAGATCATTGATGTATTTCTAAATGGATTACTAAAGCATATTTATTATAGAATTAGAAACATAAGTGCTATTTATCCTTTACAATTAAATCTGTTTCTCTGTACCACCAAATAATACTGTGCTTATATACTAATCCCCAGGTTCTCCACATGGTGCTTCTTTATCTAAGGCTTGTGCAGACATCATGGCCTCCTCCTTAGCTATGGTCCCATGCAACACAGGTAATAATCCATGTAGGCGTGAAGCCTCCTGAATTGCAAACTCTCATCACCATAAATGTCCAATAACACAAGCTCTATCTGGACTTCAAAGACCCCATGTTTCGTGTAACATACAGGATTAACATAATGTAATGTAAATTATGTCTTATTGCATTAAAGCATCAAAGTTGCAAAGTATAGTCATGGTAAGGAGGGACCTTGTCTCTAACCCTCTCACCTGACATGTGTCAGGGGTTGTAGAATGTTACTGCCAGACAACCAACTTGAGAAATAATTATATACATACATTTTTGAGTATCCTTTGAAGACAAGTACATTCATTGAGTTATATCTTAAATTCAAAAAAGGTGCCAGCAAAAACCTCTCCAGGAGCAATGGCTCCTTGTCTCCTGGGATTTGTCCAGACCTGTGATATTGCATGGTAAAATCTAAAAGGCCGTTCTAGTAGCTTGTGATTATAGATACTTCATATAGCTAACAAATAAGTCAATAACGAGCATGTTAGGTGCCTTGGATAATCAGCATTTTATAATATACAAAAATTAAACATGTCATCTTTAAAGGGAAATAAAAAAGTAAACAAAATTATGATTAATTATTTTAAAATCAAATTAGTTAATTTAAAAAACAATCTTCTCCCCTGTCACTGTGCAACTTCAGTCATAAGAATAAGTAGCTGCTTACTCTTTGAGCAGTGCTGGGTTGTGATGAGAATTTCTTCTAGGAGATCTTTGGCTGATACTAACAAGATAGTGATCTACTGCTTACCCCACCTTATTACATATGGGCATTTTGTCAAGAAACATATAGGTACTGCTTTATGCTATCCGTGGATGTCTATGAATAGGCCAATGTATTCAATAATTAGGGCTGTGTAGTTCTATACCCAAGGTCATTTAATGTATAGTCCGTTCAACCAGACATATTTAATTCCCATACTGAATGTATTGTGAATTTAAATGGAGAGAAACCTCAAATTGCACTAGTTTATTTCTTTAATATTTCCTTTTAACTTTTCATTATAAACAGCTAAGCTTTGATGCTCCTTAAAGGATGAGTTGCTCTGCAACTAGGAGTTTCTCTAACAATCAGATCCTTACAAACGGCTAGATAGGCTCACATTTTGCTGAAGCCGTCCTTAGCTAAACCGGTCATCTAAGCAACCTTTTTTTCCTCTTTTTTTCAGGGCCAGTCATTTCTTCTTATTATTTTACTTCCGAGTCAGTGAAGTAACATTAGTTCAAATCTGAGCAGTATCTTTGCTCTTATTGTGGTTTATTCACTAAAGGGATGCCTGTCAGGAGAGTTGGGTCTCAGCGTCTTGACGTCACTATTTAACTATAAGTTATGAGCCGGCAACCCCAATAAACTTCTGCTGCACTTTGGGTAGCCCTATATAATGTACGGTTATAGCAATGAGATTTACTCATCTATTGCTAGTGTTGATGAAGTGAGAGCACTAAACACTACAACTCTCCTCAATGCACTCACATTCACCGGCGCTTTCTCCTTGAATCGAGGTTCAGCAGTAAACTCAGCAGTAACATGTCATACCAACAGCACACTAAGCTTGTTAGACATAGCAACAGTGTGGGATTCAGATTTCGGAAATCATGAGCCACATGGCTGTAAAAATGTCTTGTAATCAGTGATTCACACACATTAAATTGCTATCTAAAACAATAAAGGGCACACATCACAGCTGCCTCCTGGAACATGTGAACTTGACCCTTCAAGAAGATAGTTGTGGATGCTGGGATGCATTCAGTTGCCAGGGTATAAGAACACAGGTGCTCTAGTTTAAATCACTTTTAAGGCACTGGTGGGCCATATACCAAACTAGTGGGTCCTATTCTCTTTAATCCTCATCCATATTTAAAAGCTATGAATACATTTTTACTACTTAAAATAAAAATAGAGGGGTTGCTGCCTCTGAGCACCTTCGCTTAGCCCATCTTTTCAATACTGATAGGATAACCTTGTAGCGCGCTGGAGCATGTTTCTATCAAGCCTCTCTTATCTGAGCCTGGTTTCTGCCATTTTTTCTTTAAAGTGCATCACTTAAGTGCTGTGTGAAGAGTCAGACATGTGGGAATTCTTCTGGCATGGTGAAATCTTAATATTAAGGCTTTCTCAGGAATATCATTGGCAAATATTGGTGCTACATACTGTTGTTTATGCAATTAATTAAAATGATGCAGGTGTTTATTGACAAGGACTGCTTGCAGAATTGAGAATAATCATAAGAGGTTCTGAAAAGTCACTAAGGATTAACAGACAAGAACCAACTGGACCACTTTAGGACCAGGATATATGGCCCTAGGACTCTAGGAAAATGTTAGCAATGATTTAGGAAAATGTTCACCAACTCCTGAAAAAAAGTTTGAGTGCATGACTTGCACAGATCTTAGATCATATTAGGAGGAAGTTTTTGACAAGATCTGCATTATCCAATGCAGAAAGGTTTAAGTGAAAACAATAAAATATTCCATATTTAATTGACCTACTTAAAGGAGATAAATCACACAAAAGGGGTCTATCTAAAAACCCAACAGAAATGCTGTTAGGACTGAAAAGTAAAACCTGTTAAGCTAAAATATTTCCAAAAGCAGCAGTCTAGGATTTTTTCACTTTTTCCCCCCTGCAAAACACTGCCAGAGTTTCAGTATTTTTCCCTTTGTTGTCATTGACCAGAAATGTCCTAATAGCAGCAAGCTAGAAGAAAGACAGCAACGACCAGATAGAGGAAAACAACATAAAGCAAAACTATGGCAGTACAATATGGAGTATTATAATTTTGCTATTACAGCGGCAGCAAAAAGTCTTGTGCATGTCTTTTTTCCCTAATAGCCAAGCACAAACTAGATGGCGAACTGCAGAAGCTGCAGTCAGGGGACATGAATTGGTAGTATTGTGGGAAGTTTAATAGGATGGGGAGAAGAAAATTGTGTGCAGATGTATGAGAAGAGTAAATGAATTGGAGAGAAGGAATGACAGAAGTCAATAAGTGTGGGATGCCAAGCAGATCAAAAGACATGAAAATGGATAATAAGGTGCATGATGCAACAATTTTCTATATAGTAAGTGCTAAAACATGAGCTTTTAGTTCAACTAAGACTATGAAAATCAGGATGGTGTACAGTACTACAGCTGTGGCTTTCTAGGCAGATAACAAAAATGTGATTCCACTGAAGAGATTAATCAGACTGTTAAACCAAGGCTGCTTGGGAACATCTCAGGTGCTAGCCATTAATCACAGAATAAAAGGTATCTTCAATAACAAGTCAAAGCACTGCGTTTGTACTGTACTTTACATAGATGGTGAGCAGGTGCTCAATGCAAGACAATGGAATGGTATATGACTACTTTGTATTGCTGTGCAAGGCCATGTATCCTCTAGCGCGGCGTACATAATCTGCATCACTTCACCGCACAGAAGGCTCATTAACAGCAGACAGACAACTAGCATCAATATACATCATTACCAGTTTATAGCTACCCAACACCATTGCACAATGCAGCGCTATCACTGAGGTTTATGCACTAAAGTGGCAACTACTAGGTGAGTTTTGTAGGAGAATTGTGGTTTCAACTTCTTGAATTCACTATGCGTGAAAAAGGATTTCCGTGGCCAATCTCTCTGCGTGAAAGGCTGAGGTGGTTCTGTATAATGCAGAGTTCAATCAGTACGATAACTTGCAAAAGATCTCACAGATTTATCATGTTGAATTCATCTGTCCAAGTGGCTCTTCATAATGTAAAGTGAAATCAGTGTTATGAAACTGCAATGCTCCTGTCAACTCCGTCTTTGGTGAATAAACCCCATTATCTCTGTACAGATACTCAAAATCATTATACAGTGCAGCACATTTACCGCACAAGTAGACACTCATAACTATAAACAGCACTGTGTTTGTTATGAGTAGATACCCAATATCACCATAAAGTACAGCAGTGCCACTTTCAACTACAGCTGAAGTAAAATAAAGCTTTTTTTTAACCCACATCTTTAAAGCAGAACAGAAAAACAGCGCAAATTAAATAAATCCATAATATAAATATATCTCTGTACACCACTGCAGATGCCTCTCCCCATTCAATATATATAGATATATGTTCTGAGATATATACATACGTTAGGTTAGAAATTATACATATTTAAAAAAAAACCAAAAACAAACATACATTTTCAGTGCATGTCCTACCCAGAACTTAGGACCTCATTAGGGTAACAAGGGTGAAGTTTCGGACAGAGGTTGATATAAAATCATCCCGGCCCCAAGTAATATTCATCAAGAACAGGTGTTTGTTTAAAAAAAAAAAAATAATAATAATCACATTATTTCACAGCATCAAAAGTTCTGTTTTCATTTTTGGAGCGGTGATTTTTTTGTTTTTTTGCATTTCAAAAGCAAATCATGTATAAAAAGGCACAGATAAACAGCATGGGAGGGAGATGGAATGAAATGAAGGAAGTAGCTCTTTCCCAGTTCAAAATGGAACACAAAAGTTTTATATTACATATGCTAAAAAGGTTCCTTCCTTTTTTATTATTAAGGTGCCAGGTCAGCACCCTGAAATCCTTATTCTGTATCTTACATGTATCTTTTATCTGTACCATAACGAATGCCTTTTCCTAAGGATATTTGTACCCAGGACACACCCAATATAGATAAAAGGGTGTCAAGTCATCTTCCCTAGGCTGATTCATCCATTTTCCATACAGGATGCTTACTTCCCCGTATTCTAGGAGTCTTACCCTGTATCCATAGAGGACCATAACTCATGTCTAGGGATTTTTATCCTACTGTAACCTAGGACTGTTATCCTGTGCCCTAGAGGGACTCCTTCCCTGTATCATTAAAGGATCCTCATCCCGTATCATGTATGGGGCACATGTTGTAGAGAACTCTGTAAGAGGCAATATTCCCTAGAAGAAAGTGTCCAGTCACCCATCCCCTTCGGTCTCCCCTTGGTGGTGGCCACTGCTGTCATGAGACATCTCAAGATGAGGAGTGCAAGCGGTTTGGCAGTAAGTGCTTGTTGGGGAACGCTGTGGGGCTGTACTGAGAGGAGATATTTCCCTTTCTCCCTTCTCCTCCCCTTTTCTGTTAGTCCTGAGCTGCTCCTCTCTTCCTTCTTGTTGTCGGGTGTGGGATTGTACCACTTCTGGACCCTCCTGTTTCACTTCAGACAAGAGTGGCCCAAGTAAGGAGGGTTGGGGGCTAGGCCTAGCCTGTACCATCTGAATGCCCCCAATAGGGATCATTGGATAAGGGGTCCTCTGAAGATCCTGTGAGTGAAGAGGCAAGTGGGTGAACAAGTTCTCTCCGCTTCTGGTAGTGGTATGGGGCACATGAGGAGAACGCAATGGCCTCAGCATGGCCAAGAAAGAAGATGATCCCGGCTTCTAGAATAATACAGCAAAATGAACATTAAAAATCTGCAATTAGTTAAATATTGGTATGGCATGTTAATTGTGGGCATCCATGTATTCTATACCAGTTTTGTTTATATTTAAAGTGTGATCTCCCCAGTCAGCCCATTTACACTACGGAGCACCGAAATCATATCCCGGTGCTCCACAGAGAAGGCTCCACAGAGAAGGCAGTGGTTGTGAACAGGGTGGCTGGGGGCTTTGCCCTGTGTCCAGCCTAGAGCAAAACCAAGAGTAAATATGTCACTGCGTATTATACTCATTATAAAGCACAATCATTACCATTCATTACCATTCAGTAGTAACTTCAGGGTATAGAAAAGACACAGCTTAAAGTGTCACGATCGAAAATCTCTCATCCTCATCAGTGCAGTTCGTATGTACGAACAATTAGTACCATATCCCTTTTGATTCCGTTTTATGCATGTCATTTCATATGATAATAAACTAGAAAGTAATCGCACATAAATTTGGGTTAACAATGTCACAGATCATTACATTTTTAAATCAACACGTTTCTTAATATGTACAATTTTAATATGTACAATGTACAAAAAATATTTGCACATTATACAAATATATAATGTTATATAAGTGTTATTTTTTTCTTTTAGATAAGGTTAGATTTAAGATCTCAGGGATACTCATTTTATTAATATAAGCATCACAGAATTTTACTGGTACATGCAATAGTATCTATTCATGGAACTGGGCATATGTTTACACGCTCACAACTCTTACCAGTTGCTCTGCAATCTCTGGAGTCCTGTGAGGTAGCACAACTGATTGGAACAGTCCATGTTGAACTTTTAACTGGGTTTGGGAATCCAACCTACTCAAATGCTGCTCCTCCCTGCCAGGGGAATGGTATCGCGGTGGAGTGGCCAGCCCACTTCTGAGGGCAGCATATCGGGCGCTCATCATTTCTCTGCTGGGAGACATGTGTCTAACTGGTGAAGAGGCCCCACGATCTGGTGACACGTATGAATGAGGTGAAAGGTCACGATGGGGAGACAGGTGCTGTGGAGATACACACCGCAGAGGGGACAGTTCCCTGGCTGACTGCAAACGTTGGCATGGTGACATACCCCTGCGTGGAGAAGAAACACCTTTCGGAGAAAAACATCTCAATGGCGTCTCTTTCTTTTGGAGGAGGTGTCTCCTTGATGGTCCTGCTCTACTACTTATGTCTTTGCCAGGTGACCACTGCCTGTGGGATAATGTCTCTCTGGGTACTGTATGCTCAGAAGCTAACAGTGTTTGGAAGTCTTTTTCTGGAGGATCTGTAGCAAACAGTAGGTTGGGAGAAAACTGGTAGGCTGGTGATGTTGCAGCACTCTCAGGATCTTGATTTGGTGAACGAGTGGTACCCACTGTTGGTGACGGATCTCTTTGTTTCTCCTCCTGGCTCTCATCTTCATCCTCTTCCTCATCCTCCTCTTCATCAGAGTCTTCCTCATCTGTGTCTTCCAAGTCTGAAAACTGATGCTCTTCCACTACATCACTGTCTTGCCACCGATCATCGCTGGTCCCTGGCAAATTAAAACACGAGGAACATTATCAAATGACTATGAACCATACCAGAACCCAAGCTACGCAAAAGTGGACTTAAGAAACACGAAGATCATATCCTCTTAAAATTGGGAACACATTTTTCTATTTAGTGTTACAGGCATCACTTAAAATGTACTCATGCCAAAGTATTACCTTCTTCTGTCTCCAGCTCTGCCAGTGATGGTGGCACCAATCCCAGCTCTTGGCACTTCTTACTGTGGGCTTTGGATTTCATGTGTTTAGTCAGATTCCCTTAAATAAATAAGAAAGAAAAAAGAAAATGTTTCAGAATCATCACACAAATCATTAGGAAAGTGCTAATGGAGTGGTATTTTCATAAACAATCTTGCAAGTATGTCAAAAGGCTATGGATGGTTAAAAAAAAATACCCACATTCAAGACTTCTGTCCTAAACACTTTCTAATAGGAGAAAAATTGGTCACCTTTGGTTTTGAAGGCAAAGTTACAATGTTTGCAGACATAAGGTCGGAGGTCAGTGTGTGTTCGAATATGTTTCTTTAGCATGCTTGGCTTCTTACACCGGATCCCACATTCTTCACACACGTACTTTCCACGGCCACGGCCTCGTACATAAACATATTCCTCATTAGATTTGTACCTGCAGCAGGAAAGAATTTGCTAAGAATTTGGAGACTAGAACTAAACAAAAATACAGATGTTATAGATTATACATTATTGTATATGGGGGCTTAGAAATATGGAAGGGTTGCCCCTATCATAAAGAAAAAAGAATGTTCAGGATATCTTACTAGAGTGCTAAACAGAAGATGTTTTCAGCTGACACTTGAGTAAAAGATAGATCACAAACCATGAATAGCAACAGATATAGAGTTGATGAAAGGTGATGGGCTACTTACTGATCACCCAATGAGCATGCCTGTGCAGATGTGGAGAGGTGGGTATATATTGGTGAGTAGGCATGGTTATGTTTAGGAAAAAAGAAAACTCAACTGGTCAAATTTCAGGTCCCCCTTCCAGCTGGGTTTTGAGGTGGTTACAATTACTAACTGCTGTTTAATCTTTGTTAGTCTTAAAGTCAGGTTCTGAAATGCATATCTAGTTTTCAGATCCAGGGCTGGACTGGAGTGACAGATCTTGCACATATAGAGCAATTTCAGGCAGCAGCCCACTGGACATTTGCCCAGGGTGTGCCAGATGGCCAGTCTGGGCCAGTTCGGACCATTCCACATATCCCTTTTCAACACAACTAATTAATGAACTGCAGAGGCAGTAGCACACTGGTAAAAAAAATGTAGTTGCCTGACAGGTATGCGCAATACCTGCATCTAACATGCCAATCGTAGAATGAGAGCTCACAGAGAGACTTCGATTACAGCTGTGTATAAGGTCAAACAAGTGTTGCACTTAGACAAAGAGGGCAGATGTGAACGTTATTTCTAAATATTATTCTTATCTGAATCTATTCATAGTTTTTTGAATATCACATGTGCAATTTTTTTGAAAACCATGTATTTACCGTATTTGCCTGAATTTTGGCCGCACTTCCCCCCCACAAAGTCTTTAAAGTTGGGGTGCGGCATTTAATCTGAGTTGAGTGCAGGAATGCACAATTCGTATCGCCCGATGGCGGGACATGCAGTTAGGAGCCAGATCCCCCGCAGCGCTGCAGGAGACCTGCATCCTACTCTCTGGCGATACGCGTAGACAACTTCCGTCGTGGGAAGTGCTGGCAGGGGAGGTTGTCGAAGCGCATTGAGCAGACGTTTACCGGCTGCGGCGAGGCGCGTAAACAACCTCTGCAGCCGGCACTTCCACCGGTGCTTCTCATAGACACCACGAGTCTGCATTGGTAAGTCTGGGGGGGCAGAGTGGCAGCATATCTGGGGGGCAGAGTGGCGGCATATCTGGGGAGCAGAGGGGCATATCTATAAGTAAGGTGCATTATAATGGCTATTGGTTTTCTGTTTGTATGTAATACCATATTGGCTCGGATATAGGCCGCACCCGAATATAGGCCGCACCCTAAAAGTTAGGTGCTTTTTTAATAAAAAAAAAATTCTGCCCCCCCCCAGGATATGCTGCCATGAAGATGTACCCGCCCGAGATATGCTGCCACTCTACCCCCCCCCGAGATATGCTGCCACTCTGTTCCCAAGATACACATAACACGTGGGAAGTGCTGGCAGGTGAGGCTGTCTGAGTGTATCGGAGAGTAGGATACGGGTCCCCTGCACCGCTGCGGGGGATCTGTATCCTAACCCCGCTGCCTGCCCGGCGCCCGGGACTGCATGTCCCGGGCGTCGGGCGCTAGACCCCGAATATAGGCCGCACCCCCACTTTAAAGACTTAAAGTGGGGGAAAAAAGTGTGGCCTATATTCTAGCCAATACGGTATATGTTGGCTAACTGCATAATAGATACCAAAAATGTTAATACAGTATGTTTGGTAGAATACTGTTTTACTATTCCACTGAAATTTTTCTTTAAAAAAGCACCTAACTTTTAGAGTGCGGCCTATAATCGAGTGCGACCTATAATCGAGCCAATACGGTACATGCTTTTTCTTTCTCATCCTCATGTGACATTGTCTGTCCTGTCCTCCCCCCTTCTCTGGTATTCCCCAGCCTGACTGTTACAGTTACTATGTCAATGCTCTGACACCAGCTGGCAGCCGGTATGCTCCAGAGGAAGTCGGGGGCGGGTCAGTAAGACTTCAGTCCTCGGCTACAAGCCAGCTGCAGAGGTGTGTGTTGCAGTGAGGTAAGGGGTGTCAGATCTATTTAGCAGTTTGTAGGAAGGAGGATTTATTCTGCTTACATGACTTAAATATTTGCATCGGTCAGGGGAAGGAGGCATTTTAGAAAACTACTTGAACCCTAACAAACAAAGTAAACTGTTGCTCTCAAAAATATTAACACATCCCATCGATAGGGAAGTTAAGTGAACAAAGTGAGGAGGAAATAAACTACTATGCATTCCACAAAGCTCGGTAGGTACTTTCAGTGGAAGTAGTACAGGCAAACATAGTAAAGGATGTCAAGTAGGCTTGCATACAAAAAGCTATCCTAAAGAATTCACATGAAATTGGAATTAAAGAAGAGGAGGCTAGATGGACAAATTGGCCCTCTTCCTCCATTGCTACCGTGTCCTGAGACGACAGGAATTGGACATCAATTAAGGACATTTTATTTGGGTTAAAGAGACATGTTCTCATCTGGAGAGAGATTGGTAATGCCCAGAGATGCAACTAAAAGAAAAAAATATTGTACGTAAGAAGAATACAAGTAACGGAAGAAAAGTCCCTCAAGGTGTGATCAGATATGGGGATGAAATCCGGGAATTGCATGTTTGCCAAAGTTATGTATAGGGAAAAAAAATCTATAATACAATACAGGAAAAAGACACACGGGACAATACCAGACACTCTCTAATTACCTGTTCATTAATAGGAATATGCAAAGAACAAGCAGTCATCCATTCAGACTTGAAGAAAGGAATTTCCACTTAAAGCGGCAAAGGGGTTCTTTAAAGTAAGAACAATAAAGATGTGGAATTCAGCACCCACAGATGTTGTACTATCAAATTTGATAGATGCCTCTAAATATAGGCTAGACGAGTTTTTCGCAAATATGAATATACAAGGATAGAATTGGTTATAAGGACAGGATTCCTTCAGCTTGCTGATCCAGTGACAAATCATTTTTCAAATCCAGAAGGAATTTTACTCTGAGGCACAATTGGATACAGTTTTGGTTTTATTTCCCAAACTAGTCATATTTAGTATAACAAGGAACTGTATAAAAAATGATGTCCCAAAGGAACATAAGTTTTTATTAAGCGGTCCAGTAGTTTTATCAACAGGCATTTAAACTATGCGAGGGGGCAATAGTATCCCCAAACTTACTACACTGGTAACAAGCGAGAATGCGGGTTAAGTGACAATTTTTGAGGCCCGGTACAACAAGCAAAATACAAAAAAGGATAGAGAAGGCAGAGAATGAGGCCTTTTACATAAGAAATAGCTTAATGTTAATCTGATAGAAGGAAAGATATAAACAAAGTGGCTGTTTGCATTATATATATATATGATATATAGGGACCCCAGACAAGTACAGGAGTTTGATTATGAGCTAGTTGAGGAAATAAGTAAGATGTCAATGAAAGGTGACTTTATCATTAGGAAGGACTTTAATATCTAATCTAGACTGGAGAAACCAAGTAGTCAGGAGTAGAGAAATCCTAAATTCTTTACATGGATTGTGTTTTAGCCAGTGGAAATGCCAACATGGAAGGAGGCTATGCTAGATTTAGTATTTACAGATGAAGACTTAATTTGGGATGTCACTATAGGAGAATGTTCAGGCTCCAGTGATAATCAATCAGTGTGGTTTAATATGAGGATGGAGGTTTCATTGCCCACACTAAAACAACTATGCCTACAATGTAAAGGTATGTAGGTAAGTATCTTTAAATGGAGTCCAAGAGAAATGGTATTATTTAAGAGATATTCTGCTAAAGGCAGCAGAATTA
The DNA here is from genome assembly GCF_027358695.1 of Spea bombifrons. Classification (NCBI taxonomy): domain Eukaryota; kingdom Metazoa; phylum Chordata; class Amphibia; order Anura; family Pelobatidae; genus Spea; species Spea bombifrons. The sequence continues at coordinate 60,711,704 of NC_071088.1, read as the reverse complement.
TTATTTTTATATTTGTATTATAGATATTACATTACCATTAAGATCTTTTTTTTTTTTTTTTGCAGATGATACAAAGGTCTGGTAGACGTTTCTAGTGGAATATGCAAAATGGCAAATTATTTAAATAAATTCGAAAGAAGGTCCAAAGTGTGGCAGACATTATTAAATGTTGATAAATGTAAAATAATGCACTTGGGATGTAAAAATCCAAAGACAGAATATAATGTAGCTTTGAGAGCATTATTCTAACAGTAACAACAGAAGAGTGAGACTCAGGAGTATTTATTTCTGAGGACTTAAAGGTAAGAAGGCAGCACAATAATTTAAGCCGGGTGCTGGGTTGTATAGCTAAAGGTATTATTAACACGAAGAGAGAGGTGGTTAGGCCACTTCACAGATCTCTGGTCAGACCTCACCTGGAGTACTGTCTATAGTTCCCAATCTCCAGTAGGATATTGACATTGTTGAAAGGAAGGCTACTTAAATGGTAAGTGGTTTGCAGGATAAAGATTATCACGAAGGACCAAAGTGATCTTAATATGTATATCTTGGAGGAAAGAAGAGAGAGGGGTGACGAGAAACAATAAAATACATAAAGGGATTTAACAACATACAGGAGGGAGGTTTATTTCAAAGGAGGGCCAATATTACAACAAGAGCTCATAATCTAAAACTGGGCTTCGATGTCATGTAAGGATGTTTGACTTTACTGAGATGGTGGTACATAAGTCACCTGGCAGAAGTGGTAGGGGCTAATACAGTGAGGACATTTCAACATGCACAGGATAGGCATAAAGCTATGTAAACTTAATGCAAAGTACTGATTAAGGTTTGAATCTTTACATCAGGAAAAATGGGCAGACTAGATGGGCCGCATTATCTGCCATCAAATTCTGTTTCAACTAATGTATGTAAGTGGAATAGACTTGATCTTGCTAAAAACAACTTATCTAGCAGACTGGTTCTTCCTCTGACAATGAAAATTAGGTGGGAGGGATCTGGGGTAAATGTGGTAGTACCAGCCTTGTTAATATGATACAATTACCTTGAGGACAGAGAGCAGACGGCTCTCTGGTGTGTGAATGTGTGTACACATTTAGATGGGGGAAGGGACGGTGAGATCATTGCAGAGAGATCCAGCCAGAGTTAACGTTTGTCTGCGGTTGCATGATGTAAGATTAGAAAATGCAGCTACCTCTGCTCACAAGGACAGAGGATGAAGAAGGGGAGGAAAGAAAAGGGAGCTAGGTAAAGAAGGGAACAGGGAAGTAAATAATAAGGGAACAGAGGGGAAAAGATTTTGTAGAGGAAGGAGTGAGGATACTAATAAGAATAAAAAAAGAAACAATACATAAATTATTTTACTGGGGTCTTTTTAATGCATGGAGCTGGCTAAACAATATTTTCTAACAATGATACAGCTAAAGCATCGCCTAATAGGATAAAATGTAAAAATAAACATTTTTCCAGCAGAAACACACACTCACCCTCCCTCGAAGATCCGTATACGGGATGGCTCACTCCGCCTTGTGGCTGTGCCCGCCTCCTCTGACCTCCCTCGTTTTTCGTCCTCTTTTTCTCTCCTTGGGGTCTCCTTATGAACTTGAGGAGGCAAGTGAGCCTGTGTTTCCACAACGGGGCAGGAAAGGGGATGGTACCGTTATTATTGACATAACATAATCATGTAATCATACATATAAAGCAACCATATGGTTCCATTGTGTTATAAATCAATGGCTGGCTTCATCTAGGAACATATAGAAACACACATGATATACATACACACACACGCACACAAACCTACACCTAGAATACGCTAGAAACCACAGCCGAGCCTAGTATTGGCTCCTTCCCTGACTCCTCCACAGCTTGTCTCTGTGGTGGCAATCTCCAAGTGTAAAGCAGAATGATCTTTACTCATCAAAATAAGTTTGTTTAACCAACACTTAACACTTTTACTATTATCTAAAATACAAGCGTCCCTGCTTTGTAAGCTGTTTTATTTAATCACTCTTGTACTATATAGCTGTCACAATTTCTCTTCTGTATGCTTTCCTATATCAGCTACATGATTTTCTCCCCACCCTCACAACTCCCTGATTTCTACTCTCTCAAATCCATTTAATTTACAAAAACATAGAATCTACCTTACTCTCATTTTTTAATGAGGACCAATTCAATTCAGCGTAGGGTCCGATTAAACTGGCATAAGACCTCTTCCTCAGTGAATATTAACTATATACCTGTTCTGTCTCATGATACTGACATAAGGCTATTTAGTATGTTTACCAGAATAAAGGAAGTGCCTGTTTCCATAGTGAGCACATATTCCCGCAAATAGTTACCACTCAGGAACATCTGGAACCTAGAATAGGTATCCCAAGGGTCACATGAATGCAGTGAGTACTTTGGAAAAATCCCACTCTCCAGTTTTTGCCACTTCCAACGAAGGGACTGTGAGGACCACAGAGCTGCGGTTGGAAGAAGATATAATCATGTGGTACCGCCCAGCCTTACCTCAACATAAGGCCTCACTGAGTATGACAGTACAATACTTTGCAACTAAACTTTCCCCGTTTAATGCCGCAGACCCAAAATAAGCCTGCTAACCACATTAATTTATAATATTCCAAATATGGACCGTAATCTTCTCTGTGGCTTAGGAGTCACATTGAGCCAATAACGAACTTTATAGGCAATATAACTAAATGTTAACCAACACTATAAAATCTAAATTTAAATGGACAGCTAGCTGTACAATAACCATGTAAACCCACATCACCTTCCTGTGGATCAGTTTACTAGTTATCACTTCATAGGTATCATTCTCTATTTCATAGAGGTCCCTAATCACTAAGGAAGACAATCTGCACTTTTGTACCACACAGTCGATTTTGAGTCATGTTAAGCGCGCAGATACTCAACATACATTGCCTTTTTTGGTAGTACTGTACATACATACACACACACATATACACACACACATAATATTAGCTGTATTTTTTGTCAATGGGGTTTATTCACTAGAGGGAGCTTTGACAGAACAGTTGTATTATGGCTCCCTTACTTCACTACACATTGGAAGAGCCAAACAATCAGTTAAGTCTTCTTACAATGAAGTTCGCATCATACAGGGCCAGCTTAAAGTATCACACTAGTGCTTCAAGGGTAAGTCCCAAGGCAAAAACATTTTCTCCTTAAGCATAGTGCTGCATAGGTGAGCATTGACAAAAACGTGCTTGTTCCAACTAACATGAATTTATCTGTAGACCTGGAGGTTACTATTATTGTCAGTCATGTGATAATTTGGGGTGACTCTCGCAGCACAAAAACCACACTGAGATTACTCTTTTTGCAATGCTATTAAGTCTGGGTATTTGTCTAGAACAGTGGTTCTCAACCTGTGGGTCTCAACTCCTTTGGGGGTCGAATGACCCTTTCACAGGGGTCGCCTAAGACCATCGGAAAACACATATTTCACAATATATAATGACATATTGTTTTTGTGATTAATCACTATGATTTAATTATGTTCAATTTGTAACAATGAAAATACATCCTGCATATCACATATTTACAGTTATGAAGTAGCAACGAAAATAATTTAATGGTTGGGGGGTCACCACAACATGAGGAACTGTATTAAAGGGTCGCGGCATTAGGAAGGTTGAGAACCAGTGGTCTAGAAGATTGGGCTAAGACAACATTGTTAGAATAAATATCAGTCTGCCTGAAAAAACATAACCAGGTCGCCATGGTGACTAGAAAACTTTTTATGGTCCCTCCTGCTTGAGTACAGAGGGGTGCTAAGGTGGGTGTTGTGGAAACATGGCACCCAGACGCCTGTGTTACATGACACGCAAAGTACACAGATCTGATGAAGTAAGCGGGAGTTGGATGTGTGCTGCAGTCTGTGGGTATGAGTGCGTGTGTGAGTATAACCACCGGTAACAAGACCTTGCACCGAATATACTCCATTGCCTACAACCCTCTGTTGTCTGTCACTCACTGCCTAATCCAGTTAAAAATAATTTCCATTAATTTCTGCATTTCTGATGACTCGCAGGCCTGTAGTTGCCCAACTGCTTTATACTGCCTTGTGAATGGGCACAGCATTTGCTGTATAATATATATATATATTTATTAAGGGGACATATAATGAAAGAACATTAAAACAATTGAAACCAGCACAATATTTTTGGCACTTCTCCAACCAATCTTTTTTACTACTACTAGAGTAGCTACTACTAGAGTATGCAGCTTTTTTAGAACACTACAAAGAGTTATTGCAACATTATGTTTTAAAGAAGAATATGGAAACAGGGTCATGCCTTAAATATTATATTTAAAAAATGAGCAATTCTCACCTCTGTCATTTTGGGTTTCCGGGCTCTGGAGGGCACTAGACGTCCTGTATCCAAGTGTGGAGCATCAGCTGTGGTGTAAATCTCCGTGCCTGCCGTCTGCTTGGAGCGGAGTAGAGACAGTGCTGTTCTGGTAGAGACACCAGGCAAGTTTGGGTTGTATAAACTGATACACCAGCTAGCGTAAACAGAAGCCCTTCGATTGCTTTGCTGGGTGTGATTTGGCTTGACATACTTTAAGTAGCACCAGCTGACATTAGTGGTTGTGTGGAGGGTTGGGAAAAGTACCTTTTTAGTTTCTGTACCTTCACTGTGGCCTGAGACAGAGAGATTAACAGGTATCCTAGAGACTGGAGGTGTACTTGAAGAGGAGGACTCAAAGATATCACTAGAATCCTCTGTTTTGACAGTCATGCTACTTGTGCATTTCTTCAATTCTCCAGGTAGTTTTAAAGTTGATACACCAGCAACACTTGGAGCCAATGCACCTTTGGTTATTTCCTTCACTTGTGGCTGATCAGAAGTTGCTGTTGGTGATGTAGTCAAAAGGTCTATTGTGCAGGGCTTCATGGTAACTTGAGAAGCTACAGTTGAAGTCCTTTCATCTTCCTGAACTTTCGTTGCCTTTGACGTCTCTTCATGAAAAAAATCATCCTTTACCTCTTCCTCTTTTACCCTCTTCTGCTGTTGGGTTTCCATAGTAAGTTCTAAACTGCCAGCAGGCGATAGCATTCGTTTGCTGCCTCCAACAGATGAGCTTCCATCGTATCCAAGTTCACTCTCTGCTGACAATGGTATGTAGCTGCTAAGTTCAACATTTGGAAATGGAACCTGCAGGAATGGCAGATGGCAGAGGCTGCTCCGATCTTCTGGTAAAATATGTTGAAAGTCAAAGATTGGATATCCCTTAGATTTATGGACAACAGAGGATGTGATGCACTCAGGGTGGGTGACTATGATTTGGGAGAGGGTGGTGTACATTGCACTACCATATAAAGGCATGTATGTCTGGATCCTCACTGGGACAACAAGGGAAACCACAGGATCTGAACATACAGGAACTGCATGGGAAGACTCTGAAGCTGATGAACTTTGGGAAAGGGGTTGAAGACTTTCTGAAAAACCGTCTTTTGTGGAGAGGCAAGATGTGCCCACTGGAGGTGCTAGCATTTGAGGATAGTGCCCAACAACTTGTGCTGGCTCTGAATAAGGAAATTGAGATTGTACAGGCAAGCAGAAAGTAGGGGGAAACAGAGGGGCTCCAGAGCATGGCAATTGTATGAATGGAGATCGATGTCTCAAAGGAACATCTACTGTGTCTGGAGATAAATCCTGGGGAAGTTCCGGATGAATGTGAGTGTGCTGCAAAGGTAGTGGTGAAGTACGAAATACAGATGAAGTGATGTGTGAAAGAGACAATGGACCAGACAGAACATCAGTCATTGCTTGGGATTCCAATGTTTCTGAAGAACGTTCTGGCAAGTGAAGTAGAGGCTGAACTGGAAAGGGAGAAAGCTGGTGTGGTAAACTGGTCTTTTCCAGTTTTTCAGTTACAGGATTTTGCTTTGACTGGGGAGAACTGCTAAGCCTTTCTCCATGACAAGAAACTGGAAACTGTGCAGGGAAGCCTTTGACAGAAATTTGGCTTGCAGTCTGTTCTGTTTCCTTCCAATCCCTTGGTGTCAAGTCTGGTTCAAGTTCCAAACGCCTACTAAGAGAAGCCTGTCTGACTGAGAAGCACTTCCTCCTCTCCTGTGCTGTTGGATTGGATGTTGAAGCTGGTGAAGATAAGCTGCCATAGTCAAAGGACTTGCTTCGGTTCTCAGATATCTGAGATAAATGTGATACATTTGGTGCCTGTTCAGAGGCTGATCTTCTCATTTCTCTTCCATGGTGAAGGTGGGAGGGTACAGTCAACATGTGATGCCCAGGGGACTTGGCAGAAGACTCTGAAATCTGTCCGGGCACATCTGCCTTGAACCCCTCTTCCCTGTCTAAAGACACAGAATGGCTGGAAGTGTGTGAAATACTGCTCTCCTGGCTTGGACTGCGTGTGAGAGACACAGACTCAAAACTTGACTCTCCAGACGACTGGGCCATTTCTGCTAGACGCAGCCTTTTCTTTTTTGGAGGTAGCTTCTCAGCAGGAAGCTGAGCGAGAGTTTGACTCCTCTGTGGCCACTGAAATTCCTCTATTTTTTCTTGCTCTTTAGGAGGAGGCTCAAATTCTGCTTCTGGTTTGTCTGGTTCCTCAGTTACTAGGATTTCTGGTACCTGAATATTGTGTTGACGAACCAGTTTTGGCTGCAAGGAATGAGATGAATGTTGCTGTGTTTTCACAGTGTGAGAGGCTGCTTTTGCTGCAGTCTTTACTTCCTCTTCATAACTCCCCAGCTGTTCCATGGATTCTGACTTCTCAAATGAGCTTGTGTGCTGTATCACAGAAATCTCTTTTGAAATTGTAGTCCTCTCCTTAACTTCTAAAACTTGTGTCCGAGAATAGATATCTGGCAATGGATTAAGATCACTATCAGCAGAATGCTTTAATGCATCTATAGCCAAGTTTAAAGGTGCATCATGTGTAGAAAAATGGGAACCTGATGCTGTGACAGATAGTGGATACTCGGGTTGATCAAAAGACTGAGATTCTTCCTCATCTCCAAGACTCTTCTCTTTACGTCTTTTACGCAAAGTAGAGAGTTCCTGGCTAGGCCCTTGTGTGTAATGTGGCATTTGAGGCCACGTTTCATGCTCTAAATGTCCCTTTCCAGTATCAGCAGAGCTGTAAGGCACTGCTGCTTGAGGTTTTAAGATCTGTAAGTCTGAGCAGTAATATTTTTTATGAGTTTCATAATTGCCCTTTTTTTTGTAACAAGCACCACATATATTACATTCATAGATCAAACCCTTCCTTCCAAATTTCCGGGACTTTTTGGAGACATCACTTTCTTTGGCTTCCAAGTGATCAGATGTTTTGCAAGAAGTCTCTTTCACTGTTAAACCTCCTTCTTCTGAGGCATATTCCATTCCCAAAGGCAGCTCTATTGCTGGTTGTCTCTTTAACAGCCGTGGGTGTGAAGAAAGCACATGGCTGTGACTTAAGACTTCAGAGTCCACAATCCTTTCGTCAAATGAGTAGCTAGCTCTGAATGGTTGCGGAGAGCTTATAGTGCAGGCTGAGGAAGGCATTGAGTGGCTTCGGAGAAGAGGCACCGTCTCTGTGGCACTGTGGGATTGCTGATGTGACAAGAATAAATGTTCACCTTTCGTTTTGTCAACTGTGGTCTTGGCATCTAGTGGTGGGATAGAGCCAGTAGACTTGACATCAAATTGAAAAGGTTCTCGGGTCAGGGATGCCTTTGGAGACTCAATGCTGCTACGTCTTGACAGTGAGCTTCTTCTTGGTTTCACGCTGTCAATTTCACTGGTATCTACTACTGCCTCATTAATAGTAATTAGTTTTGTTATGTGTTCAATTACCTGTGTTCTGGGCACAGATAGAGGCACTATACTTGTTTTTTCCTCCTGAAGAGGGGCAGGAGTAGCTAAGAAAGAAGTCCTTTGCCCAATTCTCCCACATTTACCCAAAATAATTTCAGCATAGGACTTGGCATTGGTATTGGGAGAACTTATTTGTTGCTCTGCACTTTCTGAACGAGAAAAATAACCTGACTCTGTGCTTCCTTTGCTCCCTGGACTGAGGAACGTCTGCTCTTCACTGGCCTTCTTCCGCTCGCTAAGACGCAGAGCAAGCTTCTGTTTTATAGTATGTGTGTCTTCTGATTTCTGGATAAGATCCAGCAGTGGATCTGCAAATGACAATCCTTCCTCAGATTTGACTGACACATTTGGTTGGGAGAGAGAGAAAATATCATGGCTTGTAACTTGTCTACTTCCTGCTACTTGATCACTGCAAGACAATAACCCATGCTTCTGCTGGGGTGAAACCTCCACTAAGTGTGACATTGTGCTTGTCTCATCCTCAGAGTCTGTGCTTTCTCCTTCAGTCGGATCTTCAAGTTCCTCTCCTCCAATATGCTCCATCTCTAGACCGGATGGATACGTTTCTGCTCCTATCTCTGTTGCCAGCCCAGCTTTAATCCTGTGAGCATGAGACTTCCTATGTTTGTATAGATTGCTTTTAGTTTTGAAAGAAAACCCACAAGGGATACATGGGTAAGGACGCTCCCCAGTATGTGACCTGATATGCTTTTGAAGGACGCTTGGCTTGGCGCATGGCCGACTGCAATACTGGCAGATATATTTTCCTGGCTTTTGGGGTTTCTTCTCCTTTTTATGGGGTTCCTCTGTTTGTTTTACAGAAACCTGAGTTGGCCGATACACATAAGCTTTCTGAGTTGAGTCTTCGGCCGGACGAGAAAGTCTGGCATGTAGTGCAGAAGAAGAGAAAGACCTGGACGGACCTGGTTGTATTGGATCTACAACTTGCCATGCTGGCCCATCAAGGCCACTTTCTGAAGTTACCCGAGGAGCCATGAATGCTGGTGATGTGGGCTGTGGCTTGGAAATGTGGAGCTGTTCTTGAAGTGGACCTTTTGGTTTGCAAGGCCTCCCAACCCTCCTGGGAGGACCCTCCCTTGTTAACTTCAAAGAGCTAGGGAAGTGCTGTTGTGGTAGTGGGTCTCCCTGACAGCTGGGGGTATAGTCTCCAGCTGGAGATGTCCTGCTTTGCAGCGCCTCCCCTTTGGTCAGCCTTTTCCTCACACCTTCCTCCGACTTCCTTGTGCTCTTCTGCCCTTGCTCTGACTCCATCACCTGTACGAAAGGCTCCCCGTGCTATGTTTGTAAAGTCCAGCGGGGCAGAAATTACTAACAACCATGGTAAAATCTGCGGAGAACCTGCATCACAACTATTACGGTCAAGCTTCCAATTGACAAAAATGTTTTGGGGTTAAGTCTCAATATGTAACATGAAATAATAAAAAAAAGAAAGTAAAAAATCCCAGTATCAGCATTTGTAATCCATAACTGGTCACTGCAATGAGAAGAAAGGTTGCAAGTACAGCTCAAATTAACTTCCAGGAAACCCAGTGTAATGTTTGATTTTTGTCATTGTTAATGCATTCACATTTCAGGCTTTTAAAGTCTTCCTACTTAAATGAAGCTTTGGAAACTCAAAATTTTAGGAATCATAATGGAAAACTTTTCTTCATCCGAGGAGTGTTCAAGTGAAGTCAACAGGGTATATCTAGGAAATCAACAGAAAAACAAACAAAAGGAAATATATTAATTATAGTGAAAATATGACTATAGGGAGTCATAGTAGTAGTTAAGTAGTCAAATGTCAAAAATGAAACATGACACAATTATGGGGATATATTTCATTAAAATTAGAAGTTATAACAGGTTATGTTGAATGAGTAGGCCATTCATGACTGCACAGTCATAAAGCTGATGAGTTGACCAGCATACTCACAGTTTAGTGGGTACACCTGAAAGAGAAACAGTGAGCAGAGAATACAGGGATCATACAAAAAGGATAATGGATAATAAATACACACAATAGGTTGTAAAGGTGACATGGGAAACAATGTTAAAAGAATTTGTATGATAAAAGATATAATGATGTTATTTATCTTTACATAAAGTATTAAATAGTAATAGCCAATGGGATCAAGGGAAAATAATGCAGCTAACTACTAAAACTCTTATCTCTTATTTACTGTCCAGTTTCATATACAGCTTTCATGACTTATATTACATAGTCCCAGTCCATAAATAACAAGAACAAGGTATTTATTTAATCTTTCAGCTACTGTCTATCTTTATTTTCCATCACAAATAAAGTTGATCTATGACGGAATCTGACATCTGATGTGTTTCACACTGTACTCGGTAAGAAGTAGTGTGGAATTTAGTTTGTGGTTTTGTTACTAAATGTGATGTAACCACCCCCCCTCAAAAAAATGTACATTGTAGAAAATGTTTAATTGTATCCGTTGAGTCATTATGATAAGTAAAAGGGTCACAGCTGTCACACCTGTCCTGTCAAAAGCTTCTAATCACAAATATCTTTAGAGGAGGTTAAGTATGTAAGTATCAATCTGTTGGGGTGTCCTCCTTCCTGTCTCTGCTGGGTGGCACCTTTTCACGCGCTGCTTTCTTTCGTTTTCTGTCTGTACTTTCCGCCACTCACACTCCCTTGTCACCAAAGATTAGGATTTCCCAGTTAAGATAAGAGTTTTCAGCTAGGACCCAATTTAGGACCTTAAATTGATTAACTACTCAGGGAGATTCTGGATTTAAGTGCCTACTGAAATCAAGTTCTGTTATAGATTACTTTAGCTGCAGATTTCATAAACTTACATTTTAGACAAAAAAAGTGGCCTGAAACAGCGGTTATGGAGTGAAATCAAATGTGACAAGCCTGCTCCAAAGTGTCTGCAAAATGCACATGTTCACAAGGTACTTCAGTATACATTATGACCCAAGTGTTTGATTCAAAGTGGATGATGCCAAGTGACTTTCCTGGACATGGGTCTTTTACAAGATCATCATCTTTTTCACATTAAAATTAAATGGTCCTCAACTTTGAGCAAAGGACTATGCACTTGCTCATTTCAACTCATTGCTCATTGTGAGTTTAACCAATGACGTGTAATATTAAAAGTGTAATATACACACACACACACACACACACACACACACACACACACACACACACACACATATATATACACATACACACACCTATTTGACCCCCCTGCTGATTTTGTACGTTTGCCCCCTGACAAAGACATGATCAGTCTATAATTTTAATGGTAGGGTTATTTGAACAATGAGATACAGAACAACAACAAAAAATTCATATATATATATACACACACACACACACACACATATACACCCGCGCACACACACACATATATACATTTACACATTTTGCAAACATGATTTATTATCAATATAATTTATCGATGTAGTCTCAAACATTTAAGAAGAGTTCAACATAGTTGATAAGGTATGATACATTTAAACTAGCGTACAAACACAGGATATAAGGGCCCTGACTTATAACATGGTATTGGATATGATATATCTTGTATTCGCCATACCGGCCATATTTTCCAGGACACAACTAAGTGTTATTGAACACCATCTAAAAAGTGTTTCCTGCATTAGGTAGGGGGTTATAAACCCACAACAGGAAATCAATAACTTTACATTTTCCCTCCAGTGAATGGAAGTGCTTTATTGGTGTTGGTTAGTGACATGTGAAAAAATAAGATGATACCCTAGGTATCTATGCAGCAACCTATTCTGTCTTAGTAAATGACCCTCATGGAGACTGCTATTCACTTAAAGTGTTAATTTCTGCATGTGTGTCTGATCGCTAGCAGATGCTAATTAGTACATTGCTGGGTAATGATATCTGAAATATTCAGTGTAAATTAGAGCAGATAGATGTCAGGAGGAGGTCAGATTATAAGAAGAGCTGTTTTTTTATGTTACCTGACTACATAATAATGCCAAGGAAACAGGATGAGATATTTTAGTCACTAGTGAGAGTGAGAAATACATTATCTATGTCTATATGTATGTGACATATTTGTGCTCCACACTCCTACATTAGTATGTAGAGAGGAATGTACGGGCTGGAAAAATTCCCAGGAGCAACACTGCACTGGCTCCTAAAATCTACACGGATCTGTCAAGCACTGTGTATGGGTCCTAGTGTCTGCGCTTTAGTAGGTTACAGATGAATTGTCGGACATCTCTGTATTAAGAGAGGATGCCTATATCTGTCCTAATATGCTTTGTAATATAATAAAGGTAAACTACATGCTGTTTGTGTGTATATATGCATAAGCTTGCGAGCAGGGCCCTCTCCACCTAATGTATCTGTTTGTCTTGGTCTGTCAATTCCCGTCTTGTCATACCCCTTGAATATATGTATTGTAAGAAGCGCTGCGTAAATTGTTGGTGCTCTATAAATAAAAGATAATAATACTAGTATATTTATATACATATATATATACACACATATGTATATAGGTATATATGTATATACCTATATACATATGTGTGTGTATATTAAATATATGTGTATTTGTTGTTTCTGTAAGAATTTTTTTTGTTATATATTGCTTGTTATGTCCTGTTTATCCATGTACAGTGCTGTGTAATATGATGGTGCTACATAAAAACAGTAATAATAATAATTAGTTCCTGATGACTACATGTTAGCACATTTTTCTCTCACATAGAGAGAAGATACCAGAAAAGTGAATAACATTATTGCTGGAAAATCTCCGCAGACTACATTCCATACAAATGACTGGCTAAAGCAGGGGGTAAATGCTTGTGTCGCTCACAATACAATTCACATGAATGTATGTGTACTGATGGTCTGCTGCATGTACTAACCACTCTCACACATAGTTCTAAGTGGTAGTGGTTAGTGGATAGCTGTTTTCCTAGAAAAGGTGGGGGAAACACAAAACATGCGAATTGTGACATAGCTACCTATTGGCAACTGCCGCAAACACATATAAAAAGTATTAAAAGTATATATATAGATTTGGAATGGGTAATGCTTAAACTTGTCTGTGAGTCGCTAACGTCACTTTATTCAGGTAGAGATATAAGAAGGCTGCCAAGAGAACATAGGGATAAATATTGTGCCTATTCAAAGGCCATATTGCTACTGGTAATGTAGCTAACCATTGGTCACTTGGCATATTTGCTACTAGACTTTTCTTGTGCCACAAAACCTTACAGATATCTTTGTGCCAATAGTGAGTTCTTTACACACTGTACGGCCATCGGGCACAAAAGCAGCTATCCATAACATAACATGTACTCAGCAAACACATAGCAAAATTCCTTTAGCACGACCAGAACATAAAAGTTACATCTGCCCATCGAGAATGTGTCTCACGTTTATGAGTGATTGCGATTGTCCCGGAAAAAAGTGATAATGGTCCAGAAGGATCCTCATGGGGGACTTTCCGTCCCTCTCGGTGACACAAACACCATATGGTAAGCACATACATGCATTAGTGTAATATTGTCTGTTCAAGGACAGGCCAGGGTGACGTGTATAACACAAAAGGTCATCTAGCACAGTGTCTACCCAATCCCATACACACATAAATCTACTATGATTTTAAGAGCAAAGTAATCTAATGACAGTTACATGGTAAATGAACCAGAGGGCCACGAGGTCTGCCTAATGAATGCCCCCTCTGACTCCTCCAGTCTGTGTGTGTATGTGGAAAGCACTGGTGAGGGAGGCAGGAGGTTCCCCTACAGCTTGACTGAAGCTGCAGCTCCCAGCAGGGCTGTAAAGTAGCCAAATAACAAGCGAGCTTCTCATCCCAGGACAGAGCCCCACAGAGGAGTCCCTCCCAAATACACCCTCCTCTGCATATCTCACACAGGACTACTCTGTTCTCAAGAGCTCACAATCACATGTTCCTACAGCAAAGGTATATGCAAGACTCTCGAGATTACAGAGCTCACATACAGATTAGAGACATGGGACTCCTGTGTTGCCAAACACTATGAGATAATTCAGACACGGAATGCAGCCTCAATATGTACATACAGGAGATATATCATCGTAAACATACACGCAGTATATATATGTTGCATATTTGTCTTTGGACTAAACTATTTTAATATGAACCTTTATTTCTGCCCCTACTGCATGCATGAATTATACAAACACCCAAGACAAAGACGGCAAGCTTGTCCTACACAGCTTGTATTGTATTACACGATAGATATAATACAGAGAAAGACTGTCATATCTTGACGAACAAGTCTGCACGGCGATTAACAGAGAGATGCATTACAACAGGGGGATTCGTATCCTTATATCATTATATACCCCATGCTTAATTACGGAAGAAATTCCCATAAATGGAATAAAAAGAAATCAAAATACAAATATTCTCCCGTTTGTGGAACCTCAGACCCTCTTGCAAAACATACTAGGGAGAAAGCTTTACAAATTAACGCAAGAACCGCAAAGGGTGAGATATAGCGAGGGATACGGAAAAAAAAATAAAGGAGCGCAGGGAGGGTGGCAGAGGGGGGATTTTTGTGTAAATATAGAAAGGGAGAAGAGAGACGGTGGAAGCAACACGAAGCTTCTGAGAGAAAAGGAGACTAAATGGAGAGATGTATATGACAGAATACGAGTATGAAGATGTGACAACCAGATGGTCCATCACACAACTTATTAAGAAGGGTGCATGGGTAAGTGACAACTCTATAATGTCTATACAATGAACAGCGGGAGAACAGTACTGCAATAACCCTGTACAATCCATGTTGCCAATACCCCCCCCCCTTGCAGTAGACAGGGGGAACCTCAGCTGCTACCCCCTCCCTTGCACAGTCTGAACTCACACAGCACCTTCATTTAAAGATGTTGTCTACTGGGAACCTTGCTGGGTTAACCCTTCACCATCCAATAGGTGAGGTTCAAAACAGAAACGAAAAGGCTGCAATATATCTCACCTGCTTTCTGCCTGCGTCTGATCTGCCTGCAGTGTATCTTCGTTGTCAAGAGGAAAGCATGAAAGAAAATAACACACGTTTATTTCAAAGCTCCTTATTTGGGCCGTGATGTCAGGGGGAAATTGCTAATCTGAGAGCCGCCCACAGCTCCCCCCCCCTCCTCCTCACTTTCCCCCTCTTCCTCTATCTCCCTCGCTCGCTCTCTCTCATTTCTTTTTTGTCCATTCAATTCACACAAGCCCTTGCTATGAGATGCCCCCACAACAGAGCCCACAGACAAGAAAATCCTTGAATGAGAGAAAAACAACAGTTTCAGGGAGGTGTCAGACAGAAGACAAGGAAAGGAGACAGACAGGGTGAGAGGTACGGGTGACAAAAGAAGACGGCAGGAGAGAAACTGTCACTCCTGGGTCATTATGGACCCCAGGTGGAAATTCAGCCTTGGGGCAGCACCATCTATACACCAGTAAAGCTAGATTTCTGTGCAGAGAAAGGTTACAGTAACTGGTCAGTAAAAAAAAAAAGTGACTCGGGGTAATGGCACAAAACCTGTACGCATGTCTATAATAGTTCACATACCATTTGACAAACTAAGCAAAGTGGCTAACAACTGCTTCCTTAAACTACAGAAAATGAATGTGCTCTAGAAACCTCAAGAAAGTGTCTAGGAATGACAAATAATGGCAATTTGTTTGAGAATTTAGGATCCATTAATAAATAGACAAACATAGAGCTGGATGAAAGCTAGTTAACACATGCATACGATGTTAGGTTAGCCTAATCACAAACTCATTTTATATACATATATATATATATATGATATGTGTGTGTGATATATATATACACACATATATACACACACACACATAAACACAGTTCTAATGTGTTACAGTAATCTAAAACTGTATTACACTTACATGTATCAGACCAAAGGTGGAGCACAAAAGCAGCTTCTATGGTGCTACTGTGTGCACACACAACACTGTTTAAAGATGTGGCAAAGCCTGGTAACTTTGTATGGATGCCCAATAAATGGCTTTCCAAGAACACGATGAGTCACAGCAGTGCTTACGAAGCAGGGACACTGGCACGACCAACTAGCGTTCTGTGTACAACTGGCACGACGCATGCATGCATGTATTAGTCACAAATCTAAACTCAAAAACACACTAGTCACGCAATACGGGGTAATGGCTTCCAATGCTTCAAAGACTAATCAGCTTTCAACAGTGGTGAAAATATTTATATCTGAACTCTAGCAACCCCATATTAATCCAAGAAATGTTGTATTTTGTATCAATTTCCTGCATACATCGTGGCAAGAACCTTCAAAAAAAAATCCACATTTTATTTTGGTGAACATGTC
Source organism: Spea bombifrons (assembly GCF_027358695.1). Lineage (NCBI taxonomy): Eukaryota > Metazoa > Chordata > Amphibia > Anura > Pelobatidae > Spea > Spea bombifrons. Next base: position 60,695,483 of record NC_071088.1, on the reverse strand, counting down.
AATGCATTCCAGTGTGATAATTCAATGCATTAGTGCTACCAACTTCCACTGCGGTTGGTTCACAACATTTCTACGGAGCCTGTCAGGCATGCATTTCCAATTCAAATCTAGTTAATTTACATTTAAAAAGCATTACCACTATTGTAATCTGTTGTATTTTTGGTTACTTTATATCACTAGTGACACAAGGACACCTGGACAAAAAATACTAGATTTGTGGAGCTGTGCACCGCAAAAAAACAAAGTAAACGAAAGAAAAAATTAATGGACTGGAGGAGTAGGGTAACAACTGGCATTAAGAAGTGAGTAGGAGTTGCAAGTACAGGTTATAGGATATTACGACATGAGCCGCAGAACGTGTTAAAATGAGACAGCCACCTACTGATAATTTTTCTCAGACATGGGCAAGGTCATTGTCAAAAATCAAAGGCAAGTTGTCAGACTTGCAGTATCTCCAAGGCTCCTGTGGTCAAATAGTACAATAGAAATTCACCATGGGTGGCACAGGCTAGTTTAGATAGCGAACATAACAAAATGTATAAAGGTTCAGTTTTAATGTCAACTTAAATTATGGGGTTTAATTAACATGACATCTCTGAGATCAAAGTGCCGGCCATGGCCATTGTGGATCTGGTTGCCGCCTAACGTTTGTTGTGCAAGGAGATGGCACTTTACGGCTGCGAAAAGTTGTTCACTGCAGGAAAAAGTCTCCTATACTGCACTGTGTGCCTTGGTCCTTGAAGCAAGACAGAAAAGCACAAACAAAAGGGAAAACACATAGAAGATAATGAAGCTGTGACATTTAATACTTACACCAAGACCATAACATGTCTATTAATACCACAATAGTAGGTAAAGTATTACCCTTCACTGTATCATCATAATTTCCGTTTGTTACACACTATATGTGTTGGGTGACCATTACCTTCACACGCTAGGAAGCAGACACTCATAACCGTGCTTTCTAGATGGGATGACACAGACTCTTGAAAGATTAACTCTTTAATTGCCCATCGTGACATTTATATGTAGTGACTTGCCAAATGTGTTAACCAAAAGGCTCTAATACCGGGAAGCTTGACTTGTAATAATTTAATAAGTCATCTGTGTTCAAGCAGGGATATCAACCATAACATATTGGCCGCAAAATAGGAGACATGATCACAGCAGTGTAGAATAGGAAGGAGTCAAGTTCCAGATCGCGCGACCCTAAGAATCTGCCCCTTCACCCTGCGACCCTGAAAGTGGGACAAAAACCTTGAAACTTGGGATCATATCCTGAGAGCATGCCCACAACTTTGGAGACCATATATATATTTTTATTGGTTTTTTTTTTATAGCACTATAAATGCTGTACAATGGGTAAACACGACATAACACATAGTACACAACCTAACCATTCGACTTACAGAAACAAGAGGTAAGGAGGGCCCAGCTCAAAGAGCTTACAACACAGGCTCGCTTTTTGCCAGTGCATTCACAGTGGCTGGCAGGTTCTGTCATGGGTAATTTAAGGACATGTAGAAACCGCCACAGAAATATCTAGAAACCTGTTATTATTTACCATGCTGGTTTAAACAGAGTCCTTAGAGTGAAAGGGGCCACTTTTCTGCATAGTGAACATGTCATAGGATGCGTAAATATTTTTGGAACCTTCAGCTATAAAAAGAAGATACAATACAAAAACTCTCAACGCAAAATAGAAACACATGCTCATTTTGGAAGTGATTTTTTTTTTTCCTGAAGATGAAAAACAAAATTTCCTTTCCACCGGTACAGGTTAAAACAAATAAAGGACACAGAACATGCAACGGTTTAGAAATTGACAAGGGGGTTTTGAAATACTAAAATATCGTGCCAATTTTAGAAAGTATTTTTACCTGTGTTATACTGGTTGAGTGGATTTTCAGTGCACAAACATGCTGGGCCTAAACCACTGAAATTTGACCCTACCAAAAGAATCTTTTTTTATTCCAAGAATAAAACTTCCCAGTCTTTTCAGAGCAACAACTACGTGTTTTCTAGGGATCCTAAGGATAAGCAACAACTAAGACTGATTACTAACAAAACAGCAAGAGCATCTTAGTTTTTTTTCCACTGCAATAGTTTATAGCTGTATCAGTCCGAGAGAAGATGTGCGTCTTTTGTAGAAGGTGATGTTTAATTGGGCAAACATAGAAAAAGAGGTAGAGTCGCATAACATTATGGGACATCTCCCTTAAATGAAGAGTTTAAGCACTTTTAACCAAAGACCATTGAGGTACTAAAGGCTTATGTAATTCTACATCTTTTTTTTTTTTGATGGCCCAATAAAAACGTATAAAAAAAGGGAATACTCTGGAAATATTTTGCGCAGTTGTATGATTCTATGTTAGCACAGAATCCCAGAGGGGATATATTATATTATCACAAAAGTGGCAGCTGATTTATTTAATTAAGGGCCTTACCAGTGTCCCTTGAGAGAATTTCCCTTAACTAGAGCTTATTTCATGCCATAAACTGCTACACACACATACACACATACACACATTAAGCACACACTTGTAGTTCCCCAACATATAAACTGGGTATCTTCAACAGGCTGATGACGACAAAATATGGCTTTAAAAATTTCCTTTTAACCACTTTACCTAAACAGATTTTTGGAACATGCCCTACCACCAGTTGTTGACCACTGTCATGTTAACGTTTGCTACATCTGCCAAGCAAGTAAATAAAAAGGTCTTTAATATCTGTAGTCAAGTGAAAAATCAAATTAGAAATAATTAGTTAATTACTCCTTGTTACCATTTATTGTATGTGTTTGAGGAAACGAAGCTCTCAATGAAGACCTGTTAAAAAGTAATTATCAAAGTCTAGGCTGTGAAAAACAGTGTTTCTATGCAATATATCTGCAGATTTGAATTTTATTATGCAAGCTGACTAATATATAAACTATTTCAAAATGATCACAATATTAATGTAAATATGCAAACAAAGCTGAGCAAACAAAAAGAGACATGGTTATCCACCCGTCACTTGTGTCACAGATATAAGCAAAAAATGGACAGCCAATGTAGGTTCCGATCCAACTTTGTCGAAATGAATAGCTGTATCTGGTTTGTAAACAGCCCAACACATCTCCTGCTTACCAGGAGATAAGCATATGCAGTATACTCATTGCCTGCTTGCTGCAGTAATGGCTCGCATGAGAATACCAAAAGTTATTGTAGTGTCCCATTAAGATGAATCAATCTCTGTGTGTATTAGACAGCATTAATAAGGACAACAATGTTAGTTCTACTATAATTATATGTACATGGCACCAAATAGTTCTTTGACATTTACCAAGGCCAATTTCCCACAAAGCTCCTTTGGTCAAATCCAATAGATGAGCTACTGTAGCTCAAATTGCTGAAACAGTTAATGCTGGTTCTGATAGAAAGGTGTCAGAATACACAGTGCATCGCGGTTTGTTGCTGTGACGGAACCCTCGATCACTGGGGCCACTGGAGAAGCCAGAGAGCCAGCCTCCTCCCTATTGACTATGGGCCCTGGCTTTGTAAAGACTTCTGTGGCTACCCCCAGCAGTATATCATCGCATCACTTGCTGAGGGGATTATCTCAGGCAGACAGCCAGGATCTGGGAGTGACCGCCACTGTTTTACTTTAATATCAGACCCCACCCCATGGTGCACTACTATGTTGTTTAAGTCAGTTCTGCTTAGGAGCCTTGGGTCCTGCCCTTCATGTGGATGTTACTTTTACACGTACCACCTACCTATCCGTTGCAGACCATGTACACCCTTTCATGGACACGGCATTCCCCGACGGCATTAGCCTCTTTCGGCAGGACAATGCGGCCTGCCACAAAGCAAAAATGGTTCAGGTATGGTTTGAGGAACACAACGAGTTCAAGGTGTTGACTTGGCCTCCAAATTCCCCAGATCGTAATTTGATCGAGCATCTGTGGGATGTGCTGGAAAGAACTTAAAGGGTCTGCTGTTAATGCCTTAGTGCCAGATACCACAGGACACCTTCAGAGGTCTAGTGGAGTCCATATCTCCACAGGTCAGGGCTGTTTTGGCTACAAAAGGCTGCCCTACACAATATTAGGCAGGTGGTCATAATGATATGGCTGATCAGTGCCAGCACACAGTCCTGTGAAAAAGTATTTGCCCCTTCCCAATTTCTTCTATTTTGCTTATAAGTCACATTTAAAAGTTTCCAATCATCCAACTAATTTTAAGTTAAGACAAAGACAATGTGAGTAAACTATTTATTAAAGGTAAAGAGTTTATCACCTATGTGAAAAAGTAATTGACCCCTAAACCTAATAACTGGTTTTGCCACCCTTGGCAGCAGCAACTGCAATCATCTGTTTCCAATAACTCTTTTATATTGCGTCTCTTTGGCAGAATTGTTTTAATTAAGGCACATTGGAGGGTCTTTTATGGTCATGCCATGGCATCTCAGTTGGATTAAAGTCAGGAATTTGACAAGGCCACTCCAAAACCTTCATTTTATTTCTTTTGAGCCATTCAGAGGTGGACTTATGGGTTTCAGATCACTGTCCTGCTGCATAACTCAACTGTGAGCTTTAGGTCATGAACTGATGGCCGGACAGTCTCTTGAGGATTTCCTGGCAGGGAGCAGAATTCATGGTTCCATCAGTTATGGAAAGTCACTCAGGTCCTGAAGCAGCAAAGCAGCCCCAGACCATCACACTACAACCATCGTGTTTGACTGTTAATAATATGTTCTTATTATGGAATGCCGTGTTAGCTTTACGCCAGATGTAATAGAACCCATGTCTTCCAAAAAGTTAAATTTTTTTACTCATCGGTACACAGAATATTATCCCAAAAGCCTTGTGGGGCCTTCAAGATGTGTTTAGGCAAACAGACAAGCCTAGGTGTGTTTTTCACCAAGCAAATATTCTATAGATGCCATTTTTGAGCAGTCTCTTTCTTATTTTGGAATTTTGTACAATTTTCTAAACTGAGGCAAGTCAGGGCTGAAGGGTTTTTTTACGTGTTAGTCTGGGTTCTTTTATGAGCTCCTGGATGATTGCTCAATGTGCTCTTGAAGGAATTTCGGTATCCCGACCACTAATGAGAAGGGCTAACACTGTTCAAAAATTTCCCCATTTGTAGGTAATGGCCCTCACTGTGGTTGGCTAGCCTTAGAAATGGCTTTGTAACCCTTTCTAAACTGATAGATGGCAATTAATTTTCCCTAACTCTTTGTAAATTAGATTAGATCGTGACATCAGGTGCTGCTTTTTGACACCTTTTAGCCTACTTCGCTTTGCAAGACAGGTTCTATTTAATTAATGTTTAGATTCAACAGAGCTGGCAGTGATCATGCCTAGGTGTGTCTAGTGAAATTGAACCTAATTATGAATTCAATTTGGTTAATTGTTTGATTTAGTAACTAAATGGACAATTACTTTCTCACATAGGGCTAGGTAGCTCAGCCAGTAACACTGGAGTTGGACCAGCTCAAAACCTGGGATAATTGGGGAGGGAGATTAAAACATATTATCCTGCCACTTACAGCTTCAGGTCAGGGAGAAAGAATAAAAAACGAGACTGTCTTTGCAGGCTTTGGATTAGGCTGACATGTGTGTTCAATTGAGATATCATATGTAATAACCATGCCACAATGTATACAGGTACTGTATCTTTTTATAAAATGAAAAGTCATAACAAAATGTTGTACAGTGCAATATAATTAAATATTTTGCACATCACCCTTTTCACTGACTTACTGTAATCTATTTATTTCTTTATAACAAGACATACACATCGCTCTACATATTTATATATAAAATAAATACAATTTCTATAGATTGGAATCATTTCAACCAATTGTCTATTCAGAGGTTGAATGAGGACACACTTAGGTTTGAACAGTTGCTGTCCCTTTAATGAGATGCAGCTTTCCCAGAGAGGTGATAGAGATGCTAAATTAGAGAATCATTGTCCTGTTACCATAGCAATCATGTCACAGAACGGATATTGCATCCTGTTGTTATGGTAACAGGAGCTCACTTAACCCGCTGCGCACCAGAATATGTCACTACAAACTGATAACAATGAATACTCACAATGTAGGTTTTGCGGGAATAATTGAATGGGTCTGATGTACTGCAGTGCATTAATACCGAATATGATTTGCTATGGTATAACTGCTGTGTAAGTTTGTGAATTCATCAGTTTAAAATATAAACACAATTTCAGTGTATTGCTCCAAACCAAAAACCATTGGCAACGTGGCAATATTACACAGCACTCATTTACAATCTACCATTTCACAATTCATTTCATTCGAAAATTTGTGTAACTGGCACTGGAAAACTTAATGTGCCAAAAATATATTCTCAAGTGTCTGCACTAGATACAAATGTGGTGGCTGGGCGGTTGCGAACATAAATCTCCCTGGGCTTTTTTTAATGCTGAAAACACATTTTTGGGTAATGTAGGGCAGGTGTGTTGATACACTTTAAGGATGTTATGCGGAAGGAAATACAGACAAAGCTATATATAGAAAAAGAAACCTAGAACAGTTTAAAAATAGTCCTGATTCATGTTTTCAGCCTCATTTCCCCTTTAACTATTGTTCAGGGTTTAAACTGTAATAAACTAAGCGATGAAGCATGAGTATACCTGGTTCATAAAGTTAACACATTCCACATTCACATCTACAGACCTCACACATCAGATGTGTGTCTATACTGGCTTGTACTCACCCATGAAATAAAACTCTGCTGACCTCACAAAATTAACATTACATGTGGAGACCTGCACTGGCCTTGTAGACTGTCTGTTCAATTCTAAATATCTGTAACACACCGTGAAAAAATGTGTAATTGAGTTTACAAACCTTGCAGGCCTTTTTTTCTATACCTAGTTTTTCAATATCATCTTACCGAATCTCCTCTTCATGCTTTTGCTGTTAACCAAAGTGACCTACCTCCTATTTATGAGTCCCGAAATAAAGCCAAACAACTGTCTCTTTGCTGTTCAGTTGACTAGTTCTGTCTTCCTCCTGTATTCCCTTGTATTCCCAGTGGTTCTTCCTCTAGTGAGATTTGAAAATGATACTTCTCCAAGCAATGTTCCCCAGGGCCACTACAACATGGCCTTCATAACAAAGCAACACCTTCCTTCATAGGTACAGCCTGGATACAGGTCACAAACACCTGCATTACAACACATCTTCTGATGATGCCTGCTAACTAGTGTGGCATGCCCATAAATAAGAAAAAAAGAAAATAGTACTAATACGGTACATTCAAAGAATCCTCTGGGTGACTGACATCTACAGCCAACTTTCTAATTGAGGAGTGCCAAATGAGAAATGTTTAATTTCAAGTAATTGTATCGATATTTAAGATAATTAAAAAATACATACTTCCCTCTTAGCTGATGACAATTTGCATGCTTTGGTTATAATAATAATTTAGGAACACAATTATTATTTGGTTAAGTGCTTCAGTTTGTCAGAGAATGCCTGTGCAGCTGCTGCAGGCCTAGGGAGCCTGCATGTCTGTGCGCAAATCGTTGTCACCAGATGAATGGGGGACATGGGGTGACAGTCACAGAACAGGCCCAGCACAGCAGTGACAAAGGGAGGTGACAGCAAACTAGAGAACTCTTGAATGAGGGACAATACACACCCTTTGTGTCCTTTCTTTGCCCCAACCCTACCATAAACTCTTTCTGCTAGAATGCAAATAACAAATCAAGCCATTTCTTTACATTTTATAATTATGGATGTTTCCATCCATAATCGAATGAAACGGTAGCAACCTTACAGTCATCTTTTATTTATATACCCATTATTGCTTGAGTTTTTTTGCCCAATATTTTTTATTGAAGTTTTGATTTCATAGACTATAGTAACTTACAATAAACTTTTGAGTTGAAAAAACATTAGAAATGTGTTACAACTGATATTCAATTCAGAATTGGTCTCCAATTATTGAATTGGCTCCAGTATATGAAAATAATAAATTAATGATTAAAATAAGAATATATTAACTGGATACAATATGAAGAGAAAATACTCCTGACCAAAAACGACTGGCCTTGTTTCTACCGATTATTAATATTACTTGTTAAGTACACACTATGTTTCAGACTGTTACAGGCTGTATATCCAAAATACCGTATTTGCTCGATTATAAGACGACCCTGATTATAAGACGACCCCCCAAAATCTGAATATTAACTTAAGAAAAAAAGAAAAAGCCTGAATATAAGACGACCCCAAAGGAAAAAAGTTTTACCAGTAAATGTTAATTCATGTAAACTATTTTTTTTAATAAAAGCTATGATTGAGAAAAAGATTTTTTTTGTTTTTATTTCTTGTATTTTCCAACCTGCCCCCCTGTTACGCACATCTGCCCCCAGGCTTGCCACTCCAATATGGCACTGTGGCCCATGATATGCCTTTTAACCCTCTATATGCCACGGTGCCCCATGGTATGCCTTTTGACCCCCTATGTGCCACTCTGCCTCCAGAAATGCCTTATACCCCTATATCCCATTCTGGCATTTAGGGGGTTAAAATGCATATTATGGGGCAGAGTGGCATATAGGGAGGTATAAGGCATTCCAGGAGGCAGAGTGGCATTAAGGGAGTTAAAAGGCATTGTATAGAGCACTCTGCCTCCAGAAATGCCTTATACCCCTATATGCCACTCTGCCATTTAGGGGGTTAAAAGTCATATTATGGGGCAGAGTGGCATATAGGGAGGTATAAGGCATTTCAGGAGGCAGAGTGCTCTATTAAATGCCCCCTTAACGCCACTCCAGAAATGCCCTATGCCCCCATTTAACACACACACACCCTATACCCCCATTTAACTAACTAACACACACACACACACACACTCTCTCATCCCCCTTCCCCCGCTCTCCCCCCTCTCTTACCGGTGCTTCCAGCCGGGGCAGCGGGTTGACGTCGCCTTCTGCTGCAGCCGGAAGGAGGTGTGGCTAGCAGCGGGGGTTTGTATGCGTCCGTCGCGTATACTTTCCCCGGCTGTCAGAGATCAGCTCTCTGATCTCTGACAGTCGGGGAAGGTCTATGCGACGGACGCAGACAACCCCCGCTGCTAGCCACACCTCCTTCCGGCTGCAGCGGACGTTGTCTACGCGGATTGTGTAGACGTCAACCCGCTGCCCCGGCAACACAGAGGAAGCAAGGAAGCACCGGTAAGTGTGTGTATGATGGGGGGGGGGTCGGGTGAGACAGGAGGATCCAGGTCCCCTGCAGCGGTGCGGGGGATCTGGATCTCAGTCTCCTAATCAGACCTCTATTTGAGGTCTGATTAGAAGACGACCCCGATTAGAAGACGAGGGGTATTTTTCAGAGCATTTGCTCTGAAAAAAACCTCGTCTTATAATCGAGCAAATACGGTACCTATCCTGCTGAGACCACCCTGTAGTAAGGTATAAAAGTGAATTTTTAAGCAAGATTTTAGTAGATGCCTTTTTTTTAATAATACTTGAAGAAAAAGAGTCATACCTTAGGTGTTCAATGATACAATACTGGCTATACTGTATGATCAAAAGTATGCAGATGCCTGATGATCAGACCTATGTGAGCTTGTTGGACATCCCTTCTACACACAAACATACATAATACACATATATCCATATACACATACTCCCACACACAAATACAACACAATTTTTAAATGATGTTTTCATATATAGAGGGGGGGCAATCCAATCCTACCTGGCCCTACGTGAAAAAGTTATTTACCCTTTAGTTACTAAATCAACCAATTAAACAAATTGAATTGATAATTTCACTTGACACACCCAGGGATGATTACTGCCAGCATTGTTGAATCTAAACATTAATTAAATAGAACCTGTCTTGCAAAGTGATGTAGGCTAAAGGGTCTCAAAAAGCAGCACAGGATGTCAAGATCTAAAGGAATTCAAGAATATATGAGAAACAAAGTCACTGACATCTATCAGTCAGGAAACGGCTACAAAGCCATTTCCATGACTCTAAGAACAGAGGGGAATGCTTGAGCACTGATTCTGCACGACTTCCAGAAGAGCACTTTATCTTACGGTGCTGGTCCTCAGTGCATGTTTGTTTGTGAGTTTATTCATAATTAATTGTATACAGTTATACTTTTTAAAGAAACAGTATTACACTATTTTTGTCCTCTCTCGTATATGTCCACCCGTGTCCCCGAGGGGATCATCTAGTCCGGTCTTACCAAGAAAGCTATTTTTGTTGAGATATTCTGTTGACTCTAGGAATCCAGCCAACCACTGTGAGAGCCATTATCTACAAATAATTATCATGAATGCCCCCAAGACTTTGGGGATAATTTTCTGGGGGATGATGAACCATGAATTCTGCCACAAAATCCTTTAAGAAGAAGTCTGGCCATCAGTTTGCAACCTAAAGCTCAAGCACAGTTGGGTTATTTAGCAGGATAATGAACCAAAGCACACAAGTCCTCCTCTGAATGGCTCAAAAGTGGAGTAGTCTATTCAAAGTCCTGACTTGACTATTAACAAGTATGAGTGATTGAGGGAATTAATGAGTATCTGTGAATGAATGAGTATCTGTGAATGAATGTATATGTGATAGCATGGATTTGTAAGTGGGGGGGAGCATGATATAGGGAGGCTGTAAGTGATGTGCCAACCCCATACTGCTGGCAGCATCAATACACAAGGGGGGCAGCTAGTCAGGATTCAGCATGTATTGGCTGCTTGTGCATGATAGGAGTGTAATTGCTATATTCAATATATATGATTGCCAACAGCAATCACACTCCTATCGTGCCCAGGATGATTGCAAACTGTGTTTTTTTCGGTTTCGGGCAAGTAAATGCTGAATTTTCGGTTTTCGGTTAATCTGGCCATGCCCCCACCCATGCTCAGTAGAATTTCCATTTTACTAAATGGAAGCTGAGCTTCCATTGAACTCAATGAGAGTTGCAGCAGCCAATGACACGTACTCAGAGCACAAAGTTTTGTAAGCATACATCCATTTGGCTATTGCTTTAGTGATTTAAATGTAAATACTAATGAACTCCAATAACTAATCAAATTACAATTTGCACAAATTAAATGCACTAGAGTCCATGCAAAATGCACTCCAGGGAGACACCAAAAAATAAATATCCAGCTATGAGTGCTAGACTTTTTCTTCACATTTCCTACAATTTTTTATTGTCACTTGATTTAGTAACAATGTATTCTTGACTGTTTTCTTTCTATATGTGCCTGAATACATTTCATAGTATTAAATTCAAAACTACGAGAGATATCAATATATACATGCAACGGATACTATTACAATTTCCATTACATAATCATTTCATCATAGATTTTCTTTCGTAATTCATGATAGTAATTTCCCTCAATGTATTTTTCACAACCTTGTAAGTATTCTCAGCCTACGTTGCCCATGACATCCTGGGCGGGAATACTGAATCTAGTTTCCACAGACCTGAATCAGATGGGTTCACGGGCTGAGACTAGCTCCCCTTTTTATTTTCTCTTTCATGTCGAATATAGAGCAACATACGCACCTATAATACCCAGCAATGATATCGGACAGCTAAAAAGTTTTAAAACAAACATTGTAATCAATTGTAATTTGATTAGTTATTGGAGTTCATACGCTATAACAAACTGGACGTACAATAATGCTGACATTTTAAAAACCATTAGTGATCTTACAACTATATATATATATATATATATATATATATATATATATATATATATATATATATATATAAAAAACACAGAGCACATAAGGAATCATGAAAATAAGGCATTATATAAGAAAGCAAAGTATATCTACATTGATAACGTTCCACTCTATAATGGTGATGATTTTATGATGATAAAAATACATTTTGAGGGAAAGTGCTATAGTTTCCATGGTGACTGCTGCACATTTTGCATGATGATCCTGGAAATCCTTCTTATTAGCATGGCCTATTGTATCTATATGGCTTCCAGGCAACAGGTAAGTTCTGAGATGTTGCACAGACATGGATAGTAATGTTTAGTTACTGCATGACAGGACAGAGTTTTTATGCACACTGCCCTGTCTCCTTTATAAATTATGCGGATAAATCACCGTACACATACTTAACAGCTCAGTCTAGCGAGTGTAAACCGATTTTAAGCTAAGAACGCGCTTCATAACAAGACTACACCATTTTATTAAATAATATGCTAAAGTTTAGCATCTATATGCTGATAAAGCCCATTCTTTTCTTTGTAGTGATGATATCTCTGTAGCATTTCCTGTCTTGGTATTTTTTTTATGAGTGCAGGGGAAGTAACTAAATATAGCTAGGTTTCCACCCCCGCATCTCTCTCTTGTGCCCACGCACGCCCTTATCCCCAGACTATATTTAGCTGCCTGAGAAATAGCTTCACCGTACACTAGAGACAGGTGGATGTGGTCAGAAAGGAGGGGATCTTTATGAAGCTGCAATGTGACTCAGAGACGTGGGACTGATGGCAATCATTGCACACCCAATTAGAGAGACATTGTTTTTTTTTTTTTCTTTCTTTCTATAGACTATTCTATAGGCATTAAAACCTCATCCCTATACGATACTATTTCAGATGATATATTATATACACACACACACACACATATACTTGTGCTTCTACAAATGAAAACATCTGTAAATCCCTTTTTGGCTTACAATTTGTATCTAGGAGACACCGTGCAGATGAAATAACTACCTTGTGTCTTTTTGGTATGCTCAATCTTGCCATTGAGTGTATGTATAATATATATATATATATATATATATATATATATATATATATATATATATATATACCGTATTTGCTCGATTATAAGACGACCCTGATTATAAGACGACCCCCCAAAATCAAAATATTAATTTAGGAAAAAAACAAAAAGCCTGAATATAAGACTACCCTATAGGAAAAAAAGTTTTACTAGTAAATATTAATTCATGTAAACTAATTTTCATATTTAATAAAAGCTATGATTGAGAAAAATATATTTTTTATTTCCTTTTATTTGCCAACCTGCCCCCCTCAGTTATGCACATCTGCCCCCAGGCTTGCCACTCTTCCCCCAGAAATGCCTTATACCCCCCTATTTGCCACTCTGCCCCATGATGTGCCTTTTAACCCCCTATATGCCCCTCTGACCCATGATATGCCTTATACCCCTATATGCCACTCTGGCATATAAGGGGTTAAAAGGCATATCATGGGGCTGAGTGGCATATAGGGGGTTAAAATGCATTTCTGGAGATATATATATATATACTGCTAACAGCAATCACACTCCTATCAAGCCAAGGCAGCCAGTACATGCTGGAACCTGGGTATGTTAGAAGTGTGATTACAGCCTCCCTATGCCATGCTACCACCCCCACCCCCCTTACACATCCATGCTATCACACACACACTCATTCACAAACATTTAAATACTCATTCATTCCATTAATCACACATACACACACACTCAAACCCCCCACCCCCTTACCTGAACTGCAGATCTCCCACTCGAAGACTTCTGCAGGGGCCCGGCTGTGCGAGCAACTTCTCTGGCCCCGCCCCCAGAGGAAGGAGGGGGGAGGTAGAGTTATGTGAGGACTGTGCTAGCTTCCTGTTTCCTGCTGCTAATAGCAGAGACGCTGCTCGCGATCAAAGACCGGTAAGCAGCACGGCCGAAGCAGAATGAGGTCTGATTAGAAGACGACCTCGATTATAAGACGAGGGATATTTTTCAGAGCATTTGATCTGGAAAAAACCTCGTCTTATAATCGAGCAAATACGGTATATATACACACACACACACTATATATATATATATATATATATATATATATATATATATATACACACACACACACACACACACACACACACACACACACACACACATACATACACACAGCGTGTGCAAAAGTTTTAGGCGGGTGGAAAAAAAATGTAAAGTAAGAATGCTTTCAAATTATAAATGATTGTATTTATCATTTAACAAAATGCAAACTTAATGAACAGAAGAAAAAACTTAATCAGATCAATATTTTGTGTGATCACCCTTTGTCTTCAAAACAGCATCAATTCTTCCAGGTACACACAGTTTAAGGAGCTTGGCAGGTAGGTTGTTCGAAACATCTTGGAGAATTAACCACAGTTCTGTGGATTTCATAAATCCAGAGCACCTGCTGCCGTTTTTCTGTGTCCCAGTTCGGTTTCCGTGAGTGGTTGAGTCTCTTGGCCTTGTTCCCAAGTCGGAGGTATGGCTTTTTGGCCATAACTCTTCCATGAAGATCACTTCTGACCAGACTTCTCTGGACAGTAGATTTGTACCAGGGTCCCAATGTTTTCTGTCAACGCCAAACTGATGGTTTCTGCTGGAAATTCTGATTGCATAGGGAAGCATGACGTGTCTTTCATGTGTCTATTTTCCTCAAAATTGCCAGTTTCTATGTGCTGCTTCAAAAGAGAACACCTGCAAACCGCTGTCTGAGTGCTCATTGTATGGTTTATTACTTTTGACATTAACCCCTTGATGACAACTGCTGGCCCGGGCACATCATGCACTTACTGTAACATACAGTTAGTGACAATTGACTTGCTAGGGCCGTCATGGCTTTAAAGTGGTGCAGAAAGCACCTGTCTGGCCTCTGATCACCTCTTAAACTTCTATGGTGTCACTGAAATGCCTTGATAGCGAGGCATTCAGCGACACCGAACGCCCAAACCCCAAGACGCGCTGTGACCGCTCTGGAGAGCGGTCACCATCGCCACTGTGAGTGATTTTGCCACCCACAAGATTGCGGCACGTCCTTTAAAAAAATAAGAGTTGGCAAAGTTTCCGAAAGGGTCTCTTTAGACCCTCCTGAGAACTCTGCCTCCACTTGCAGGTTGAATACAGGTACTGCATTCAACCATGCAAGTCAATGGAGCCCAACAATCTAATCACAAAGTAAAATAAAATACTAATTTAAAAAAAATAAAAGGTAAAAAAAAAAAAATGGTAACATTAAAATTATTTCCCACCGATGTCACCATCAGGGGAACGTTCCAATTTCAAAAAATGTTATAAGGGCAAAAAATGTAATTATCTTAAAAAAAATTTATGAGCAAGCCCTAAAATTAGCGCTTTATTTTAAAACAATTCTCGCATGGAAAGAGTTAAAATACTGGCATTTTAAATGTCCATGGGGTGTCTACTTACAAAATGTATGATTTGGGGTAAATTGAATTGGCCGGTTCAACAATGTCCCAATTAACATAGGGGGAAGGATGACCACGTTTAATTTGCAATTTGAAAAATTCTCACGTCCCAAATGTGGCCTTTTAGCCCCCAAACAACTCGACAAACCCATGCATGTGGGGTATCACTGTATTCAGGAGATGTTGCTGAACACATATTGGGATGTTGTTGACAGTGACACATACCAGGAGCTGTAAATTTCATACCTAAAGTACAACATGTGTGGGGAAAAAAAATACTACTGAAAACTTTGACAAAGGCTGGTGGTAGAATTAGTGCATGGAAAGAGTTAAAATACCAGCATTTAAAATACCCTGGAGTGTCTAGTTTTCAAAAACATATTGTTTTATAGGGAACACTGAATTGGCCAGGCTCAAAGATGTACCAAATAGGGCATTGGCAGCGGATCACCAAATGTCAAAATTCAACATTGAAAAATGCGGCCCTTTTGCGCCCAAACAGCCAGGCAATCCAATATATCGCTGTACTCGGGAGATGTTGCTAAACACATAATTTTCTAAATTTTTCACCATATTTTATACTTTTTTATATATAGTAAATGATATGATACAATCAAAATCATCTAAAGAAAGTCCTCCTTGTCCTGAACAAAACAATATATAACTTGTGTGGGTTCAGTAAGCAGGAAAGAAGAAAATTACAACACGAGCACTGCAGAAATGTTAAAACAGCCATTGTCACAAAGGGTACAAAAAATAAAATCAGCCATTGTCACAAAGGGGTTAAAAACAGACTTCAGCAACATCAGAGATTGGCTGTTCCTCTAAATTAATAACAGAAGCACCTCAAGTGATTAAATATAAAACAAATATACCCTCCAACACAACTCCCTCATAAGTATTCCTCAATATAAAAGCAACATAGAGAAAAACATACTCCTTTATTGAGAACTGATAATGCTACACTATTATTATTTACTTGTTTTTCCACATGTTTGCGCCCTTATTGTTAAAGATTTTCGGTGGTCCTTTAGCCAGTTTTATTCCTCCTACCAGAGGCGTTACTAGAAACCATAAAGCCCCGTTGTGAAAAATGCCCCCAGGGCCCCCAACTTTACCAAGAAACATGTCCCACAATGCAATGTCCTCAAACAGCTTGGGTAACATCTTTGCCCCCAACAGTGCCTGGTTGTGCCATCTTTGCCTCAAATTATCAGTGTCCCAAACAGCTTATCTGTGCCATCATTGCCCTCAAAGACCTTGGCTGTGCCATTATTGCCCCCAATCAGCTTGTCTTTGCCCCTTGCCCTGCTCCAACATACACTCTGGCACACATACTATGTCACACAAATTTACACATGCACTTACTCATAACACATTAATTCTAACACATCCTGTATACACATTCATGATCACACACAAACAACACGTATGCATGCATGGTCACACACACACACACACATGTAAACGTATACATCTATGCTAACACTCAGACATACGCATCTATTCTCCTACATACAAACACTTAGACATTCATCCTCACATACATACAAACATACTCCCTCCTGGATCCCTTTACCTCTCCTTCAGCTTTCAGTCAGCCTCAGTTTCACCTAGGGGACATGCAACTTAGCCACTGTATTCCTGTCTCCCCGTGCTGGTTCAAATTTGTTTAGACCACCGCGGTGGTCCTGGTTGAAGGACCCTTCCAATACAACTTTGAAGAGGCACAAGGAGACAGGAACAAGTGGTCTCAGTGGTCGCCTGAGCCCCACCACAGTTGTGACCCCTGTAGTTATGCCACAGCCTCCAACACAGCTGTTTCTGTTTCAGTTAATTGTGTTTTAACCTACACATAATTTGCAGAATTGTTTATTCATACACCTAACCTATGACTTTGTGTATCTAGCAGAATTGATGCTGTTTTGAAGGCAAAAAAGTGGTTACACCAATTATTGATTTACTGTAATTTAAATTTCTCATTTGTTCACTCACTTTTGTTAACCAAAAATAAACTATTAGCATGTTTATTTTTTAAAGCATTCTTACTTTAAATTTTTTCCCCACACCTGCCCAAAACTTTTGCAAAGTAATGTGTGTGTGTATATATTTATACACATACATACATACACACACACACACACACACACACACACCTTCCTTTATGATGGTTCATCTTTACAATGGTGCAATATCAGTGGCGTTGGGACCGACTGCTTAATCATATTGCAGGTGATGTGTTTGGCCAAACACATCTCACACATGCAAAATACCTTGCTGATAGCAGTCAAGACTATGCATTTATGCTTCTGTTCAGAAGCCTCAATACATAGCCTTACCGAATCATTTATTTTTGTTGTGATGTTGTGTCAGTAAGGTATCCATGCAAAAATCCTGCTCCTTATGTTTTCTCATTGAGCATACAAAGCTTACGTTGCACTACAAATTTTACCCTGTTTCTCTCTACTTACGATTTATATTTTGGTTAGCTCTACACACAACTTGACTTTGCCCATGATTCATTGTTTATATCTCGGGGGGGGAGGACAGTGGCAGCATATCTCGGGGGGGAGAAGGACAGTGGCAGCATATCTCGGGGGGGAGAAGGACAGTGGCAGCATATCTCGGGGGGGCAGAGTGGCAGCATATCTCGGGGGGGCAGAGTGGCAGCATATCTCGGGGGGGGCAGAGTGGCAGCATGTCTATTAAAAAAACTTTTTCTTTAAAAAAGCACCAAACTTTTAGGGTGCGGCCTATATCCGAGACAATACGGTACATAAGACCATCAAAGTCTTATAGTGTACCTGTGCTCATTGTAGGTTATGGGGCAAAATATGAGCATTGGCACTACTTACTGAGACAGAGAGGGACAGATACCTAGCTGGTATATATATACACATTTTAACATCTAAGACGGACCCAAGGATGTCAAATACACGAAATGTGTACTTTACAGTCCCCATTTTAAATGTGTATATCGTACACTTCCATACACAACACACACAACACACACAATTTTACCAGGAAGCATCACAAGCATACAGAATACGTTTGTGGAGAGCCGGGGAAAGGCTGTCATAGTATTGTTTGCTTATTTTGTGAGCAAATACCCTTTGCTTGGTTAAAGTGTTAATTGTGATTTGTCACCTGAATTATGTTTGTACAAAGATGGTGCCTAATAGAATAGACTCACTGTTAGGGAAAGGTGCTTAATATTGGGGGGGGGGGCTTCAACAAGTCTACCACATGCCAAGGACATGTTTGTGAGGCCAAGGACATGTTTGTGAGGCCAAGGACATGTTTGTGAGACCAGGTGAGATTCCACCATCATCGGTATGCACAGCTTTGTCAGTTTACATAAAAATGTAATGTTTTACCTTCATACACTAATCTTAAACCAAGTCAGAGTAATCTTATTTTTGCATATGAGGAAATTACCCAAACCTCAAGTTTAACACACCTTAGTGTCATTACATCACACTCATTTTACAAACAGTTCAATTACCTAGGTGGAACAGGGTTGTGCTGATTACCCACATGAGAAATGTTGTCTCCTTAAGGTTACCTAACCTTATAAAACTCTGTTACACTCAAGGTTATTGTTGTCCTCACACGAAACACATTTATATGTGTAAATCAATGTAAACTAACCTGCTGTTGCCCAACCAGACCTACAAGTCTAACAATTTTGCACTACTTACTATGTACAATCAGTGAAACCTATTAAGTCAACACGAACATACTTCTATTCTGGTTGTATTACTTAATATTAAACAGAGAGTAGATGTATGCACGTACGTATTACTTTAACCCCTTTGTGACAATGGACATGATATTATGAGCTTTCGTATTATGGTATTTAAATGCCCCAACTTCTGTTCTGGCATTCCTTTTCTGGTGATGTCATCCATATAGGATCTCTAGTTACAGTGCACCACTCTATTCTACAAAGCAGTGCAAAAAATTCTATATATAATGTAAAAAGCTTTAAAAAAAAGTAAAAGGAAAATATTATTCCAATTTTGGCCCGCAGCTTCCCCAAAACATACCAAACCTATGCATCATTGTACATAGGGGATGTTGCTTGTGTTTGTTTCTGCAGCTGGACATACCATGGGCAGGAAACCCAAAGTGGGATTACTAAGTAATTTTTTTTACTGCTAATTTTGGATGAGGTTGGTGGGGAAATGGATGTACAAGATATGTCAAAATTATCCTAGTGGGTTGTCTACTTTAAAAAAAAAACAAAAAAAAAAACTAAAACAAATTCCTATTTTCCTAAACGAGAAAGAGAAATATTACATTTGAACAAAGACAAAGCAGAAATGTATAAAAATGCCTTTGTTCAAAAGGAGTTCACAATAATCTCCTCTTTATTCAAAGTTCTATCTTCAGTGAGATTTGCAAATGAATGTTTGGGCTGCTTAGAAATTCTTCAAAAAACAGTTTTTGTATTTTTATTTTTGTTGCAAAGGAAATGATGGAAGTTATTTGTCGTCTTTTGCCATCAACACAAAGTGTTGAATGTCAAGTATGTTTTCTATTGGAATGGACCATTTTTAAACTTCTCTAGGTGAGTGGCATACCACAAACATGATCAACTTCAGAAGCTTGAAAGGTGACCTTCCCCGGGTTAGCCCCCCCATTTTAAGAATTTTTACAAAAGATCATTGCATTTGTTAGATCTTTGTTAGATCAGGTTTGATCAACTGTTTTTTTCGTTAGATCTACTCTAAAATAGGCAATATTAACAATCTTTTTCAGGGGGGGGATAACCCGTAGCCAGCCCCCCCTCAACAAAAATTTCAACAAAATGTAACCGATTATGATAGCTCTGCGTTAGATCAGGTTTGATCAGACAAAATTTTTGTTAGATCTAGTCTAATTACTGAGATATTGCATATTTAATGAGGGGGGGCTGGCCCCCCTCTCAACTGAAATTTGGAAAAAAATGTATGGATTTTGGTAGATATTCGTTAGATCCGGTTAGATCAACAGTTTTTTTTCGTTAGATCTATCACGCAGGAGGCGGTATTCACAATCCTATTTTGTGTGCGGGGGATGAGTATACATACAGGTTGGCCCCCCCCTCAACTGAAATTTTGAATTTTTTTAATGGATTTTGGTAGATATTGGTTAGATCCAGTAAGATCAATAGTTTTTTTTGTTAGATATATCACGCAGGAGGCGGTATTCACAATCCTATTTTGTGTGCGGGGGATGAGAATACATACGAGTTGGCCCCCCTCCTGAAATTTGGAACTTTTTTAATGGATTTTGGTAGATACTCGTTAGATCCAGTAAGATCAATAGTTTTTTTTTGTTAGATCTATCACGCAGGATTCACAATCCTAATTTGTGTGCAAGGGATGGGAATACATACGGGTTGCCTCCCCTCAACTGAATTTTTTTTTTTATTATTGATTTTGGTAGATAATCTTTAGATCCGGTTGGATCAACTGTGTTTTTCGTTAGATCAGTTGAGGGGGGCCAGCCCATATGTATACCCACCCGCGGCACACAAAATAGGATTGTGAATACCGCCTCCTGCGTGATAGATCTAACGAAAAAAACTGTTGATCTAACCGGATCTAACGAATATCTACCAAAATCCATAATTTTTTTTCCAAATTTCAGTTGAGAAATGCAATATCTCAGTAATTAGACTAGATCTAACAAAAATTTTGTCTGATCAAACCTGATCTAACGCAGAGCTATCATAATCAGTAACATTTTGTTGAAATTTTTGTTGAGGGGAGGCTGGCTACGGGTTAGCCCCCCCCTGAAAAAGATTGTTAATATTGCCTATTTTAGAGTAGATCTAACGAAAAAAACAGTTGATCAAACCTGATCTAACAAAGATCTAACAAACGCAATGATCTTTTGTAAAAATTCTTAATATGGGGGGGCTAACCCGGGGGAGGTTGAAAGGTGAACTGATTGCACACATTGGCAAAGACTGTTGCGGACTCTATCGATAACGACGCTGACCTATCAAGGCAAAACAGTACCTCTGCCTTGTCCCTCTCACAGCAATATGTATAAAAATGCTAAAAAGCTATACTGGCAAATCAAGAAGGCCCAATTTAACCAGAGAAGATAAGAAAAGGAAAATATTGACTTACCAATTGTATATTGCTGGACACAAACGCAGACCTCTCTTTGGCAGCTTTAAGAAGAGGCAGTACCTGGAATTAAAAATGTGCATTAATAAAAACAGTACTGAAAAACAAATACCTGTGTATCTGTAAAGCCACCTAAGGAACACTGTCTCTCAAACTGAATACTTAATGATCAAATGTGATATATGCTTGCTCAGGTAATGCTGCTTAAAGCAAAATTCTAAAACGTACACAATCATCACCACCTATACTTTGAAACAGTTCTAAGGGTACAAAGACATGGTTCCCTAGTCTGGAACTTCCCATTGCATGCTTGGGGTTTTAGGACACTGCGCTGCTCCACTTCCAAAGGAACAAACAACCAAATGGATGATGTGTCTCTGGGAGCTACTAAACCGTGTGTGTTAAACACACCCAGATCATATATTTAATAGGGCTAACTGTGCTACCTTTGCAACACTGACATAACGGAGGCCCCAGCAGTCCCCTATCCCGTGTGTGTGTGTAGGAGAATCTAGGGGCTCCCACCATAAGTCTTGGAAGGGGCCACTGCTATGCAATAAAACCAAATGTAATTCTGCAATATGTCCACATTATTAAAATAGCAATGTATTAGAATTTATAATATATTAACACTGTAAAATGTTGATCATTGTATACCATCTCTCTTTAAACTATCTTTAACCCCTTCGTGACAAAGGCTGATTTAACTTTTTGTACCCTTCGTGACAATGGCCGTTTTAACATTTCTGCGCTGCTCGTGTTTAGCTGTAATTTTCTCTTTTCCCGTTTACTGAACCCACACACATTAGATATTGTTTTTTTTCAGGACAAGAAGGGCTTTCTTTAGATGACATTGTTTTGATTGTATCATATTATTTACTATTAAAAAAAGTATAAAATATGGTGAAAAATGTAGAAAAAATGACTGTTAAAACCTGCTAAATAGATTCTACCATTTGTCCTGAGTTTAGAAATACCCAATGTTTTTATGTTTTTTTGCTTTTTTCTACACATTATGGGGCAATAAGTACAGGTAGCGTTTTGCTATTTCAAAGCCATTTTTTCCAAATCTGGTAATTCTTCCCCCCATGTGCCATTTCGGGCATATTTGAAGCCGGCCCACGCAATTTACCCCATCAAGTCATATATTTTTGAAAACTAGACAGCCCAGGGTATTCCAAATGCTAGTATTTTAACCCTTTCCAAGCCTTTGTCAAACTTTATGGTAGTAATTTTTTTTACATTTGTTTTTTTCACACACATTTTACTTCAGGTATGAATAAACAGGTTCTGGTATATGTCACAATCATAAAACACCTCAATATGTGTTTAGCAACATCTCCTGAGTACAGCGATACCTCACATGAATGATTTTGCCTGGCTGTTTGGGGGCAAAAGAGCCACATTTGGGGCATGCGCATTTTTCAATGTTGCACTTTGGCATTTGGGGCTCCACTGCCCATGCCCTATTTGGTACATCTTTGAGCCGGGCCATTTCAGTGTGCCCAACAAAACCATATATTTTTGAAAACTAGACACCCCAGGGTATTTTAAATGCTGGTATTTTAACTCTTTGCATGCACACATTTTACCACCAGAATTTTTTCAAAGTTTGCAGTAGTATTTTTTGTGTGTATTTTTCCCCCACACACCTACTTTATGTATGAATTTACAGCTCCTGGTTTATGCCGCTGTCACACGACACGATATTTGTTCAGCAACATCTCCCGAGTACAGTGATACCCCACATGCATGGGTTTGTCATTTTTTGGGGGAACTAAAAGGCCACATTTGGTACGTGTGCATTTTTCTAATTGGAAATTAGATGTGTGGCCATCCTTCCCCCCGTGTTATTTGGGACATTGTTGAACCCGACTAATTCATTTTACCCCATCAAATCATACATTTTTTTTTTAAGTAGACACCCCATGGGCATTTACTATGCCAGTATTTTAACTCTTTCCATGCGAGAATTGTTTTAAGCTAACGTGCTAATTTTAGGACTTGCTCACAAAAATATATTTTTTATATATATATTTTATTTTTTTGCCTTTTTTTAAAAAAAAATTAACTTTTTTTTTAACTTGAAGGTTCCCTTGATAGTGACATCAGTGGGAAATTATTTGTACATTTTACTGTTTTTTTTTACTATTTTTTTTCTAATTATTATTAATTTTATTTTATTTTTTTATTTATATTTACTAATCACACTCTGATTAGAAAGCTGGGCTCCATTGACTTGCATGGTTGAATGCAGTACCTGTATTCAACCTGCAAGTGGAGCCAGAGTTCTCTAGAGGGTCTGGAGACCATCTAGCAAACTTTTTCATCTTTATTGTTTTTTTTCCCGGAGCAGTCACAGTCCATCCAGAGGTAAGTGTTCGGTGTCGCTGGATGCCTCCTGATCGAGGCATTCCAGCGACACCATTTAAGTTTAGGAGGTGATCGTTGATCGCCTCCTAAACGCTTTTAAAACGGGCGTCCGCCGCCATACAATGTATGGCGGATGTTGACGCCCCGGGGAGGGGCCAGAGATGGCCCCTAGTGCCGATCGTGGCGTTGCTGAATGCCTCGAGGTCAAGGCATTACAGCAACGCCGTTTGGGTGCAGAAAGCGAAAGTAGATCGCTTTCTGCACCCGTTTAAAGACGTGCCGGTCCTGGCACGTCAATTGTCATCAAGGGGTTAAACCTTACAACACAGATTGCAGAAGTCCATCAGCAGCACCTGCACAGGAAATCTCAAAAAAGCAATATATAGACCGAAGGCAGCTATGGGACACAGTGTCTGCAGGGTGATCAACTAGCACACACTTGAAAAATATTATAAACTGGAAGATGCAAACAGTGCAGTCTCCAATTAAAAACCCCAATCAGTGGTTCATAAAATGAAAGATCAGCAGTATCTCTGCAAAAAAAAAATGGATATATTGCAGAAACAAAAACTATAAGACTACTCAGGTTCTCCCATACCAAACCTGTCAAATCATGTCTTTATGGCCCTTGCTTTGTGCACAGGGGCACAGTTGTGCTGAAACAGGAACCGACTTTCCCAAAACTAGTTCCACAAAGTGGGAAGCAGTCAATTATCTAAAATGCCTTTGTATTTTATAGCATTAACATTGGCCTAAGGGACCTAACCTAAACCCTGAAAACAGCCCCAGACTATCACTTCAGAGAAAACATTTCCACTGCACCAGAGACCAGTGATGGTGTGCTTTTACACCAGTCCAAAAGACACTTGGCAACACCACTATTTGAGTGTCTGTGGTCTAGACCTTCATGGACGAGCTGTTATTGTTCCTAAATGTTTCCACTTCATAATATTATTTCATTTATGCAGATAGGTGCATTTAAATAGTATTTATGGGTGTGCACTGATGTTGTGTGTCCATTTTTTCACTTCCTAATTATCCATTACAATGCATCTTAAACCCTTATGGGGCAAATGACCATTTATGAACTGCAACCAAGGTCATAAAGTTACTGTTTCCAGCATTCAACATGCTTCCTATTTGTCCAGACTGTGTACAACTGCTTCTCATAAATAAGTGGGATAGTGCGTACCAGTGTCTTTAGGTCGAAACTCATCAAAAGAGGTCTACGATGAAACACATGATATGGTTGTTTAAAATCTAATAATTCAAAACCTGACATTTAGGAAGCTACAATTACTCATGTTCTGTGTATCCTTGCGTCCTTAGTTTTTAGACCCCCTTATAGGCGCAGTCATCTACATATCATTTGTTTGCTGCTCAGTGGTTAAGAGCTGCAGTGCAGCGGTACTTTATAAATATATTATATTAAAATAAACTCTCTGTATAACTGCTGCATGTTACTTCAGATGATATATATATATATATATATATATATATATATATATATATATATATATTAGTGCGACACTTACATTATCTGCTATGTTTAAATATATGTCAGTTAAAGATGCTGCTCCCACCCTTGCTGTCCTCTTCCTCTTCTCATCACACTTAGGGAGCAGCTTCTTAATGAGATGGCCCCTGGCTGCCATCCTTCTGATCAGACACACATTCAGCTTGCCTGGAAGCTGCTTGGAGCAGCTGCTATTCCCAGAGACCTGACTCAGCACATTTCAACTTCTTGAAAAACAAAATAAATAAACGTACAAGAACGAACAGAGAGAAAACAGTTAAAGGAAGGGGAAACTGTGTCCAATACAAAACCAATGGGAGCTATTTTTAAAGCACCATTCCAAAGTTTGAAAATAGGTGTTAGCAGCCAACAAAACTGGTCCAATCAGCAGCAACATTGTAGTGGTTGCTATGGTGATGAGACCACATTTCAAAGTTTATAGAATTTGTTTAAACATAAGCCCAGTTCGGGGATTTCACCGAGACTGAATGTAGTAATTGGAGCGTTGAGGATAGAGGAATGTAGTCTTGTAGCATTATCTAGCCAGCATGAAGTACTATTTCATTCCTTCTCAGAGTAGAAACAGGCTGGTGCCACTTATGCACTCAGACCCAGTGACAAATATTAAAGTTCATCCTGCAGCATATCTTTTAATAAAGTCAATCTATTCCTAACAAATGGAAGGCATAATGTCATTTCTGAAATATTGAGGATTTTAGCGACAGAATGTCAAGCACAACAGACATACTAAAAAGTAGTAATCAATGCATGGTACTCATGCATTTTAGTACTTGACTATTGAATGGAATAATTCTAAAAAAATAATGTAATACTGAAGTGATTGGAGAAAAAGAAATGTACAACTAAATTGAGTCATATACCAAATACAAAATAAATTGTTATATGCCCACTATGGTAAATAAAGGCGTTAATTTTATGTACGTTGATGTCGGCAGGAAAAACATGCTTGGAAAGACCAGAGATATCCACCTCCTTGGTGCAATGATTCTTACCACTGATTGGCTGCTTGAAGCAGAAAAATCAGTGGCAGGAAAGTGTTCCCACTGAAATCAAAAGCAGGAAGCTCACAGGGGAGCCTCGTTAAACCCTCCTGCAATGTTTGTCAAGTGCTGGAGAAGACTGTCACATACATGGAAATTGACATTATAAGCAAAACACACAAATACATTTTAATTTTTTTGCAATTTTATACTGACTAATGTGAACGTGTTAGGTCTGTTGCTCAAAACACAAATAAATTATAAATGTATTAACACCAAACACTAGTTACAGCAAATATCTATATATATGAATTGGGAATTTGCAAAAGTACTCATATGACCACCTCATTGGCATGCTTTCTGAAATGTCTCTTGTTGAGAAGCCAAGTGACAGAAGGTAACTATTTGGGCCCCAGATATGTATAGTTATCCGCAGATGGATATGTAGTGAAGAAAGATCATCATATAAGGAAGATTTCTAATTCAATTATTTTGTGTTTAAACTAACCAAGTTTTTTTTCTGTTAAGCCCACGTGTGTGCATTCAATTCTGTTTCCATTGTTTTGGACACCAGTACTATTTATCATCATCTGTTTAAGGCAATCTGTCGTTTTTTCCAAATCTTACATTTTACAGTTCTATACCCTAAATAAACTCATATAATGGTTTATGCATATAAAAGACTCAATGTATACAATAAAAACTCACCGAATGTGTATACCACAGGGAACGTTATCCTACCTGTCATGCAAAATGCCTTAAATGTTCAAGGCATCTTGCATGAATAAGAGAAAACAAACCCTTTTCTTAAATTTCTTACCAAACCTGGAAACCTAGGAAGACCTCACCATAAAACTAGTGAAACATGAAGAGAACCCATGCAGGGGTCTCCCCAAAGGATGTCAGACATTCCGTCCAGGGTGCCACAAAATCTTACAGGCGAACAGGTACTGGGGTCACACTGAAAGCAGCACCTAGCATCTCTAGTAATATGATCTAAAAATGATTATGTAAACAGTTACATATTCATAGTAGAATCATGACGTGCTGCTGACAGTGTGACCTCCAGAATGATATGAAAGGAGGGGCAACACAAAACTGAAACAGGTGTTAAATATATATTTCCATACAACATTCAGTCACTTCTTAAGTATGGCTTCTTATACACTTATTTAACCAAAATATTTATTCGAAAATTTAACAAACAGTGCAAAAATGAACTTCAAAACAAACGTTATCATATGTAAATTAGAGTGAGTATTACCGAATTGCGTAGAGCTCTACACGCTGCTCGGACTAAGCACAGGGGACTCAGAAGTACCGGTAAGTTGGGCGGGGGGGGGGGGCAGGAGGATCCAGGTCCCCTGCATCGCTGCGGGGGATCTGGATCTTAGTCTCATAGTCAGACCTAGATGAGGTCTGATTATAAGACAACCTTGATTATAAGACGAGGGTTTTTTTCAGAGCATTTGCACTGGAAAAAACCTTGTCTTATAATCGAGCAAATCCGGTACTTACAGAAAATACTCACAAACCTAATAAAACCAAATCAAAAGCAAAATCCAAACAAAATAAACTAATATTCAGATCCATTTTCCACAGCACACCAATCATAAAAACAGAATACAAACAGTAATGCCATTTAGTACAAATAAATATTTACTACCAAGAACAATACCACTCACATTAAAAACAAAAACAAACAGAAAACAAAACTACTTATGAAAAGAACACTTCTAACACTCAACAGTCCCCAGGACACATCCTTCAGACATATTCAAAACACAATATTTCACATTTTGTGAGAATGGCTGTTTTAACATTTCTGTGGTGCTCGTGTTTAGCTGTAATTGTCTTCTTTCTCATTTACTGAACCCACACAACTTATATATTGCTTTCTTTAGATGTCATTATTTTGATTGTCTCATACAATGTACTATAAAAACAAAATATAAAATATGCTAAAAAAAAATTGAGGGGGAAAAAAAAGTTTCTGACTCCTCTACAAAACCTATTAAATAGATTCTACTATTTGTCATACCATTTATACTATGGTCATATTTGGGACATCTTTTTCTCACACACATCTTACTTCAGGTATGAATTTATAGCTCCTGGTATACAGTGGATATAAAAAAGTCTACACATCCCTGTTAAAAAGTCAGGTTCTTGTGATTTTAAAGAATGAGACAGAGTTAAATCATGTCAGAACTTTTTCCACCTTTAACCCCTTCAGTCCCCTATGGACATACCGGTACGTCCTGTCCTTCTTGCAGTCGCTAAGAGGACCTCTTACCATTTTTAAATACAAAACAAAATACAAAAACTAAAATAAAAAAAATATATATATAAAAAAATCAGGGCACCTGAATTGATAAACTTGGAGGGGATTCAGAGGGAAAATGTACAAAAAAATTAGGTGTTTTTTTCTAATTTTCGCTAGTTTTTACTAAATTTCTCATTCTAAATTTTCAGCTAATCATCTAACTATGGTATCAAAAGAAAGCTATCTCTCCTTGAAAAAAAACATATATATACACACTATCCACAGGAAAAGAGAATAATCACTGAACCGACATAGCGCAAAAATGGGATTGACCTATAACAGGAACAATTCAATTGCAAAACAAACTTAAAATCTTACAGGGGGGGGAACCTCAGCATTAACCAATCACATTAAAACTCATGTTAAATAAAAGTCATTATACACCTCCCATCATTTAAAATGACTGATTAATCACAAATAAAGTTCACCTGCTCTAGTAGGATTTACCTGACATTTGTTTAGTTGCATCGCAGAGCAAAAGCCATGCTTCCAAAGCATCAGAGGGATCTCATTGTTGAAAGATATCAGTCAGGAGAAGGGTACAAAAGAATTTCCAAAGCATTAGATATATCATGGAACACAGTGAAGACATCATCATCAAGTGGAGACAATATGGCACAACAGAAACATTACCAAGAACTGGACGCCCCTGCAAAATTGCCGAAAAGAGGAAAAGAAAACTGGTCAGGGAGGCTTACAAGAGGCCTACTGCAACATTAAAGGAATTGCAGGAGTTCTGGCAATTTCTAGCTGTGTGCTACATGTGACAACTATCTCCCATATTCTTCATATGAATGGGCTATGGGGTAGGGTGGCAAGAAGGAAGCCTTTTCTTACAACGAAAAATATCCAAGCCAATTTGTCTAACTGTGCATTCATATATAAACTCATTGAGATGACTTTGTAACCCTTTATGGCTTCATGTAACTCAACTAATCATGATGGAAGCTCTTCTGAGATTTTCTGTGAGGTATGTTTACATCAACAGATGCTTCTTGAGAATAGCAATACTTTATACACAAATCTATGCACAAACATTGGAACCCTTGGTAAATTTGAGCAAATAAGGCTGTAAAAATGCCTGTTTAACCTTTTCATCTTTTCTTCAAGCAATACACAAAAATACTCTACTCTTGTGGATATCAAACAAGTGCAAACATAACAGGTTTATCTAATAAAATGTGTTAAATATATGTGCGCCACAATTATTGGAACATATATAGTCAATAGTCCCTTTGGCAAGATAACAGAGTCTTCTCCTACAATGCTGGATGAGGTTGGGGAATGTATGGCAGAGGATCTGAGTCGATTACTCCGTACAGAATCTCTCCGGATCCTTCAAATTTCAAGGATGGTGACATATGTGGACTCTCCTTTTCAGTTCACCCCACAGGTTTTCTATAGAAGCAACTAACTTCTGCAATTTGCTTTTGCTATTTCTTATAGACACATCTTAGACAATTTTTTAGAGCATTCTTTGCTCATATTTACCAAAAGTGACAATATTTGTAGAGAGCACGGTAAGCGTGCTCATGCATATGCAGATCAGTCAACAGCTCAAGAAAACGATTTGGGCAAATTTTTAGTGAAGGATTTGGTCCATTCATTCTCGGACAACAAATTCCGATTCCTTCCTTTTTGATTCTAACAATTATCAGAGGGCATTTTATATTCAGAAACGTTTGTTGTTAGTCACTCTCCCATGCTCTTTCAATCAAACAAATATGGTTTGATGGGATAAATTTAATTGGCCGTCTTCAAAGACATCTCAAATAGGACATGGGGCAGAATTAGTAAATTGTCACAATTCCAAATTGAAAAACAGTATTGGGCATGCCCCAAATGTGCCCTATTAGCCCCCAAACAACCCAACACATCCATGCTTGGGTGGTATCACTGAACTCAGGAGATGTTCACATATTCAGGTATGAATTTACAGCTTCATACCGGAAGTAAAGTGTGTGTGTGTGTGTGTGTGTGTGTGTGTGTGTGTGTGTGTGTGTGTGTGTGTGTGTGTGCGCGGAGGGGGGGGGGGGAATACTACCACAAAGTTTGGCAAAGACTGGTGGTAGTGCATGGAAAAAGTTAAAATACTAGCATTTGAAATACCCTACTATATATAGTTTGATGGGGTAAACTGCATTGGCCAGTATCAAACCTGTCCCAAATAGCACATGGGGCAGAATTACCAGATTTTGAAAAAGTGGGTTTAAAATAGGAAAACGCTACTTGTAATTACTGCCCTATAACGTGCAGAAAAAAAAGCAAAAACATAAAAACATTGGGTATTTAAAAACTCAGGACAAATAGTAGAATCTACGTAGCAGGATTTCCATTAGCTTTTATAGATGACTAGAGGATTTAGCCCGTAAAAGTAAAAGTCAGAAAAAGTCCTTTTTTCTCAATATTTCACCATATTTTATACTTTTTTTATAGTAAGTTATATGATACTTTTTTTAATTGTATCAAAAAAAAGCCTTTCTTGTCCCGAAAAAAAAGAATATATAACTTGTGTGGGTTCAGTAAATGAGAAACAAGACAATTACAGCTAAACAAGAGCACCACAGAAATGCTAAAACAGCCATTGCCATGAAGGGTACAAACATTTTAATCAGCCATAGTCAGGAAGGACTTAAAATGCCTTGTGTCATCTGTGTGATTACAACCTCACTTTATGACCACTGTATCAGGCTTGAACAAAATGGGATTTCTTGCAGGTACATCGACTAATTGTGAGTAACCAGATTGCTGTTGAACACACCTAACTATACTGCATTTTTAAAATACCTGAATAAGAAACATAGATATTGCTGTTTTAGCCAAACAAATATACACACATATACATACATAAATAGACACACATAAAAAATGAACTTCTTCAAAAGACAAGCAACATTAAATGCATAGATTTTAAATGCAGTAAGTATATAAAACCAGATTGTACACTAGATATGATATTTGGCAATATCTTAGCCCACCTTTTCTTACCTCGATCACTGTGTGCTAATCTTCTTTAGTGCTAATGCTCCAACAAATCCTATGAGCATACTAGCACCAGACACGGTGCTAAAATAAATGTGTCTGTAAATAGAGTTGTAATTCTGTGTGGATCTATTTGACACAATTTAACCTATACTATGTGTAACATTTATTCACATATAGTAATGTGAAAAAGAATGTACACCCTCTTTGAATTCTATGGTTTTACATATCAGGACATAACAATCCTTTGTTTCTTAACAGGTATAACAATTAGGTAAATACAACCTCAGATGAAGAACAACACATGACATATTACACAGTGTCATGATTTAGTCAACACATGTAAAGCTAGAATAGAGAAGCCACGTGTCAAAAACTAAGTACACCCTTACTGCTTCCATAAGAATTAAGATGCTAAGTAGCAGACAGGTGCTGCTAATCAAAGGTCTTTGATTAATTGATCATCAGCAAGTGTGACACCTCTGTAAAAGCCAAAGTTTTAGCAGTTTGCTTGTTTGGAGCATTCAGGTGTGTGTTAATACAATGTCAAGGAGGAAGGATGTCAGCAATGATCTTAGGAGTAGCGAATTTTACTGCCCATCAATTCTGGAAGGGTTATAAGGCTATTTCCAGACAATTTAAAGTTCATAATTCTACAGTAAGAAATGTTATTCAAAAGTGTAAAAATATTGAAGACAGTTGCCAATCTTCCCAGGAGTGGCCATCCCAGCAAATTCACCCAAAGGTCAGAGTTACATCTTAGACCCTACAGACCACAGTTACCATGTTAATGTTTATGACAGTATGGTTTGTTTTGGAAGGCTTGCCAGGAGAAAGCCTCTTCTCTCTGAAAAGAACATGGCAATACAGATTTGGTTTGCAAATATCTGAACAAACCCCAAGACTTCTGGAACAATCTGGTTTGGACAGACTTGACAAAAGTGGAGATGTTTGGCCATAATGCACAGTGCCATGTTTGGCGGAAACCAAACACAGCATATGAGAACAAACACCACATACCAACTGTCAAGCACGTTGGTGGAGGGGTGATGATTTGGGCTTGTTATGCAGCCACAGGACCTGGTAACCTTGCATTCATTGAGTCAACAATGAACTCCTCTCTATACCAAAGTATTCTAGGTAATGCAACTTGACAATGATCTGAAGCGAATCTACAACAGAGATTGCAATTGACCTCAAGCCGATTGAAATGCTGCGGCGGGACCTTAAGAGAGCTGTGCATAAACAAATGCCCACAAACCTCGATGACCTGAAGCAATGCTGTGAAGAAGAGTAGGCCAAAATTCCTTCACAACAATGTTAGAGACTGATAAAGTCATACAGAAAACTATTAGTTCAAGTTATTGTTGCTAAAGGTCATTCTACAGCTATTGAATCATAAAGTGTACTTAGTTTTTCCACACATGGCTTCTCCATTTTCGCTTTATTTTTGTTGAATAAATCATGACATGGTATAATATGCCATGTTTTGTTGTTAATCTGTGGTTATAATTACCCAATTTTTAGACTTGCTAAGGAACAGATGATTGTTTTTGTATCTTGCTTGGTAAAACCATATTATTAAAGAGGATGTACTTTGTTTTCCCATGACTATTTTCATATATTCACATATCAAAAGGATGCATCCATATATAAAAGCAATTCTGTGTACATAAAAAAAAACAATATATAACAGAAAGCTCATGTGTTGTGAGCTCAATACACCTTAAGTTCATTTGAGACGTGTGCAAATGTGCTAAAATTTAGAAGGGATTTTTATTCTTTGCCCGCTGCCCACATTCACTCTTACTCACTCTGATTCACTCTCTCACGCTCTCTAAATGTGTCCCTACAAGCTTCTACATCCATCTTCTCCCTTCTCTTCTAACTTAAATCCTCTTTTTTTCTTCTTCTGTATCTCTGCAGACATAACCTGAGGCAACTTTCACCAAAATAACAGGACTGCTGTGACGTCCTCCACGATCATCCAATTGGGGAAAGAGAACATCACCGAAAACGCCATCTGAGGGCAATACGATGGCACGGATGGGGACATCCTCTCCCCTGATTGGAGGATCGGGGAGGGTGTCACCGCAGCTCACCCATTGTGGCGTAAGTTTCCGACGAGTTATGTCCGTGGAGATACAGACAAAGAAAGAAGATAGCAGATTAAGGATTGGAGATAGAATAGAGAAGAGAAGATAGAAAATGAAGAAGAAGCAAAAGTGGTCAGCAGAAGTGGAAGTGGTCGGCACAGAAGGTAGGGAGATATTTTGAGAGCGTGAAAGAGAGAGTTAATAAGCATGTTAGCGAATGTGGTCTCAAGTTTTTTGCTTCATTTCTGTCCAATTTGTTGGGGATTCTGGCCTTGTTTTCGGGGCTTTGTATGAATCGTCAAATTAACCAATATTCTGTAAATTAGCAATTTGTACAAATACAAATGCAGAAATCTAGTGCATGTAATAAATCAGAGTCATAAAGATGTTCAAAGTAAAACATGAAAATACAAAAGATTATATATATTAGCGCAATAAGTCTATTAAAAAGTTTTATTCCATATAAAAATACAGCCTCTATCTTACGTGAAAATCAGATAATGGACTTGCATGGGGAGTTCTACCTATTCTTCTTGGGGATATCATCGAATTTTAATGTAAGAGTTTCTCAAAACGTATGGTTCATAAAATGAAAAATCTCAAGAAGTAGCTATTTTCCTATATGGCACGAAATAAGTTTTGTAATA
Source organism: Spea bombifrons (assembly GCF_027358695.1). Lineage (NCBI taxonomy): Eukaryota > Metazoa > Chordata > Amphibia > Anura > Pelobatidae > Spea > Spea bombifrons. The sequence continues at coordinate 60,661,196 of NC_071088.1, read as the reverse complement.
TATTAATGATAGCGGGAAAATCTCCAGATATAGAGCTTATGCTGAGCAATCTGTTCACAGCAAGATAGGGATATATCCACAATGACCAATACAGTGACACTGGCTATTGTGATTTGTCCAGCACAACAAACAGCTCAACTCACCCAAAAAATACCATTTACCAAATTAACTTCTTTAAAGGGGGACTCTCACAGATTTTTGTTGCATAACTGGGTTGTCAGTAGGGTACTTAGTGTTGGGTTAAACAGTGTGCTAGGAAACTTACCTGATGTTTTTCCCTGGCTTATCTTGCTTCTTGGTTCCCTTCATATGCATAGGCTGCTGTTTCTTCTATTTTCCTCTCCCAATTTGATTTCAGATCCAACAGGGCGGCAACATCCTCCTCTGACATCAGACGCCAATTGCGTGAAACTGCTTATTGCAGAAAATCTGCATTTTGTAGCCTTTTCCATATGGTTTCCATAGACTGTGGCTTTGCTATAGTCTTCTGCACTGCACAAAGCTTCTTGATCGTGAAGAGAACATAGAGTTGCAAAAGTTCATGGGTAGGTGAGCATTAATGTTAAACTGTGTAAAAGAAACCATTCAAAAAGGACTTACCATAAAGCGCTAAGTATACTTAATGCATTATTTATTTATTTATGTAAGAGTGGAGGGAGTTCCAATTTAGATATTTTAAACCATTTTATACAATTGGTGCAGAAACCAAAGCTTTAATATGTTTTACAGCAACCAATGGAATGGTCCAATCAGCAGGAACATGTTGTGAAATTTGTTGAAATGTCGCACCAGAATTGCCTTTTATAAAAAAAAAAAAGCATATTCCTGCATAGACGATAAGTTATGAGCGGGGCGCTCATAAGCCAGGAACTTTGTTTGAAAATAACATAAGGCTAGATGGCAAGCTCACAGGCAGGGTTCTCTGGTTTTGATGTGTCTGTACGTATTAATGTCTATTTGTTATGTATGAGTTAACTGCCCCAATTAAATTATACAGTGCTGCGTAATTTGTTGCCGCTTAATAAATAAAAGGTAGTAGTAATAATAATAATAATTGTGTAAACGCAACAAATCTAAACAACTACTGAAAAGAAGAGTTGCTGTTCCAAGTATAGTTAGTAGACGTTGTAAACTCAACTAACTACTCAAACATTAGTAAACAGATCTTCCCATTGTTTACACTGACAAAAGGGCATTGTGTTCTCTAAATGAACAGTAAAAAAAATGTAATACAGAAATACATTTCAAGTTTGTATATTACATTTCCTTTGGAACGCTAGTTAGGTAGCAGTACTGTTATGTCACCAGATACAAGCACCCAGATCTGTTTTAAAGGCTTACGTGTAATCTGCACACTGAGTGTCTCTGGTGTAACTCCTTAAGAAACCACCAAGGGAAATGCATCGGGAATGTGCATGAATGTGGTTTTCCTGACTGACAATGTACGACCAGTGATGATGGGGTGGAGAGAACAATAGTAGCATAAAACTAGGCATAAAAATAAGGGGACGAATTAAAAGCAACACAACTACCCATTTGAGGTTACTTACCCACAATTTATATTTTTTCATGATAATAATTGTAAATATGTTGTGATTTTCCCTTTTTTTTTAAGACAATTCATACTCCTTTTTGTCCTGGTAAATTTGCCACAATAATATGACACTATGAATGAAAACGAAGAAGCATTCAACTTCACACTTTTCTCCCATGTTACTATAGTAACTACAGCAAGGTATTGAAAAAGAAGGTAAAAACCAAGCACTGGCTGTAATGAACGGTCTGGGAATACGGATGTTACTAAAAATATGTAAGTTAAGTGTGGCTACCCATCTTACTTCAATACTGTGACCTTTTGAACTATAACAGTTATTCCCTATATCATTATTATAGCAAGAACGCATTATTAAACATCCACGTCTATCACAGATTAATATATATCTATACCCATTCCTAAAGTACTAACCCACAGATATTTAAGTGGTGGTTTTACAAGGGGAAACAATTTTAACAATATTTAACACATAATTAACACATTAGGGTGCAACCACATAATGCTGTAAATCTACAACCTCTGGCAGAAGCGCAAAAAACATAAAATGAATGAATGAATATTTTGGTTATACATTTAATTGTATCAAACAGATATTGCCCTTTATCCCACCAACATTAAACTTCTAAGTACACTGCCTTTTAATAATGAGAGGAAGCTAAACCCTAACTCCCTTCAGTATTTGCATAGTTAAATATGTTTTTGTTTTTTTTAATTTTCCCTCCAGTGCAGAGACTATTTATAAAACGTTCGCGCTTTATTACCAAGTTTTATATCTGCATGCGTATATCACACAAATGTCCCACACGAATGCCAGGGCACCAGTGACTCTGTGACCAACCATGAATAGGAGCAGGTTGACGTGCTACTTTGTAATGTATGGTACATACCTAACGCAGACCACAAATACATAAACACATAGGTATGATACTGAAACACGAGATATGTGTATACACACACACACACACACACACACACACACACACACAACTACAGAAGCCTGCGGGTAGATAATCTGCACCTCCATTTTGCATTTCCATACAGTAAGTGATTATAAACAAGCACATGCACACATACAGCCTTTGAGGCCCTGCTGACAGGCTCCACTCACCTCAAATGATGTCATATATGGCCAATCCTGCGCTAGGATGACGTCACGATCTTGCTGCACCCGCCGCTTCCCAGACAGCCCCGGGTGGAGGACCAGTGTTAACCGGGGCTGTCATACTGCCTCCCCACATTACCACTTCACACGTCGGTCCCGGCCGCACAAACGACGCGGAACACCCCTGTAAGGGGAAGTGGTATTGCCCGAAGTCTACTGCTGTCAGCCAAAGACAGGCCGCGCCTACCGGAGAGGCGGGGGAGAGGAGGAGCACGTCAAGTCCCCTATTTCCGAGCTTGGTATGGCTCGTTCTCCACACCGACTGTCATGATTTGGGCGTACCCATTGCATTTAAGGGGTGCCATGAAATACGTCCCGACATATACAGTGGTATTTCCCAGCTGGTGTCTAATGCAGGAAGGTTGGACGGCGCTCATTATTTCTGGAGGGAATGCAGTCAAGTATTGAGCAATACATCGTTATGAAGCGTTTGAACAAACAGAGAGAAAGCGTGTGTGCGATGCATTGTATTGTAGTGACGTACACGCCCCTCTGAGCTTCAAGTGACATGAGTAACCATCTCTTACTGACATGGATTGCTCAAGCCTATTAACATAAGACCTGGCGGTGAACTTACTTGTGGGATTTAAACGTGTAACCTACACATCCTAGCGGGGCTCAACCAGTAACTCATAACGCACTTTATTTTGCGACAGAAGGCCTCGTCTTTAGCATGCGGCTTTGTAAAAATCAAACGGGTCAAATCCAAGTGCTTCATGAGATGTAGCGATCCAAAGCGTTACGGACAGGTCGGTCTTCCTAATGAGTTGATTCAGGGTCACGTGTTTAATTATTGGCGTAAATCTGTGGTATACTACCGATAACGAGCACCATTTACCTCATATGAAATCAGGGTGCCTATTTGGACTAAAGAAACAGTCAGCGTGTAAAAATGTCCCACTGGGATTTAGGGCGAGGGTCACAGATCACCCCAACGTGTATGCCTTCTGTCCCTCCGCTGATGTGACCTGGAATGACCGTTCTCACCGGGTTTATCAATTATTACTATGTACGCAGCGTTGGTGCTGCCGCCTGCTGGTCATACATCATGCAGCACCTCTGTATTTCACAGCATGGCTGTATACTAAGAGGTTTGAGTTGGGGTGCAGCGCCCCGCTGTGTTATTAGCAGGTGAAAATAACTCCAATCTCAAAGAGTATGTGGACATATAGCAAATGAGTGCGACAAGGGTTAAACAAATACTTTATTTATTATGTAACAGGCATTACCAATATGTAACACAGCAATATAAAAATATTTTACAAAATATCTAAATCATCTCAAATTAATTAAGGCACAGATATAGTTATAAACTAAGGCAACAATAGGAATGATGAGCCAACAATGTAAGGCAATATTGAAAGTGTATTTTCACTGTATCGTACCGCAATGTCATTGTATACATTTATTGTAAATACAATAACCCTGTATTTAGGGGGAAAACATATTATACTCCTTTCCAGCAAGTCAAAATGACCATTTTATTAACTTCTGTATGAAAGGATGCTTTTGATGAGAGCTACGAAGATATTTGAATGCCAGTTATAATAAGATCCAAGTCTGATTTTGCCATGGATAGGACCTCACAAAAAAGTAAGGGTAGTGGTGGAGGAAGAGGTTCAAAGAACAAAGAACAAACTCTTTCTTAGATGATACACTAATATTTAATCATGAAGGATGAATGAACAATTAATTGGCATTGGTATGGCATGGCCTTTTAACATAAGACCATTTTCATTCAGAACAGCTACCTTTTTATAATAGAAGCTTATATTTTTACATAGACAGAAATGAAGTTCACTGAAAGTCCCGGTCAGAGAGTATTACAGGAGCTATCAGAGTCCAGAGGTAAAGGAGAAGTCCCACCCAGCTGGAAGCAATTTTCACCCAAACGGCTGACCAAGGGCTTGATAAGGTCTGATTAGTAGAGCCAGGTCTGGAAATAAAAGCACAAATTAATGAAAGTGCAACAGCTTAATCCTTTATATTCGACTCATAGGTCAACTTTACTCACTTTGAGTTGCAAGTTAATGACATGTTGTGTTCATTAGACTCAAAGTGATCTAAACACGAAGCATTCAAGGCAGCCAGTGTTCAGCTATTTTGCTTTTTTGCAGAAGGCTATGGCAAAAAAAAGCATCTGCCATTCACATAATTGTACGATATGGTTCAGTTCTCTGTGACTGTAAAGTCTGCAGTGAAATTAGAGTGACCACATCGGTCATGTTTTCGAGGACAACTATAATTTGTATGTATTGCTGACCAGCCCAGATAAAACGCTGCCCTGCAGTATAGGGGATGTATAGACTCATGGCAGAGAACCAATTAGTCAGTTATACATCCCCCATACTGCAGGGCAGCATTTTATCTGGACTGGAAAACATGGCTGACGTGGTCCTCGTAAGTGAAATGCATTCCTATTCCAAAGTGGACAATGTAGTAGTGAAACACTTCCACTCAATGAGAACTGGGTGTGTGAGGGGTAGACCTAAGGAAGAACCTGGTTGGGGTATATTTTATTATAGATAGAATTCATATGGAATTAAGCTGTAAACAACTTATTTGCTTTAACTAATACTTGGATAATTCACACTATACCTTCCTAATAAGTACTTTTTAAACCCACAGCATATAGATCTCAGATGTTGGACTTGGCTAGTTTATTAACAAAGGTTGTTGAGGATTGTAGAGCCAGTTAATGCAATGACAATCACAATAATAGACTAATAAACTAGTGGTTTGCTGTAAGTGTCCTCTTAGCCTTGGAGAGACATAAATAGTATAAAAGCAGTTACACTGGCTATACTCACAGATACCAGTTGGTGAGAGTCATCATTATGTACAGAGAGGCAAGAAACAGGCAAAAGTGAAAGAAACTGTAATTGTAGGCCACTGAATCTTCCTCATTATCATATGCTCTGTGCTCTCCATCATCACTCATTGGGATCCCAGCTTCTCCAGAGCTTTCTTCCGTCTGCATTAGCTTGTTCACTTGGGTGTTGTTGGAGGAGCGAAGGCTGTGGATGTAACACACAGTTATATTCATATGAGCCAGATGTACTGCGACTATATTGTGTACTTACAGAAATATAAAGAATGGCCTTGTAACCTGAAGGAAACACATCCTGGCCATTGTATAGCAACACAGACATCCGTTATTCCGTAGGTTGGAAATTGGCTGGTTTTGTGAGAGATAACTATTAAACTAGCCTCAAGAACCTTCATCACATTTGTACACACACTTGAAGTCATACTGGTACAGAAGGAGATCATGATATGATTTTAACAAGGGTGATGTGGACCGGTCAGTGATGTGGAAATGTCAAAGGTGGAGAAGATGTATGGTTTTATTTAGGATAAAGGTTAATGGTTTTTGGAAGGGTGTGCTTCTCTGAATTTTTACTCAGTGTTTAACACTTTGAGTGCCAAAAGTCTGTTTATACAATCCACAAAGGTAAGGCAGGACCTCAGATATAGAAAGTATTATTTGAACTTAATTGAAGTAACATAAATCTTTTTTATTCCATGTCAAATTTTAAGAGATGAGCCAAAGAGGCTTAAAGCTGTCCGGACTAGGTGCTTAATCATAAGCTTTTGTGGGAGTGAGAGTCTTGATTGGAGCCCAGACAGCTAGCCATCATAAGTGCCAGAAGTCTGGCCGGAGTTTTTCCCCTAAGGCTAGGTTTCCACTTGGGTTTTTGTCCGGCGTTTTTTTCTTGATGAAAAACGCCAGGAAAACTGCCAAGAAAACTGCCGCTGCATTTACCTGCGTTTTGGCGTTTTTTCTGCAGTTTTTTCTGGCGTTTTAGCCTTTCTGTGGAAATTGCTTTTTTTGACCTTAGGCAGTTTTTCCAGCCTTTACAAGTTAGAAGTTTCACCCAGCTAAAAGGGATTAGGATAAATGGCAAGTATCTGCCCTCTCCTGATGTCATTTACTTGGTAGACCCTTTTGTCTCTTTTCTGTGGTTTGTAAGGCATGCTTTATTCCGAATGTCTGCTCCTCTGGGAAGATTGGCCCCAAATGATGGTGCAAATTGTTTGCTGTTGCTAGAGTGTTGCTAAAATGAAAAAAAGTGTATTTTTGGAGATTAAGGCTCCCTAACAACCTGTATTAGTTTATTATTCAAATGTGTTAATGTGTTTGTTTAAATTGTATTCCTTCCTGGGGGTCGTTCTAGATACCTCCCTCTGCAGGACATAGAGAGAGCGCTACTCATCAACATCAAGCTATGCTCTAAAACAATTTAAAAAAATTGAATCGTGGATGTCACTGGAAGCTCCGCTAAATTTGCGAAAGTTCACCAGTAGGTCATGGAGACAAAGAAGGACGAAAGATAGAAGATAGAAGAGAGAAGAACAAAAAGATCAAGGAGATGCTAGAGAAGAAGCCGAGCTGCTAAACACAGAAGCATAGAGTGTGAGAGAGAGTGAATGAGACAGAGAGTGCCAAGAGAATGTGAGAGAGTGAGAGTGAATGAGCCCACAAACTTCAAACAAAAATTCTGGGCCGTTTCATTTTCAGAGATAAGAAATATGCAAATTTTGTTCAATTTGCAATTCAAATGAATCTGAATGCACAAGTGTATTTGTTAAATCCCTTTATGTATCTGTTTATCTGAAAGATAATTTAATAAGGCAAACCTTTGTGCCACCCTGCCATGATGATTGAAACTAAAAGGCAATGAATCAACTCCATCAGCTTACCTAATGAACAGGGTGCATAGGATAAAGATACCCAGGCCCACAATACTGGGAGCATCCCACCATTGAACCGGAGTAGAGGTTGATGAGATGGAGGCTGTGGTGTTAGCATTGGTGATAATAGCCAACAAGGTAGGATTACAATTCTTGTCTGCAACAGCAAAAAAGAAAACATTATGTCCTGAAAGCAGAAGAATTCTTATTAAAATTACAGTTCCACACACACAAAAATGCACTGTTCTGATGAACTTGCCAGATATGTTAGATGACTAATGAAAGCAGTAGCAGGTATAGGCTATAACCTAAATATTATAATGGATCACTTAATATGCTTCTGTGTTACCACCATTTTGCATCATCCATTCCTTAATATTATTCAGATAGCATGGAAATTATTATGTCATCTCCATATTTCTAAATATTATTTGGCTTCCTTGTAAGTACTCACCTGGGACATTTGCCATTGCAGACCAAGTGACAAACATTGTGTACAAGGTAATAACAGAAGCCTGCAACAATCCTGAGTGTGGCTGGGCATCCTGGGGAAAAAGGGGCAAGCTGTTTTGTAAATTGTATTTTATTTCACAGTTTTTTTTAATTATTGTACTATATATAATGTGCATTGAATTTATATTGTAAATGGTATGGGTTCATATTTCTATCATACATGTGTTCTCCTTACCTGAACCTTGGGTAGAATTGACACTATGGAAATTATGACACAAAAGATGAGATTGAGGCTGATGAAGACCTTGTTGAGAGTACAGGCATCCGGCTTGGTATAATATATATACAGGAACACTATGGCAGTAATAGAGGCAGCATATAGCAAAGCTGTGCAGATCAGAAGAGCTGGAATAATATGAGAGTCAGTCACTACTTTGCAAATTTGCAGATTTAAAGAAAACAGAAATAGTTTCTCTAGTTTCTCCAAATTAACCAGACATGCTAATGTTGCGCTTAATACAGTTTTCCAGCCATACCTGCATACCAGCATTTGGTGTTCCCATCTTCTGCCAGCTGAAGCCACGACTGGCTCCATGAGTGGGCAAGGTCAATGATGAGAATAAGCTGGACCAGAATAAATAGAAAAGCACCAACCATGCCAAAATAATACCACACTGTTAAAAAAAAAAAAAAAAAAAAAGTGATTCAACAAGTCAAAGTCAGAGTACAACGAAGGAGTCAAAACAGAAACAAATAGCAGACAGGAGACAAACAAAGTAATGAAACTAAAGGTCCATTATACACCAAAGTATACATCAGATGTAAAAGTGGAAAACTGCCAGGAAGGAAGGAATATTAAATATTGGATAGGGAGTTAGATGTAGAAAAAGTGAAGAACGGTCATGGGAAAAAAACCAATACAGCCTTTCGTACATCTATGTTTGCTGGGGGGACATCAATGCCAGTTTTATGTTGATGTTATGTTAACAAAAAAGCACCAGAGAACAGAATTGTTATTGGTAGTATTTAAAATAAAAGGGAAACTAATTCTGCTATATTACCTTGTGCGAACGCCCCATTTGGAATAAAAAATGCTCCAACTGTGATTCCAACCAATATCAGGAACTTAAAAAACCAAAACCTAAAGTTGACATAAACAAAAATAAATATTCTATAAACATGTATTGGGCATTATGTATTACTAAATCTTATAACAAGAAATGCAGTCAGCAAGGGTTTAAATAGATTAACATAAATATATGTTCCATAAAGCATTATAATTTGAATGTGTTCTGTTCAGCAAGTGAAGGTGAGACTGAACACTTCTGAACTCAAATAAATACAGAGGGGTTTATTTACTAAATGGAGGATTGCCATGTGAGTTTGAGTAGGAGTTGTTTCAGATTCATGACTTTTCTGTACATTATGAAGAGCCAACCATAGTGAGCTTCTGCTGGATTAAAGGCTTGGCTGGCCCTGTATAATGCAACATTCATTGTCTCAAGCTGGGACTATATAATGCACAATTCAATGAGTTTTGCTGGCTTGTTAAGCTGATCCTTCATTCTGAATAGAGAAGTGATAGAGTTAAAACCCCAACTCTTTTGCATGGCTCTCATCTGCCCTCAAATTCTATGGTTTTTCTGTTTATTATCAGTATATATATTGTACAATCAGCGCTTCTTACAGTATGTACATTCAAAGGTTATGATGAAACTAGAATTGACATACTAAGACAAACCAATAATCAGATTGTAAGCTTGCAAGGAGAGGATCATCTTTTACTTCTGTGTCAGTATATCTTAATGTGTCTCACTGTTATTGTCGTGGTTACTCTTAACACACTCACCCATTCTGCACTGCTGCTCGTGGGTCACTGCTGCTGCGCACACAGATCATTAATATGACAAAAAGGAAGAAAAATGCAGCCAGAGCAAAGCACATGCGGTACACAGCATGATGACCCACAATTACATCACAGTTCACAGAGCCAGCAATTGTTGTGGATGAGGAACAGACCCACGGGAGCTGAAAGAAAGAGAGTAAATTATTTGGACATTTTGAGACATACTTTATCAGGCCTGGATTTGCCATCTGGCACACTGGGCAAATACATGCTGTGCTGCTGGCCAACATCAAGCGGCCACTGGCCATAAAGTGTGCACTTTACGACATGGGTTTTTCACCTCTGACACTGCTATTTTAGTAGCGTGTGCACAAATTGTAGATTCTTATTTGCCGTTGTATTAAAATCCACATTTTTAATCAGCCTGGGTGTATTACCTTTTGAAGACCGGCTTCCACACCTGGGATGATCATTATGCAGGCCACTAGGGTCCCGAGGAGGAGGAAGATGGAGAATGCCAGTCGGGTTATAGTGGAGTTCTTTGTAGATGGGCAGCAACCACAGAGGAGGCATGGTGCTGTACCACAGAGACATGAAGCCTGTTAAAGAGAGAGGAGAATAAAATGTATGGGAGCTGAAGCATTCAGCGTCTGTTATTTTAAGGCCGCTGTTCACTCTACTTAATGCTTATACTATTCACCTGCGAGGTCATTCAGACAAAATCACTACCGTAAATATCATGAGCAGCAGTTCACTGGCATTAAATAGTACATGCTCTTGCATTGTTTAAAAACAAAAAGCCGAATTCATTCCTTTAGAAAAACCTTTTTTATTGAACCATATGAGGGCAAACCATCTGCACAGACAGTGTGCCTTTCTACAGCTGCCACTTCCAAAGGATGATGATCGTGAGTGGAATTGAGGAACGTGGGGCATGACTGGCATACCTACTGGATGCCAAGTCATTATCAATGGATAAATAAAACAATGCCTGCGGAAAATGGCCTGAATTGCAGAAAAGCTAGTAAGCGGTGTGAATTGGCTCCATTTATGAAAGACTGGAGGCCAAAGGGTGGGTAATAAAGCTATGACTAGTCCTGGGAACTCTCTGGGTCTTTGCTCTAATCTCATGGTAAAGGAGCAAAATCTCTTTAAACATGGAAAAGGTGCATGGGTCATTTTTTTTAAATGTTTCTACTGTCACATCATTGCAAAGAGTTATTTTTAAATCCCTTTCTCTACACCAGCAACTTGCAACAAAAGTATCTAACAAACCACATGAAAAGTGTTTCATTGCACAACTTGCTATAATAACACTAAAGGGACATAGTAGCCATCATATACACTGTATGACAGCTGTGTGGCCTCTTAAGTTTTCATGGTGTTCCATTTGCATGGGGGGGATTTTTGCAGCATGGGAAACTTTTTTGCCCAGCTTGTATGTTTCTGATATCAAATGTGTTTCTTTTGAACGGTACTGTACTCTACAGGACAGATGTCACACTTTAAAAAAAAATCCCCTATGGGAAACTAGGCTACATAAAACGGTTGTGTATGTTTGGAAAAGGCTAGTTGTGCATTACTTTTATGTTTCAGGGAACTGACTGTGTCATACAGGCACTCCCTGTGTCACTTTATGTGTCATTTTCCAAAGGGTGACACATTCAGATACAATTAACCTTTTGAGTCTTGTCAAAATATGGAAATAACTAAAGGTCTCACTGATCAGGTATTTTGTCCTTTGAGCCAATCAGGGAGGAGAGAGGAAGGGGAGAGAGAGGAAGAAAGAATGAAAGAAAGAAAACATAGGAAAAGTAAAGAAGAGGGAGACCACTACCATCCTTTTCAACATGATCCAGGATACAATAAACCCATCATCCACATATAATCATCTTATACATATACCTTCATTAACAACCAAATGTGTAAAATTCTGTGTAACAGTATCTTTTACACCAAGATATATTTAAATTTGTACTTAGTAATAGTTTAGAATGGGTTTGTTCTTTTCCACCCTTTATGTTTATCACATACGAGCTAAGATAACATCACACTAAAGGAACCAGTCAAAATACGGCATCAATTTCCAGCTCTTTTAAGATCACCCTTAATGCTGCAGTGAAAAATGATTTGCAAATCAAACTAGGTGAAATTCTAACACAACATACAACCAATGGATTGCACAGGCTTACAAACTGAAACTGCTCTTTGGTAAATTTCTAACTTTGGCGCAATCTTTATAGTTACCAGTGAATTAATTTTTGCTGATTGTTCCAAATGTAACACTTTATCCAAATCCAATCTAGCTTTTTATATAGAAATGTGACTCATGCTACTTCATTTAATACACAATGCACTAAAATCATGATAAGGCTGGCAATAGACCAACACCAAGTTACAATTCTCAGAAAGGCTCAGACATAATTGTGAATGTCGCAGAGTTGACTGATGCATTACTCAGCCTATGTTAAGTGCGTTGCAACTATACAAGTAGATTAAATAGCTGCTTAGTGGCCTCATTGGTCTAAGGGGGATGTAGTAGGGGTGAGGCAATCTTCAATCGATATCACTATAATTGTTTATTAGCAAAATTGTGATCACTAGTATTGTATTTTTGTTTACGTATAATTATCAGTAATACTTAAGATGAGTTACTGTAAAATATTTTGCTTACCACTCTAAAAACCTAGAGCCACCCCTACCTAAAGCTATGAAAAGGGTTAACACAATCTTCATCTATCTTTCTTGTCAAACAATAAAGCCATTCACACATTGTTATTCATTAGCCAAACAGGGCAGTAAAGACTAGTATTATCTATTAAAGTGGTATTAGTTAGAAAGAAAGAAAAATACTGCCACCTAAGGTCTATTTAACATAATATTTTAACTTTTGTTACATGATGGTGGAAAACACATTATACGTTGCTTAAAATGATCTGTTTACTCTCAGATTTTAAATAATGCGTTATTAAATGCAACAAGCACTTATTTAACCAAACTAACATCTCATAAACCTAATTGTATAAAATAATAATATATAATATATATATATATATATATATATATATATTCTGTCCACATTGTCGTCTAATGAGTGCAAGCATTAACATAACTTAATACAAGTGCCCCTCCTCTGTAAATTAACATTACCAACCTCCATTTCTGCAGCTTTTAACAATAAAAAAGTTGTTATACAAATCCATCCGCTTTGGTTTTCTGATATGAGAAGTATAAGCATATAAAAGCAAATAGGAAATTTACGTTTACAGAAGTACTTCTTCCCTTTTCACTAAACCAAAAACATATAATATTTTATATATAATTTATTTTTTAATCCTTTTAGTTAGATCATTTTGTAGCAAATTGCTGGCACACTCAGAAATCAAGGAGGAAAATTAATATTTTAAATATTTATTTTTTGATGATCAGCAACATAACAGCACAGGTGTATTATAAACAAAGGTTGTCAAACTGAGTCTAGAAGCTGATCTTTCTACAGGTTATTATTAATTAAATAAATGTGGTTAATATTTATGTAAGACATGTAAATATGATAGAAAGACACAGTTTTATACTGGACCTTCAGTAACAGTACCAAGGCACAAATAATATTTGACAGTAATACAGCGATGGTCACATTACACACAACTTTAAATCTACAATACAGTTTACTATAGCTGGTGATTAGCATACAAATACCCAAGTTTGGTTGAAAAAAGGCATCAGTTACCTTGGAAACCCAAAAGCGAAATGTATTAAGATGAGGTCAGATTAGAATCTAGGCAACTTTTTGATGCCAAGGCTTTGTGGAAAGTAGTAGTGGTTAGGAAGAAAGCCATAACAAGCCTCACAAAGTGTCGGGCCAGAAACCTGCAGGGACATCTGGAACCCTGCCCAGCGTTGGCATTATAGAGAATCCCCTTGTGTGTATATTATCGCAATACCAAATTCTGAAGGCCCAAGCCTTGGAGGTTTCACTACGTGGCTTCATGAAATGCAATATTATGAAAACAACAACAATATTGTTTATCATTGCTTTTTATAAATCAAAACTGGGCCTCTCTTCCCCACCTAATTCATGATGTCCAAACGTGAGATTACTCAATAACGACATATTAAAAAGAGGAAGAGTCAACTTAATGTTTACCATAGCTAACTTTATTTCTTAAAGCTTCATATAATTCGGGATTTTTATTCTGCAATAAGTGTAAATAAAAGGCTAATCTAATCTAAGGGAAAAATTATCACAAAAAGTAGCAGAACTAGCATATTACTTTGTTTCCCTTTGTTCTGCCGTCACCACATGTTTTGCACTGCGTACATACATAGACAGTGACCGTGTCTACTCCTGAGCGAAGGGGATAACTCTTTATACTTCAGTGTGTGACAAACTAAAAACTTATATATAATACACACACACACACACACACTACACCGTTTTACACTTGGCAGTAGCAGTTATTAAAGGGAATGATCATGCCCTCCACAAGCAGTGTCATCTGAATAGGGTCCGCATGCCACATGTAGAAAGGTCATCAGAGTACCGGTATTTAAATTTTTTTTAAAAAAAAAGCCAAAACAGGGAAGAGGGATGATGGCGGGACACCGATATTTTAAAAATAAAAAACGACACCTGTTCCTGTAATTCAAAAATGACATGATTGACAGGGTATAGTTTCAAGTGAGATTATAACGAACATTACCATGACTGCCATTGGTAGCCAATGTATAGATTAAATATGTATACTTAAGTATGCAGTAATATGTTAAATAACTACATGTCTTGGAAAAATATGTACATGTGGTCACCATAAAAAGTCTCTGTTTAGCACCTATATCTCTCTCTTGCTCTTTTATCCCTCTGAGAGCCTCCTTGGTGGGTATGAAACAATGTTCTACAGCCATAATGATCACCTAACATACAAAGAGCAGTGAACCTGTCATCTACAAACATGTCACTGCTGGTAAGTATGACGCTATATACAGTATCATATATATATATATATATATATATATATATATATATATAATTTTGTGTGTGTGCGACCTGCTCTGTGTACTAACATGGTACTAATTCTGGGTGCTATTCAAGCATATCCACTTACCCAGAGTGCATTCTGTTTTATCACCAAACAATGTTCTGCATGTATTCTGTGAAGAGCATTGTGCGTGCGCATACAGTGTACCTGGCTACCACATTTATAGTTTTTATCTCTATACCTTTTAATAGGAGTGATTTAATGTTTAAGTAACTTTTTTTCTTTTAGATTTGCTACCACAATGTATAGGTGAAAACATTTCGCTTAAATAGTGATTTTTTTGAAAATCACATGTATACTTTAGAACTGCTTAAATAAGACATATTATTCTAATTGCCTTACTTAATAGGTCACAAAGTAGCACACGTATCAGTAAGGCTTCTCCACCTAGCCAAATACAAACATGTTAATCTCGGGCCATTTGAAATGTCAGGAAGGCGGGTCTACTGTGGGGTCACAAAATTCAATGCACATGTAGCCCACACAGCAGTTATCATTGTTGTGTTTCCTGGTATCAGTCAGATAGCACACAGTAAGCCGAAATAATTAAAAACCATTATGCTCTTTTTTTTTTTTTTTTTTTTTAAATAGCATAAATTTTCTATTTAACTAAAATAGAGCTATTTTCACCCCAACACAGGTTTTATTTTACTTGGGTGGAATTTCCCATTGCCTAACTTTGTGTCTGAACTAAAAGGTAATATTTCGGCCATCTCAACTCCTGTTTACGTATATGAATCAGCCAGAATCATTCCATGTTAATTACAGTGGTTTCTGGGTGTGGAAGATGTGTGTCATGCTATAAACACATGACTGATGACAGATTTGGTAGAAAAGCCCTGCTGTGCATTTCCGCACACTTGAAGAAGAAACATTAATATGATCTCCAATAAGCCAGGAAATCAGATACTGTATCTGCTTTAAGGAAACACATAGAGATTACCACTCCTCCAAGTACAGAATTTTATGGTGTAATTATTTGTAAAGGGGATGTAAAAAAAAAAAAAAAAAAAAACATTTTGTAATGTACCTAAACAATGAGTCCAGTTTAGATCTGTGTCTTTTGAAGACATCACTGACTTTTTTGTTATATTTTTACTATTATTACTATTTTTATATTTACTTTCTTTTTGTCAGATGATTCGGAGAAGGTTTATGAAAAAAATGTGCAAAATATTAACTCCTAGATTCAGCTGTGATCAGACAAACAGTGTGCCCCATTTGTATCTTAAGGTATGTAAATAGTCAGTATTTTTCTTTAAACTATTGGTATGTTTACTAAAATACTATGTGTACAGGACTGTGTACTACTATTTTTCATATATATCAATATTTTAACTTCACTGACAGGCTTACAGGTCTGAGGTGGGTGCAGGGGAGTAACTAGAGACCACAGGGTCCTGGTACAAGAATTGCCCGGGCCTCCCCCAACTTAATAACTGTGCCATCATTGCTGCTAAACAATTTGTCTGTGCATTATTTGCCCCTTGCCAAAAAACACTCTACACGTATGTAAACACACTTACACAAATTACATACCGTATTTATCGGCGTATAACACGCACTGGTGTATAACACGCACCCCCATTTTTGAACAAAAAAACTGAACAAAAAAAACTTCATCAGAATCACTGCTATCTGGGAAACCACACACACACAGTAAGACACACACACAGTAAGACACACACCCCCTAACCCCCCTTCTCAGGATCTCCCCTCTCTCTCCCTAACCCCATCCCGGTCACTTACCTTCAACTCCTGTGTTGGAAGCGTGAGGCGTTTGTCTCGGGTGCCGGCGCTTCACTGCTGAGCGCCGGCACCCGAGACAAACGCCTCACGCTTCCAACACAAGAGTTGAAGCGCTGAGGCAGGCGGCGGCGGCAGGCGGCGGAGGCTGAGGCAGGCGGCAGGCGGCGGCGGCCGTCAGCAGAGGAGTCCTGGATTTCTGTCAGTCAGGGGGAACCGAGAGTTGCCGAGCGGTCGTCTTCAGCAACCGCTCGGCACCCCTTGGGCCCCCCCTGACTGGCAGAACTCCAGGGCCCGGTCGCAGTTGCGACCCCGGTAGTTCCGCCACTGGCTCTAGGATTTAATCGGCGTATAACACGCAGGTAGGATTTCAGCTTCAAATTTTAGTTAAAAAAGTGCGTGTTATACGCCGATAAATACGGTACTTACTCATACTCACTAACACAAATGTACACATCCATGCTCTTTCACACACGCGTACACAGCCATACTCACACACATACATAAAACATATATCCCGCCCCCGCTTACCTCTAACCACTCCTGCAGCCTTAACTCAGCACAGTGTGCGAGCAGCCGATATCCTCCCGTCTCCCCTTGTGCCCATTCAAATTAGTTTATAAAGGACCCTTCTGACCCGGAATAGTATGGTCCAGGTCGGAAGGGCCCTTTCTAAACTATTTTGAACCGGTACGAGGAGACAGGAAGAAGGAGCTGCAGTTATGCCAGTTGCTGGGTGTAGATTTAATTATGCATTATACAAGGCCAGCCTATAAATAAGTACCTCCGTGTTAGGTACAAAACGCGTTAGGCAGACTGGATACCTAGCATCACTTTTCTATTATTTTGTTACTGCGGAATAAAATTTAGATATTTCTATCACATATCCCGCCTTGTTTTTTGGGGTACATTGCAGCTGATTTCCTTACCCTTCTGGTCATCTCTTCTAATATGCTGCTACCTTAAGGGTTTTCCCTTATTATCCCATTTACGCAAACTACTTGGTTTGTATCTTATTATACAGGGCCAGCCAAGCTCTTTCCGCAGCAGATGTTCATTGGGGTTGATCATTCATAATGAATCGTTAGTCAAAGAGATGAAACCACACTCTCTTCCAAACTCCCCCTTTGGTGAATAAAACAATTTGTGTCTGTGGGTAGCCAAGACTAGATATTTTAGTTGAATAGGCCATTGTAAGAGCATCAGACATATTGAGCTCACTGTGTGGGGGAAACCGTAACTAGTGATGGGCGTTGCTAGGGACGGGACAAAACAAAAAGAACGAAAGACACCAGAGATTTCTTAGGTTAGAGAGATGGAATTTGAGAACCAGCAACCTCACCTCCAAAAGTGAATAAGGAGATAACAATATGCCATTATACTACTTCGACTTTGCCCAGTGACCAACAGACTGTAAAATAAGACCGGTTTTTACGATTGTGAAACATCACATTATGAAAAATAACCCATGACATAGCCAGATGGATTAAACATAAAAACTTTCTTTAAAATGCATCCGTCATATAAAAGCAAAATACACAGGTGTATATATACACACACACATATATATATATATAAAATGTAAATTAAGTGTAATTTAAACCTTATTTTACTGGCAGTGTCCCTTTAAATAGGCAGTAAAGTGTATATGGGGGTGTTACATATAAAGTACACCTGAAAAGTGTTCATCTAAACATTTAGCTTTGACAGCAAATAGATAAAAACTAAAGATGTGGTGCATCTATTCATACAGAAACACTCTGTAGCTCAAAGGAGCCGTTAAGAAAGAAAAAAAATAGTGACACAAACCTGGGGTTTATGGCTAGATTGGGATTGACTAAGTGGCTCTAGCACTTTAAGGCCAGTGGCTGCCAAATGATGTACCTGCTTCATGATTACATCGTACCACCAACATTTCAAGTGTTCACATCAAGACACGTTTGTTGGGGGTGGCGACATGCAGGGCCAGCCTTAGGGGTGTGCGACCGCACAGGGCGCCATAGCAACAGGGGCGCCGCCCGGGACTTAAATTAAAACATTGTTTTTTTTTTTTTTTTTGTAACTTTATTTAACATCCTCCATGTTGCGGTTGCTCGTGATGTTTTCAGCAACCGCTCGGCGCCCCTCACTCTCCGTGGCGCTCAGCTGTGAGGAGTGCATCGCGGCAGAGTGGGAAGACGGACGCCTCCCACTCCCACGGCAGGACTCCGGCAACAAGGTAAGTAAGGATAGGGGGTAGATAAATGATAAGGGGCAGAGGTGGTAGATAGTGAGAAGGGGCAGAGGGGGGAGATTTTTTTTCCCTTTCTTTTTTTGGGATGGGGGGGCGCCAGAGGAGTAGTTCGCACAGGGCGCCAGAACACTTAAGGCCGGCTCTGGAGACATGGCCAGGGCAGGGACCACAGGAACCTACTGTTTACCTGTCCCGAACACCTCATAGCGGTCAGCTTTAATGAGTCAAAAGGCAGCCGAAATTCCACAACCCTCTGGCCAGACTGGGGAGATCAGAGGATCTCCTTAGGCAGTCCGTGAGCCCTAATGTTTGCAAAAGCTCATAAAAAGGTATGTCACAGTTTACATCATAAATCCAATCACATTTTCCAACTGTTTTGTATCAAAATCTAATCAACCTCAAGAAGGAAGCACATGATGGCCATATAGAAATTATACTACAGGATTTAAGTATTATTTTCCACAGGTTGGGTAATTATGGGCAGGATGTTGGCCATACGGTGATTTAAAACAGATGCATGGACTTTTCTGCCAGGAAAGGATGTGAAATAAAACACCAGTTAACACTGCACACACATATATGTGTATGATGAAAACATATAACCCACAGAGGCATACTGCAGGGAAAAGTAAAACAATGGCAGACACCAACAATAGGGAAAATACACTTGAGGAAATACTGTATATGCATAATTTTGTGCCAACAATTATAACAAAACCTTCAATGTGTCTATAAAATAACATATTTCAGAGATACTTTTTCATGTAGACTAGCTTTGTCTTACAGCGGGAAAGGTGCAGAAAATTTCAATTTTCAATAATACGTTGAATCATGGGCAATAATATCTGTATAATATGATTTTATAATACAATAAACTTCTTGTACTTTGATTTCCTATATTATACTAGATAAGGATATTGCTATAATTACATTTTACGTTATAAAGCACCACCAGATGCTATCACAGATCAGATACTGTGGTTGCATGCCACCTTTCAGTCTACCATTAGTCTTGCTGTAAAACTCAAACCGTAATCAGTCCTTCGTCATTTATTTTATTCAGGACATGATGTTGCCACACAGCATAATGTGATACACAGACATCTTGAACATAAATCAACGGGTAGGTATTCCGGCTGATGTGGACCTACAATGCCGACAATGATTAACAAGCCACATGCTTATCAAACATTAAGGTGAAATGTTAATCCGCAAGAGTCACACAGCTAGCCTTAAACTAAAATGTTGTTAACCTGGAGCACTAATGTCACTTACATATTACTCAAACCCTAGTTTTAGAAAGACATAGGTTACTTTTAGATTGATATGAATGACATATCGCCAGGTTCTAGGGAATGCCCATCAGCACTTTAGGTTTTCAATATTTCCAAAAGTAGAAAGAAGTCATTAAATGCCCACAGCACTAGCCAACATTATGGAGGCAACACAGACGACCAGTAAACACATTTCAATTGTATTCTGTGTTATGGATAAAGCAGACAAGACTGTTTTCACCTTAGTCCCTTATATTTGACATATATATATATATATACGTTCACAAACATAACTGCTGAAAGAGGGTACCTTGTCTCCTGCCATACAATTCTAAGCCTGCCTAAAAGGAGAATTTTTTTTATAGAATAACTGCATAATATATCAACCCTAGAAATTCAAGTTTTTCTAGAAAAAGATGTCTTCGGCAGGACATGATAATATTAAACAAATACATACTGGACCAATAAAAGCTGCTCTTTGATAATGCTAATTAACAGGATGGAGCAAAGAGGTCATCAGGTATGAATTGAGAAAAGGAATTTTCACCTAAAGCTTCAAAAATTATTCTTTACCATAAGAAAAATGAATATATGGAATTCACTACCTCTAGAGACTTTGCTATCAAATTCAATTGATGCCTTTAAAACGGGCTGGGTGATTTGTTTTCTGTAAAGAAGAATGTTCATGGACGTAATTTTTATAAGGACATGATTAATCATAGCGTGTTGATCCAGTGACAAATGGGATCAGGAAGGAACAATTGGAAATTGCTTCAACGTGGGGTTTTGCATTCTTCTTGAATAGCAGGGAATGGAATCTTCAATGGAAGAATGAATTTGATGGACCTGGACTCTTTCCAAGTTAAGTTATTATGTTACTATATAGCAATATCTAATGACACTTCTGGAACCTGTTTTGGATAGTTTGGGTAATATACACACCAATCAAAAATCCTCTCATTTTTGTGAATCCTTTATAAATTCAATATGTTTTGCTTGGTAGGAAAAAATATTGGTCATTATAGGAAAAGCAACATCCAACGCCATGTTGTGTATACTGTAACTTTTATCACACACACACATATATATATATATATATATTCATTTAAAGGTGACACTGAGCTATCATGTGCATTAAGTGCTGAATGCCATGTTACATGTGTTTTAAAACTTTTACACATAAAATGACTGTGCTAAAACTTTTGAGCCAACATAGAAAAAGATGTGAAGTTACTCAAGCTTTAGGAATAAGAGACCTCCGAGATCCCAAAAGCCTATGTATGTTTACACATTTTAGCTGTACCGCTGAAGGTTTCAAATTCAACCATCAATGTTATTTTCTCTTGGTCTAATACAATCACATCTGGTTTTTCCCTTATTTTATAGACAAGAACATGTCTAAATAATAGGAATACTTTAATACATTTTACTAAAATATAAATTATCACAAAACGGATGTGGACAAGCACTACATAATTTACACCCATCCTTTCAAGCTAAGCACACTAGCTGTAAGGTTTTCATCATACACACAACAACATTATACTATAAAAGTGTTATTTTATACAACATAGTCTGTTTTCTATATTGTTATTACCCTATAATTCATTTTGCTTTTTTAACAAACCAGTTACACATTTTAAACATATTATTTTACTTCCTATACTCACAGAAAATAAAAATAAAACTATAAATGACTCAATTTAGTTTTTCACGAAAAGACCCACACACCTTATATAGGATAATAATCATTTAATTAACTATTAACTATGTGTGTTGCCTTTACAATAATAAACTCAAGACACTTGTTTACTAAACTATAATCACACTCTCTTTGTCAACGCACAGGCACACAGACGCGCACACACACGGTATACACAAAAGATCACTTGCTTTCTCGTAAAAAACATAAGAAAAAAAGCACATTTTCATAGATCTGACAGTATTCTTTGTACAAACACATAAAGATTTATAAATAATAGACGTTAATTATTAAGCACACAAATACAGCAACTTGGCGGTATATTGAAATATGATCTCCTCTCCGATGACAAAGCTATAAAGCAGAGTAGTAAAGTAATCGATGGTCCCGAGCTAGTGAAAATCAATGAAGGCATAAAAATAAGAGCTACTGTAATACTCACGCAACTGAGAAGAGAGCACACCCCCAAACAGGCACCCATCGCGGGGAGCTAAGAGCACTGACCCACGACCTACTCCGCACTCTCCACTCTGCGTCAGTACCACTCTGTTAGCCACGCCCACTCTGCTAACCACGCCCGCCCCTTACCTTTTCAGGCTCGGAGGCTTCTCTCGGCTCGCGTCTGCTTTATTCGGCAATTTCCGATATAGTGTTTCATATTACTATTTTCTCTCTCTCCAATTACACGATGAACTCGCTAGCAGCTTAGCTCCCTCAAGCTTACATCATGAATAACCATTTTCCTGATTTATTGTACATTTAGAATTCTTAATTTAAAAAGTTCAATTATGTGTATTCATTTATGGACCAAATGGCCCACTTTAAATTCTGTGGGTATTTATAAAGATGCTGCCGATGCAAAAACTGGGTAAAAAAAAAGTGAGATTGGTACAATGTATAAACTGTATGGTGACCTCAATTTCCGGAATGGCAATATTCATGCCAAAAAGTCTATGTTGGAAGTAAAATGCATACAAACATAAAATGTACAGTGCCAAATCTCATATATAAATGTGTATACATATATCAGTTAATTGATACATCATATAGTGGTATCGCATCCACAACATAATTATCTATAAAGCCTGGTAATATACAGTTTAAACATATGATTATGCTGCAAACACAGGAGGGATGGCACCTTCTGGCTGGGGGGTCAAGTAAAGCTAAGTGGTACCATCAACCCATTGTCCCCCCCAACATACACACTGTCACACATATGTACATACACTTATACTAATACACAGTTACACACTCCCTCTCACACCACTTACACATAAACGTTCATGCTCCCACACTTAGACACTCATGCAAACACACACTCTCATAACACATATGCTTCCATGTTAATACACAAACACTTACACATACAAATCCGTGCTAGCACACATACACATCCATGCTGACACACAAACACACATCCATGTATGTTTGTATCTTTATATGTGATTAAGGAAGCACATAGATATTGGTGCGGCTGGTATATATTAGAGGCACTGGTATAACATCTTTGTTATACATACACATCAATGCTCACACACACACAAAACGCTAACACAATAATGTGAACACACACTTATATATGCATTCATGTCATGTAACCTTGTGTTGTGCATTCATGCCTCGCCGTGCCGGTTCAAAATTGTTCACAAAGGGCTTGTCATTTTGCCCCCCCTGCCACCCGGGCCAGCCTGCACCGGGCTGCAAGCATGATTTGAGGCATTTGGGAAATGTTTCTGAATTCCGATTAAAGATACATTCTGTAATTGTCAGTATGAATTCCACAAAATACCCATCATTCGACCGCCATCAGTTTTGGTTTGCTTATAACCCCAAGTTTAAATATATTTTTACACAGTAATACAGACCTCTGTATTGTTTCCCACAGCACTAACAATACACACAGTGTATGTGCATATAAACTCCAGAAAATATAAATAGGACACACTGAAGAAAGGTTGGTGCATTGTACCCAATACTATAATTCTTCTCAATTTTCTACCATTTCAGCAAAAGAACATGATGTGATTTCACTGAGATATCCCAATTATGTGACCCCAATATATTTACTTCTAACTAGAACCTACAATATATATATATATATATTTATGCAAAAAATACCAAAAATGTTTATTCATCTATTTTATATTGTACCAAGAGGACATACAGCAAAATTAGCTTCTGATGGAAGGCAGGGACAACCAAGATAAAATAAAAGCAACATATCCAATACTGCACAGTCCATAGAACAGTGGTATCTTAGAAAATATGGTTATAAAATAAATTAAATTTGTTATTCCCAAACTTACGCGCCAATGAGCTCTGGTGACCTGAAATCCACTGTTTTTTGTTAGACCTTAGTTTTGAAACTTTGCATAATTGGGCTGGGTAGAGTAGAGTGCACCGATGGGCCTAAAGTGATTTTTATCTCCTTTGTACCATGAATGAAGTACAGCAAGCCAAAAGGCACTCAAAGAGGACCATGACCGGGAGCAACGCTAGCTGAAATGCCAGATTAGCCATGTCTAGAATAAGCCTATTAGTGTGGATGGGATACAGCCTTCCAAATGTAGTAGCAATGGGTACTACACTGCTGTCTCTTGAGAAATACATTCTTTAAATGTAGTTTCATGAATCCATAAAAGCAGCTGGGCTTGTTTTGTTGCAAGGATAAATCATTACTTCATGGCTTTTGCATTTTCCTGCTTGCTGAGAAAATATTTAGTTTTCCAAACATGGAACAGTTCTGGTATGCATTCATACATTTCCTGAGCATTCCTTCACATCTAATAAGTATGAAAAACTTGCAATGAAGTTTGTAATGCTAAATAAAGTCTTTATTTTTTGTCTTCCACCCTTGATTGGTATCCCAGAACACATTGGTAAAAAGCAGACTCCTAGGAGTATCCCCAAGGATGTACAGCATATACAGCACTTTATGTTTCATTTTATGTTTGTGGACCTACCACTCACAAACAGGACGGTGTACAAAATTATATCGTAAGGAATATTAGTCAAAGGCTTTTTAAATTACTTCTCCAAAAGCAAGCAATCCCTCGATGGATATTTAATAATACAAAATACATAAGGAAAAATGTGTAGGCCATGTATAATAAGATACTTACATTATTCATAAAACTCACAAAATTTATAGAAAATGCATTGCATGATATTCTCCTACTAATTACATTTTTATCTAGACTTGTCTGATGCCATTAAGATCCAGATACAAGCTTACTACATTTGTTATAGTGTAAGACAAAATAAACCCAAAGGTAAAAGTTATATTTTACTTGTATAATTGTGTGCCATTTAGATAGCACAAGGTACATGAACAATGTAATGTTTGTTTGTTTTTTGCTAGATGGTGCAACTTTAGTGCTTCTCCCAGCTGGTTTATGTCAGAAAGTATGTTAGCCTAATGATTCTATTCTTTCAGTATTGTGCGTAAAAATGCAGTGAACTGAGAGACTTGCTACACACCTTCTACCCAGAGTGACTACCGGCAGTTTAGGAACCAGTTAGGCCGGTTGGAGCAGAATTATAGGCTACATACACATGGTTAATTTTCATTCTCGAGCTTGCCTACTTGTACCTACAAATATATTCTGATACTGGATGACGTGGCTGCCATGTGATTGGCTCTTGCTAGTTTCACAAGTTCATTACAAATAGAACAAGATTGTTGTAAGCAGTGTACATAAACCTCTTGACTTCAAGTTAAAAGAATGGGCTTGGCCAATTCCTAGTTAGTATGTGACCTTTTGTTTGCACAGCTTAAAAAAATGATTTCTTAATGGTAAGATATAGTGGCAGCCTGAAAGGATAACCTACATGTGAACAGTTTTTTTGAAAGAGCTTCTTTGTCGGCAGCACAGAGGAGTTCTGTATTTATACTATAGTAAAATTTACAAAGGTGCCAGCAGTAGAAGAGTTTTTTTTTTAACCCTTTTTACTGTGCTAATATTGTGATACAGAAAAACGTATCAATACAAATAATCTTTTGAACCTTTATGTTAAAAATAAAGTAAATCCAAGCACTATAAACTACTTAATATAAAACCGATGTTGCTGCCTTACTACCTCCTCCCTTTTTTACTTATTCAGGTCCTTTTTGCAGATGTTCCTTTATATCCATAGTATTATTTACTATTTTTCACATTGAATTTTAAAAATGCTATATTAAATTATTTGTATATCACATATACATGTATTTCAATTACTACTCACATATAAATGCAAATCAGTTATAACATAAATATGGTGATAATATATTAAGCATTTTAAATATACATGTAAAGGTTTTGTTTTTATTTCAGTTTCAATTTGTATCATGGGGATCTGGACACATGTTTGCAGTTTTTTCTTTATTATTGCTGCATGTAAATACCCTGTTCCAGGCTATCCTCTTGCCCTAGCAACAACTAAAATATATTTAAACAATTGGTTGTGGACAGCATTGGAGGAAGGATCACTGAATTCAAACTAGTAACTTTTGATGTGCTGGTCCTGGAGATTGCAGACTCACCACAGAAGGATTTCTGTTGTCCATGGATGCTGTGGTAGTGCTTACTGCTGGACTCTAGCCACAGGGAGTACTCACCTATAAATAAAATGCCATTGTCTCAGCTGACTCACATTCCCAGGGCTATATTAGGCTGCTCATCCTTATCCTCATCGCCCTTCTGTGGTCTAACTGCTAGTAGCTGTGTCTTTCATGATGGATGGGGGCAAGAGAGGGCACTTGCAGCAGCATGGAAGAAGAAACATCAGGCTGTTTAGAGTAGGTTAACTAGACAAAGATAGCAGAAAACAACATCTGGTAGTCAGGGGGCTGCAGCAAAAAAAGCTTTTATTTAAGTCTGTACACCACCTGCTGTCAGAGTGGATTGGTCTGCTCTCTACCTCTCTCTCTCTGGCTGGTCTACTCCCCTTCACTCTAGCAGCTGCACCTTCACAGGCACAGAGTCCCGGCATATGCAGAGACTCAGTTTACATGGTACAGACACAAGGTAGTTTATCTCAAACATGTATTGCTGCTAGGGCTAGTTAATACTCCAGCTGACTACATTTCCCATGACTCCCAGCCTGGTATGTTAAGCATCATGGGAAAGTGAGTACTCAACAGCTGGAGTGCCAAAGATTAGCTTTTATATCATTATGGATTGGCATTGCAGCTGCTGTGGAATGCATATTTCATGATTCTAAGCCATCCATTTGATGGGCTGTCAGGATTCCACCCTGTCAGCCTGGACTCTGTATTCCTTTAATATGTGTCATATCAGTTGCAGCCTCTAGAGGTCATCTGTCAGATCACAGCAGCTGGTCTGTCAGAACAACCTGACCAGCTACATCTGCTTACCTGGGTGCATCCTTCCCTTTTATACCTGCTCTGCCCTTCAGGCTGGGCCTTTGCATTGTTTGGCTTGGGTTACTGTTAGCCTGCTTGCAGCTAAAGCTCCGTGTACTTTATTCTGATCTCCTGTGTATGACCTTGGCTACGTTTACGATCCAGATTAGAAGACTTTAGGTCTCTTTTTTTACTACTCTCTAACTACCCTCTGTTTTGCAGCATCTCATAATGTTTGCTATGCGTTATGGAACTAGACTACACTGCATAACTTTTTGACTCCCTTGATGTTGAGCAAGCAACATCCCTAGTTTATTATTATTTGCATGTGTATGCTGGTCAGTGAGCTACTACCATGGTCCTATAGTTTTAATTAATGGGTAACTAACATTTGCCTCCCACCAAGAAGACCCCTCTCTTAAGCAACAAATGTAGGCAATGGGTAGGAGGTAAGGAGGTATTGGGGTTGGAGAGGGGAAAGGTGTTTTGCTGCATTGCCATTCATTCTCTCCAATCCTGATTGTGGCTAGTTCATGTTTTTTTTTGTTTTTTGTTTTCTAGATTGCTGCCTGTACCAACTTTTGGCTTGATTCCTGATGATGAACTATTCCTAAACTTGCATAGTCTAACTTGACTGTAGTGTATCTTGAGGGCCAGGAGGATCATTAGAAAGAACAATGGCTGCTTAAACCCAGGTGCACAACTAAATGAGGGTTTAGATTACACATTCATTTGCATGACAGTCCAGCCATCTCGCATTGATAGCCCTGTGTCCCTTGAAAACATGATATCGAGGTGGTAACTCTAACACCATTAAAACATTTAACAAGATGAAGAAAGGAATTGCATGATATGTCATCGGTAACAATATAACTACAATATGTTCCACTAAATTTCAACATGCTGTCATGGATAATCAGAACACGGTAGTGACTGCGACACTAAGAGCGATTGGGGTAGTGTGACACAAGAGGAGTAAGCCTTCTGGTCGACAAGTTGACAGCCATTGAGTTTTGCAAGTTATCTTAGTGCAGCACAATGACCAGTTCTATTGACTAGAAAATGTTGGTAATGTAGAAATGCAAAGTAATGGGGCAAACTCATCAAACTATTAGAAATGATTTCGGTTTATTAATTTAACTTAAACAAATATACTTCAGATCTGTTAAGATGTAGGTTCTATCCAGCATTAAACATATCCTATTTAACGGCATCTAAAAATAAAGTGAGTACAGATCAACGACCCCAAATAAACAAATACAGAATTTTCTTGAGAGTTGGGGTGGTATCAAGGTATCTTAATGCTAGCTTTAATTTTCAAACGTTCACATTGCATAACATAATATTACATACCCTCTTTTTTTATAGTAGAGACATGCAGATTACTGATTCATATGATGCAAGTTGAAACAGGAAGAAAACAATGAAAAAAATATTAACTAGTAGTTTACCAGGAAAACACGTTCATCATCTCCTGCGTCCTATAGAAACCTTGTACACATTTAGAAATTGAAATTGTTTATCAATAATATTTCCTAGAAATAATTAACCAAGAAAATTACAGACAGCAAAGTGGGCTGCATGACAGGGTTGGGGGGGGGGGACCAAATTAAGGAAATATCTAGCAAAAGGGAAAAAAAGACTCAAGGGGCATCTGGAGAATGGAGATGGGGTAGTAAGTATGTGCTAGGGGGGGAGCAGGCAGTCAGGTAGTCATTTCATCAGAGCTGTCAGTATAGGTCCCTGGGAGTAGGGTGTTTGGTTGGTTTTGGCAGGTTGCAAGAGAGCAATGGGTCGATTTGCCACAGGGTGATATGTTATATGGTAGGGATGTACAGCCTCTGAGCTGGTGTTTGGTGGCTGGGGGCTTTAAGCAGTACTGAGTGATTTAAGATTATTAATAAGATTTTGATGTGATACTTGTTTATTAAAAGTTATGCTTTCATAATGATCAATAAAAGTTAAGCACTTTACAATGTTAATAAAGCTCTGGCCATTCTAATCCAAAAAGAACTGGTGCTTGTCTTTCTTGGGGACTGGAAAAGAGCGCGGTCACAGGTCATGGGACATGGAAAGAGAAGAACCAGGGAGCTTGTCATGAGCTAGGCCATTCTTCCTCACGTAAAAACTTAATGAAAACATGTTCACAAGTTCCGGTGACAATTTGCTGCTGAATTGTCACATCCTTGAACAGAACTGTACTTGCATAGAAAGTCAAACATTATCATATTAATATCCTAATTGAAAAAGATGTAAAGAATATTTGAAGTGGGCACTGGGATGATGAAAATCCATTATTTTTAGACACTTTATTATAGGCACAGGTTTAAACCTTACCCTACTCAGTTATTATTTTTTATTGTTTTATAGGGTCATCAGATTAATAATTTAGCTATTGAGCCACATACTCTACATGTCCTTCAAAACTAGTCTGATTGACATGAACAATGAAGATCTGTATAAACTGTGTTATATTATCTGTATGTGGATTACCCATTTTAACCTTACTTTTTAAACCCATGTCCTGCATCTAATTACATTATCTGTTATGTGACTATTGTTTAAATCACAGAGCACACCTTCTAAATGCATCCTATGTTGTACCCATATCCTAACCAGACTGGAAGGCAGGTTTAATAAAGGACTCTACGGATGAAACCATTTTGTACGAAAATGTAGGGGGAGAGAAGGGGGGCTTTTCAGGCTTCAAAGACCCCCAAACGATGCATTTAAGATATAAATATTATTAGCAGACATCAATTTACACGCTGCCTTCAGACGCTGGTTAGGCTGGGGGAGATGTGTCTTTATCTCCCATCTTGCACACCAGTGGTATGAACCTTTTCTGCGACCCGGAGGAGAGAGAAAGGGTTGAAAGATGCTCTATTGTCAATGAGTGGCTGGGGAGGGTTTGTGTCCTGCTAGCTCCTGCATCTGACCAAAAATAAAAAGGGGGGACATTGTTACCGAGGTAAGAGGGGTTCTCGGGCTTGTGAGATGAGCTTAATTATGTCATTGGGCTATTGTTTGTGAGAAATACCTATAGAGTGTGTGTGTGAGTGTAACCACTGACAATGTGAATATAGCTCGAACACTCTCTTTATCATATTCAGATCCATACATAAATATGACACGGGTTATTCAATGGTAACAATAAACAGTATGCACATGTTGTTAAGTATTAGAACCCATATGTTTATCTATGCATTAGCTATCATCTACACATAGATATGAGTGTATATATATATATATGTATATATATATATATACATGTATATATATATATACATATGTGTCTGTGTGTACATATGTATGGCCACTATGGGCTAAATCTACTGTTGGGCTTCAGTAATAGTATTAGCTATTAGCTTCACATGTATGTGTATATGCACACACACACACACATATATATATATATATATATATATATATATATATATATATCTGCCTTGGGTCAGGTTTAGGCAGCCCTTAGTAGCATAGATCGATTTCGTGACAGCAGCATGAGGTCTACGCTCAGTTAAACTTGAAGGTAGGAATACTCTCTATTTTTAGTCATTAAAAATATGTTTAGTCAGTCCTTAGTATAACTCTGTGTGATCTGCTGAGAGCGGTTTATAAAGATGTGTTGACAGCCCTGGCATTTTTCATAGCAATATTGAGAAACATTAATTGGCCTTCCGACTTCAGCACATACTGCACAGGGGCAAGCTGAGACAATATTAGAGGCGTCAGACGATACTGACAAGCAGTGTAGTAACTGTACCATATTATTGTGCCCCTATAACACAATGTGGGGTGCAGACAGCTCCAAGTAACTCAGGGGCAATGTATACATTTAGGCTGAGATAGTCCTCGTTATATTCTTAATGGAAGGAGCCTCTACACGTTTCTTCTGCACGTGGGTTATACGGTTTCTCATATATCAGGTCTCTTAACATGTCATTAACTGGCTACAAGGGCACCAGGCTTTCCTGTGCTGAATGTCATGGGACAACCATACAACCACAGAGTCCTATCATCTCTAAACATATCAGATGTATATCCGCCTGTCCTGCTTTTGAAGTAACCCTTTATAAAAACAGAAGGTTAGTGGTTTCTAGATATAATTATGGAGATAACACCTACAAAAACACCAGGATTCCCCCTGTTCATTAACAAGATTCCTGCTGCTAGTATCAGAAGGAAAACTGCCTGATCTCATCGGGAAAGTGTGCGGCTGCAGCATGTATCTCAGGGCAGGGCCCTCTCTTAAAGTATGGGTTTGTGTTTGTCTGTCGGTTCTAGTTTTGTCATACCCTTTGAATATATATGTTGTAAATTGTTGAGAAAGGCATGAACATTTTGTAGGCAGCCAGACCTTTATAGTTTGAAACCCAAATCTTTTGCTCAGTGCAATGTCAAATCAGTTGGCTGCTGGGTTCAAGCTAGCTGAGGCTTGAGGTTTAGAGAGTGTCTTTAATTGGCCTTTAACAGTCCCTCTGCTAGGTGTCTGAACCCAGAAGAGCCAGAGGTTGTCAAGCTTGTTTTGAGAAGCATGTTAGATTGATTATGCCTCTCTGTGGATCTATGGCTTTAAAACGCTTCTCCAAATTCCCTTTAGGCTGCTCTAATTTTAAGATTTTGTACCACTGCAACAAGCTTTTTGTATGCTATACTATATGTTTTGCCTGGAGACTCCAGGAGAAGTGCCGATTCTCCAGGTCGACAATCTAATCCTCCCTGTCGGGGTCCTCACACACACCCCACTCCCCTCCATTTTTGCCCCCCTTAAATGGGGCTGTGCCCCATGATGTTGCGGGAAGTCCCACTGACATGAGTGGACACTCCCACTGACATTGGTGGGTGTTCCTGCTGCACATAAATTGCTGTGGTGTCTAGATTAACAAGGACTTTAAGCAGCATTTACATGATCACTGGATCCTTTCTGTATTGTTTCCAGGTCAAACTAAGTTTCTGATAAACCATAGGGCTGGTTTCTTTCCATGTGAATGAAGTTAGAAGTTAACTATTTAAAATGTTTAAAGCAGAGAAACGAAGACTTTGCCAAATACTTAAAAAGTAACATCTGATAATAGGTATTACTGCATCACTAAATTTAAGCCGGGTTCTAGTAATTTCATTGGGCCTGAAGAGATGGTTGCTGTTAGCTTTGACAAGGCTAAGGTAAGAGTCATACTATTTTTAACACAACTTCACCATTTTTCAGTATATTGAAGCCTCTTCATGCTCTTCAGCGTATTTCTGATAAACTCTGCCCCCTTTTGATTGTTCGGTAGTCAAAGCACTAATTCCTGGAAAAAGAAATGGTCTTGGCTTGTGTAGGTTTGACTCCTGTGCTGTTTGGGATTGCAAAGGGATCAAATTATACAAACATACAGACTCTAGGACGTTATCTAGCATATTAGGCAAACTATGTCCTCAGCACAGGTTACAGCATAGAAGAGAACCTTGTGTTGACACCTAAGGAACCTGG
Organism: Spea bombifrons; assembly: GCF_027358695.1. NCBI lineage: Eukaryota > Metazoa > Chordata > Amphibia > Anura > Pelobatidae > Spea > Spea bombifrons. Next base: position 60,628,665 of record NC_071088.1, on the reverse strand, counting down.
TTCACCTGTATAATGGTATCAATGCCTTGTGGCAAAGTCTCTATTACTAAAAGTTTTAGGTCACTGTCAGAATTTCCACACTTTATTTCCAATACAGGAAGCAGTTAGTGCCTCTGCTTCTTGCGTGTAAGATGCTGTTACATTGTCTGCTGCTTGTCAAAACATTGCTGGTGTTGCCAAGAAGTCCAGCCTTCAATTAGCTGTGGATCTAGGATTTGGACTGTTCCTAGCAGGCATCTCACCCCTTAAGACTATATATGTCCAATCACACAAATTAAATGTTTTTACATAAAAGACCCTTTTGGTTTTCAGTGGAACATGGCTCAGCGTGCACAAATAAGATTAATGCACAAGTAGGTGTATAAAAGAGGAAATGTAAAACATTTTAGAAAACTTTCCATGTAATATGAGTTTCTCCATCAAAAATGGCTGAACCGACCCCTCCAAAGCAAAATGAAATCAATGAGATTTCCTGAATCACCTGGGTGGATTCCTCATTATATATAGAGAAGTCAATAAGCTGAAATACACCTGTGTATCGTTCAGAACTATATTTTGAGTTTGTAACTTTGACTCTGGACAGTTAATCTGTATTTTAAACAAGCAAGGTAGGAAGGTATGATTGGCAAATCAAAGTAAAATAAATGTAGCTCACACTTCCATAACCATATGTTACTATATTGTTACAGAGCCCAGTTGGTAACAATTTAGTCCTCAGAAACTAAGGACCTAGTGGTTTGCGCATGTAGAAGTATACCAGGGAAGAAGGAACGGAAGGTTGTAGGATACAGCACCCCTCTGTCCCTTTTTTCCCCAGAGTTGCCTCTTTTCTAGGAGCTTAGAAGGTTTGCTGGGTTTGCGTTTACTAGTGTTCTACAGCCCCAAACATCACGGTAATATGACTATAAACAGTAAATATGTTTATAAATTAAATGTCTAATAAAAATACATTACCTTTACAATTACCTTACTCAATCCTAAACATAGCTGCAAAGAGCTCACAGAGTAACAAAACGAGCTCACAGATTAAATCTTGGTAAAACCCTGTCACATTTCTAACAACAAAAAAAAAATGACCTCTTCGGTCATTTAAAATGTTTAAAAACATTCGTTTTTACACTTTAAAAAAAAATAGGTTTCTACTTCCTTACAGATATTGCATGAGCAACATGTAAATGTAAAATCTAACCAGGTGATTACACATGGATTTCTAGGTAGATTGCAAGGAAATTATTGGCCTAGATCAAACTTAATTAGCTTATCACCTCCTTTTCAGAAAAAAATCACTCAGTGCTGCCCCATAGAAATCTACTTGGATCGTTCCAGCGCACTTATATTGCACTGGGTTATAATAATTGTAACTTGCATTTTATGTGTGTATTTGGAAAAGAAAGTGATCACTATGACTTCAACTCTATGTTACACAACAGTTGAAACATGTACGAACAGTTTTTCAAATTTTTCTTCTCTTCTTTTTTTCGGAATTTTTATTCAACGCCCAATGAACTACTTGTTCTAGACAAAGAATATCAACAGCATGTAGTCCTCAATAACTTAATGTTTGTTTCCCAGGTAATTATGACAGAAGTACAACCTGTACTAGATTTTGCTTCATCTGCTCGAACGGGACGTAGGAATGCGTTACCTGACATACTAGGGTCTCCAGCAGGGGTTGCTCCCTCCGACCTTCCTCTCAAACTAGCAGAAATGTCTCTTAATACAGGTATGGTAACATGTCCCATAATGCCCTTTCTCTCTGTGTCACCCTTCAGTATTATGCCAGATTCCATTCCCCTCTGCCTATTTGCCCTGCAGTGGGTACAAAATCATACCCATGTAGATGGGTAGTCAGTGGCAGAATGGTGCTGGGATCTCCTACATCTGCTACATCTCATCTGTTTTCATTTGGATTGAAGTTTCTTAATTGTGGTTTCTCAATCATTTCTGTTTCATCCCCTTAATAGCAACGATTGCATACTACCTTATAGAGATATGACATAAATGTGCCATAGGTTTTAAATAATACTGGTTTAGTAGGAGGTAAATCACTGCCCCATTCTGAGGCTTTGCAGACTGAGGAGGATTTGAAATGCCATCTAGGTACAGATATCCTTGTGCCCTCCAACCAGAATACCAGGGAGCAGATGGAGCAGACGTTGGGGCATTTTGTGCAATATTGCACCTGGTCAGGATCTTGTGTCTTAAATTCTTTTTCTGTTTTTATGTGTTACATGTAGAGTGAATGGCATAGCATCATATAGCTGCTTTCACTATAAGATGTTACTCTCATTCTTATGTGTGTGTGAAGATTAATGTGGTTTTTTAATATGACATTTCCAAACAAAACCAGCAATAAATTTCCAAAATAGCCATTTGACTTCCTTCCTAGATCGAGGTGCAGACCTTCAATCCCCCTCGTCAGAGTTTCCGCAAGAGCCCTCACACAGCCCAGAACTCAAGGATGCTTCCTAGGCACATGAACCTTTCAAATATAGAGAGCATTTTTTTTCCTGCATACAGGCTGGAGAGGAAGACAAAGGCACCAAGATGGATTAGGACAAAAGGAACTGTCCATTTAACAAACAGCAAACCAGCTAGAATGTGTTGGATTGGACTAAGTGAGGTGGGAGGTGGACAGGAGCTCAAATTCGAAGAAGAGTCCTCCATACCCACATAAATGTGTGTGTAGCTATTTGGCTTTAACACCCTTATATCAACAGCAAGATTGCAGACAACATTTTACAGAAGGATTACTTTGAACATATGCATATAGTAGGATTTTATGTGGACAGTATACCTGCTTGTGTGTATATATGTATGTACAGATATACACTACAGTTACTGTGATCTTTTTTGTTAATATCTGTTCACTCAGATGTTTCTATGTAGTGCGTTTGTTGAAAGGCGGTGCAGAAAAACGTCATAACAATGATTATAAAATGTTTATTCATTTTGCTGAAAAAGCTTATATTTGTAATAACTTGTAAGAAGAGGCAGAAATGGAGTACAGGGGGGATCAGAGGAGTTCAGAAAGCAAAATTTGAACAATGGGTTACTGGTGGGGTACAGTGATATCAGGTGCAGAAAAAAATGAAGGAGAAAAAAGAGTTAAATAGGTGTGTGCAGGCTCTACATGTGGCAGTCCAGTTAGAGTTTTAGTGTTACAGAGAAATGTTCAAATGGGATAAAATGAGACCATTCATAGGACACATAATGCAGGTTGTGCTATAGCTGTACATGTGGGGGAGGGTGGTTGAAGTCCTTAATTACATAGTTACCTGGGTAGAATTAAAACGACTCAAAATCCACCAAGTTCAACCCTTCCATTCCCATAAAAAATAAGACTTTTACCTAATATTGTCCCAAAATCCTTGGCTCAAAAGGTCAGTCATATAGTTCCCTGGATCAACATTTGCTAAAGCGAAATGTTTCGATATTATTGTTTCTAGAAGGGTAGTTTCCAAGACACACTAACAATGCAGGATTGAATAATTACCACATTCTATTCCAATAGGGTGATTAAAAAAAGAAAATTTGAGGACTGGATTGGAAACCAAGTGGTAACCTAAGTTAATGTTAAACATTTCAGATACACATTGATTGAAAGAAAGACTTTCTAAATTGAGAGAAGTGATACAAAAATTCCCAGCTCTAAGTAATGCTATTAACTACATGCAAGGTCTATCACTGAAAAGGGGCTTGATAAAATCACTGTACATCCAGATTTAAACCCGATTTAAAGCAGAATCATTGGGTATACAAGGTCCCATTCCCAATAATGGTTCATACTCTATTAGACCAACTACAAATACCTGTATTTCTGCTCATTACATTTTTTTTTGTCCTTACTACAAAATGCCCCTTGTTGAATATACGCATTAAACTTATCAATGCCCTGCTGAAACTTACCGTTAAATGCGATAGCGTATTTTTCATTAAAACATTGGTCCCCTTTATATAATTTTTAAAAATGTAACTAACCCATCAATGTTATTAGCTAAGTTCATTCTGTATCATACTGGATCATTACATCTTTTTAACCTGTGGTTTCACAGCCTGAACCAACCCAAGTGGCTTTTCTTGTAAGAAGAGCTGATGCATAATGCATACTTACAAGGGAATAGTAAGCATCTCAGATTTTAGCATGATTAAATGATTTTTTTTTAAACTGCTTATTTTATGTTTTGATTTACAATTACATGAATTGTTTTGGATATACTTGAATTACAAAATATGTAAGTATTTTAACATAGGAAAGCCAAGATCTTTGGACAACATTATTGACAACCTTGAATATCTTCTGAAATAATTGGAAATGTACCTACTTTGTATTATCAGAATATTAGAACAAGATGTCCAAAACTATTGAACAAAAAAGATGCCCTTTCAACTAACTTTCACAATAATTGGCAACAGTTGGCCTCCAAGAGTAGTTTATAAGCTGCTTGCATCTGTCCATTGGCATTCTCCCACTCTGCAATTGCAATTTGTTCCGGATTCCATTTCCCAATTGCAGTTGTCTGCTGTTCCCAAAGGTTTTCAATCCGATTGAGATCAGGACTCTTTTGGATCAGTGCTTTTGGATGTGTGCTTTAGATCATTGTTGTGCTGTAGGACCCATGATCATTGATCCATACCTAGTTTTCTGACACTGGGTAGTACATTTTACTGTAAAATGTCTTGGTGAACCTCTGATTTCATAATTCCCTATTTAGGTTAAAGGCCTCCATTATCAGAGGCAGTGAAACAACCCTATTACAAATCATCCACCATATTTAACTGTAGCTTACAAGCTTCATTTTGATGGCCTTTAAACATATCTTTGGTCTGCCTTGCCAAAGATCTCTACTTTGGTTTCATCCGTCCATATTACATTACATTTATTTATAAATCGCCGGCAGATTCCGCAGCGTTGAATGTTTCCAGTATTTTCTGGTTTCAGTAGGTAAATGTTGTCAAAGATCAGTTGTGCCTTTTTATGATTTGCTTTCAACAAAGGGTCCTCCTTGACCTTCGAACATAAAGGGAATAAAAGTGGTCCTTTTAAGCATTAAATGCATAAACGATTGGTTCTTTGAAGCTATGTGGGCACTGACAATTTATTAAAGGTGAGTCTGATTTCATAGCAATAACATCTTAGTTCTTCTCAAATTGATTTGTTTTTTTTCTAGAGGGTAATATTTCCATTTTTATACCTCCAATCTACTTTTTAACTGTCATTGTTTTATCCTGTGCTGTTCTGTATCAAACACATGAGTGTATGTGTTAGTAGATATTGTATACAATGCGCAAAATATTCAAGGGTGCCAATAATATTGATCATGTCTGTACAGTATATGATTTATTCCTGTACTAATTCATTTAAGATGGATTGGTTTGTCACCTACCCTATTATACTAATGTTAAATCATCCATACAGAGTCCCTAATGGAACTCTTAGTATTTACAAGACTAAACACATATAACATTTTATTAAGTTGAGTTGCGGATAGGAAACTACTTTCTACTTTCCAATGTATTATAATTTTGTAACAAAAAGTTGTTTGCTGCACAAGAAGACTGTATATTTTCTGATGCATTGTTAATATTTAATTATGTATCTCCCACATTTATACTTCAATAACATATCTGTGATTTTCAGATTTTCAGGATGATGTCCCTTGTGTACAAATGTGCATTTTAAAATAAATAACTTTTCTGCAATTTGTCTTCTCTCGATTGCACTATAAAGTCACATTGATAAATGTGTATTTTTCATTGAAACATTGATCCCCTATATATTTTTTATATATATTTAATTAAACCATCACTGTTATTAGCTGTATCACAATGGATCATTAAATCTATTTAACCTGTGGTTTTTATTAACTCAGTTCACAGCCTAGAAGGACTGAGCCTTGAACCAACCCAAGTGGCTTTTCTTGCAAGAAGAGCTGATGCATAATGAATATTTACAAGGAAATAGTCAACATCATAATTTCTGCCCTGTCTCGTTATCACTCCCCTTTCTCATTATCTCTCTTCTTTCCCTTAATCTCTCCCCTCCTCTTTGATCCTCCTCTTGCTCATTATCTCTCTCATTTCTCTTTATCTCTTCTTTCTCTTTATCTCTCTATTTTCTCCTTCTCTCTCCTCCTCTTTAATCCCCTTTCTCATTATCTATCCGCCATATCTTTATCTTTCCCATTTCTTTTTATCTCTTGCTCAGTCGTAGAAGCACCGGAAGGTCATGTCATGCCGATGCTCTGTCATTGAAGCCCCGGCAGAAGTGCTGGCAGCAGCAGAGGTTGTCTGTGTGCATCCGGCAAACGTTCAGCGGCTGCCAGAGAGGAGGATCCATGGCTCCTGCAGTGCTGCGGGGGATCCTCCTCTCTGGCAGCCACGAATTACGTGTTACTACATTATTATTTAACTATTATAACAATTTTTACCTTATTCTATGTTTTATTTAGTTTATATTTTAATCATATTGTGAATATTAAGCTGGGGTAATTTGACTAGCATGGTTGAATGCATGGTTGAATGCAGTACCTGTATTCAACCTGCAGGGAGAGCTCAGATTTCTCATGAACATGTTGCTGGGTGAAGTGGGGTGGCTCCACGGCAATCACAGAGCTCCACAGCAATACAAATCACAGTAGCTTTGCGTATATTTCAACTCACAATGTTTTTTTTTCTTTCAATGCAGTATCTCCTTTTTTTATATATAATAATATATAATTATCATTTTATTTTTAAGCGCTCCAACTTGTATTTTTGCCATATTTGTATATGCTGTATGATTGTTTTTTGACACAGTTAGGGGAATATTACTGCACATGTTTTATCTACTTCTTTATACACCTTCACCAAGACATATTCTGGGCGTGGCTGAAATGTGCTGTTCCACAGGGGGGTCTTAAAATATCCCCAGGTAAGTGCTACATCATGTAGAGATAAATAAAAGGAACCAACTTGTCATTTTGTTTTTCTCCCTAATTGTTCTTACCTCTTAAACTGTGTTTAAAAGTTTATTGAAATACTACAGTTGCCTAAAAAGAGTCCTGTCATTTCTCCAAGGCCCTTTATCACAGCGGTCCGGCCACCATACAGCCCCGCTCACCAACCATTTCATGCTCTTACTTGGGAAGCAGCAAAGCTTTACAGATCATAATACAGTTATGGCCACACTAGAGTGTTATAGAGCCAGCTGTAATGGGAGTGACGTGTGATGTGTTTTGTGTGATAGGATCCAGTGGGGGAGCAACGGAATCGACGGAGACATGCTCCGGGATTAGGGATAAAAAGGTATGTGTCTGCCTGGGTATGTTAGTGTCTGTCTGCCTGGGTATGCATGTTAGTGCCTGCCTGGATATGCATGTTCATGTGTGTCTGCCTGGATTTGCATATTAGCATCTGTCTGATTATGTTAATTGGGAAATCTTAGAAAAGCCCTGCGTTTCCAGGTCTCCTGATCAGTTCTAAATTCTACCAGGGGTAAATCGGTGTGGCTATGCCCATTACCCGTCTACTTTGCCCTCATCCCTGCCCACATGTTATGTTTATGCACTATGGGAGCTTACCACAGTGAACTACTTCTGGCACAGATGTCTCTGCCCACTCTGCTGTCCAGCAGTGTAAGGGGTAAATGAGTAATTCACCCTTCATTGCTTCATGCATGCAACATACTGCAGAGATGTTAACAATGAGTAACATGATGTAAAAAATGCTGACCTCCATTCACGGAGGAGAAGACGCTCTGTGCAGTGTGCATTAAGTCCGCAGACCGCAGAAAAGCTAATAATAGCTTGCTGCTGGCTGCAGCGTCCTAAAGCATTTCTTGGGGCGGCCTCTTCAAAAGTGCCACCTGGGGCAATTGCCCCACTCTGCTCCATAGTAGGGCCGGCACTGGAAACATACCATTGCAGGTAAGATCAACTGGAAATCACATGTAAACTCAGCACTGATGGTATAGATCAAATAAACACACATACCCAACTTTGCAGGTATAGATCAATTGGAATTTGCATAAAAACTCAGCAATAAAGGTAAAACCCCATAAATTACAGGCACAGATCACAGGTTGTATACCAAAAAGCCAGCCCTGGCATCCACACTGCCCAAATATAACCTGACCAGCACCCAGATAATACACATAGGACCTGCCATCTTTGTCACCAAACAGCCTGGCCTGTGCCATCTCTGTCACAGAAACACCCTGCCTGTGCCATCTTCCACAAATCCATCTATGATACACTTTTACAGTCACTCACTAATTCACACTTTCATTCACATAATCGTTTATTCTCTAACTCACACAAATCATTTACACATATTCATTAATTCATTCTCACAAATTCATTAATTATCTCCCTCATTCAGACAATTCATCCGCACATTAATTTATACTCTCCCTCATTCAGAAAATTCATCCACACACTAATTAATTTATTCTCTCACTCAATCTCACTCTTTATTCATTTCAATATATTTATTTCAATATAACCTACCACTCCCCCCCTTTCTCATAATCTATCCCTCTCTCCCTTCCTTCTCATAACCTACCCCCTCTCCCTCCCTTCTCATTACCTACCCTTCCTCTCCCTCCCTTCTCATTACCTACCCTTCCTCTCCCTACCTTCTCATTATCTACCCTTCCTCTCCCTACCTTCTCATTATCTATCCCCCTCCCTCCTTACCCCCCCTTTGTACTTCACTTACCTTCCAGCAGTCCTGCGGCGAGAGTCTTCAGTCTTGAGACTTCAGTCAGCCGTTGGTGCCTGGCTTTGTATCCTACGAGTCATCGTTTTCTACCATGCAATGTTTTGTTTGCTCTTGGTTATTGTTATTGTTTTTGGTTAATTTATTGTGTTTCTAGGCACAAAATTACATGTGCCGAGTTCTGGTTTATGCAAAAACAAAAAAATTGGGAGAAGCATAGCTCTTTTCAAATGGTGATGTACGATTCCATTTTATGTTCTGTCTGTAAGGTGTCTGGGAGGGCTGGCTGGGACCCCTCTGGACCGACCTGTTCCGGCTTCTTTTCTGTATGGTCTCTTCCTCCGCGGGGCATCGGGTGAATACCTGGCTCCGTTGCCATAATAGATATGATGCAAGCCGATACTAGGTGTGATGCGCCGTCCTCCTTGCGTATTGTGTCGTGGAATGTAGAAGGTTTAAACACCCCTGTTAAGCGTAAAAAAGTTCTCACCCATCTCAAGCGTATGCGTCCGGATGTTATTTACCTCCAAGAAACCCACTGGTGTGACCCTGTCAAAAACACGCTAAAGGCGCCATGGTTGCGCGCTTGTTATTCCGCTATGTACACCAAGAAGTCTAGGGGTGCCACTATCCTCCTCTCCAAAAAGTTGCCTTTCGTTGTCGAATCAGAGATTGCTGACCCGGAAGGGCGATACATTATTCTTTGGGTCAAATTGTTTAATGAATCCTTTACCTTTGTCAATTTATACGCCCCGAATTCTGACCAGTCCGCTTTTATGGCCAAAGTTTACTCGCTATTACTGGAGATTGCGGCCCCTAATGTGATTTTGGGGGGTGATTTTAACTTAGTGGCTAATGTCACTTTGGATGTCTCTGGCCCTTCCTCCCGCCCTCTCGGGCTCTCCTCCCTACCCTTGCTGGATCACCTCCGTTTGCGGGATGCCTGGAGGTTTCTTAATCCAACAGACAAACAATACACGTTCTACTCCCATCCCCATAATTCGTTTTCCCGGCTGGACTACCTGTTCCTGCCTGAATTATTGCTGCATAGGTTGGAGGCTGCTCACGTGGGCCAGATAGTGATCTCTGATCATGCTCCCATCTGGATGGAGATCTCTCTAACCTCCCCATATCGGGTGTCCCGTAATTGGCGGTTTCCTAGCTACCTTTATACTTCAGAAGCATTTAAGCAATTCCTGATTGCCAAATGGAATGACTATGCTGATGATAACCATGTCCATCTTGACGACCCGGATTTATTCTGGGGTGCCTCTAAACCAGTTCTCAGGGGCCATATTATTGCTTAAGCTAAACTTGTCCGCCTTACGGACGATCTCTCTGCGGCGTATGCTGCTCACAAAACCCATCCTAGTCTTGATACCCTGAAAACATATAAGGAAATCAAATCTCTCTACGATGCCTGGGTTACTGAGAAGGCGCAGCTTTCCCATAATTATACTCGCAACGCCTTTTTTCGCTGGGGTAACAGGCCCGGTAAGCTCTTGGGCAACCTTATCCGCCACTCTAAATTTAAATATCATAGTGTAAATCAGCTTCGTGATGGTTCTCAATCGGTCGTGACTGAACCCGATAAAATCACGCAACTTTTTGCTGACTATTTTGAGGATTTTTATTCCTCTGAATCCAATGATCCTGATATGATGCTTCAACTGTTTCGCCAGGCTGGTATTCCTAAATTGACGCCTGACGACCGAGAACGTTTGGTTACGCCTTTCACCCCCTCCGAAATTGCGGCTGCCATAAAGTCCCTCCCTAACGGTAAATCCCCGGGACCAGATGGCCTGGGTGCCGAATATTATAAATTATTTTCTACTTATTTACCAACACATCTTACTGATGTTTTTAATGGATTTCTGCAGGGAAAGATACCCCCGAAGGAGTTTACGGCTTCCCGCATTATAGTTATTCCGAAACCCAACAGGGACCCTGCTTTGCTGTCCTCTTATCGCCCCATCTCCCTGCTGAACCAGGACCTTAAAATTTATGCTAAAATCATGGCTTCTCGACTACAACCTGTTTTAATGAAGCTTACCTCCCCCTCTCAAACGGGTTTTGTTAAGGGCCGCCACTCTACGCGGAATATTAGAGGACTTATTTCCGCAATTTTTACTGCTAAACTTACAAATAGTACAGCCTCCATTGTGATTAGTTGTGATGCTGATAAGGCTTTTGACAGAATTTCCTGGCCTTATCTTGTTAGTTTTTTTAAATTCCATCATTTTGGCTTGCCCTTTATACAGATGTTTCGTGCACTGTATCATTTGCCTATGGCCCAAGTCACAGTGAATAATGTGAATTCCCGCTGGTTCTCTCTAGGCAGGGGTACTCGTCAGGGCTGTCCTCTGTCCCCTCTTCTGTTTAATCTAGCACTTGAGCCCCTCATACGAATTGTTGAGCGTTCCGTTGAGCTTGAGGGTATCCGAGTCGGTGAGGTTGAGCTTAGGATCGCTGCCTTTGCTGACGATCTTCTGTTATACCTTTCCAACCCCAAAGCGGCCATGCCGTTCCTTCTTAATCTGTTTGACTGTTTTCATAAAGCCTCTGGATTTCTCATAAATAAGCTCAAAACAGAGGCGCTGTCTATTTTTCCTCAGGCTAAACGTGGCTGGGGAGGGACATTCCCCTTCAATTGGACCCAACTTCCCTCTTTAAAATATCTGGGTCTCACTATTCCCACTAATTTGGCGCACCTCTATAAACTCAACTTTTCGCCTCTGTTGCGTCAAATGGAGGAGTCCTTCAAAACGTGGTCCAAATTTAACCTCTCCTTCTTGGGACGCTGCCACTTGTACAAAATGGCTTTTTTCCCCAAACTTTTATATCCGCTCCATATGTTACCTCTTACCTTAAGGAAGAAGGATATCCAACATCATAATGCACTGCTGCGTAAATTCCTGTGGTGTAATAAAAAAGCTAGAATTTCCCTGTTTAAACTCCAACAGCCTGCTCGCAATGGGGGGGTGAATTTGCCTAATCTGTTGGACTATAATTTGGCTTCTAATTATCGCTTTGCGGCTGATTGGTTGCGTGGCGGGTCTAAATTTACCAACGTGTCCCTGGAACAAGGCTTGTCTCCTACCATTTCTTTGGCCTCTCTCCTGCATCTATCTACAGTTGACCTGCCCGCGGAGGTCGTATCCAACCCGTTGCTGTATCATACTGTTAAGGCTTGGGGGCGTGTTAGGCGGCGCTTGGGCCTGGAGGTCCACTATTCTAAGTTTCTGCCTTTGGTCCGTAACCCGCAATTCCAGCATGGGAGGGAGGATATTGTCTTTCGACGCCTGGCCAGGGTGGGGGGTCGCACCATTGGCGATTTTCTGGATCCACGCGGGGGTAAACTGTTGTCCTTTTTGCAGCTCCAATCTAAATTCCCTACTGTTCGCGTTCACCCTATTCACTACTTTCAACTTCGTCATTATATTAATTTCCTGCTCCCTCATCTCTCTGGGGCTAATTCTAACAGTCCCTTGGACCAGGTAACGGTATTGTCCCCTGTCATACTGCTCAAGATATCTACTATCTATAGTCTGCTCCGGCCTGTCCTCGATTGGGAGTCTCACGGCGCAGGTCTTCCCTCCTGGAGGGCTGACTTTCCAAACCTACCTCCGAGCCAGATTCTCCGGGCTTATATGTTCAATTCTAAAGTCCTGGTTTCTAGGGATTATAGTGAAATGTTCCTCAAGATTGTGCATAGAGCGTATGTCACCCCTAAACTTCGGTTTTTAACGGGCTTAGCGGATCACTCCCGCTGTTTAAAATGTCAATTGCCTGAGGCCGATCTCATGCATGGCTTGTGGTCTTGCAGTTTTATTACCCTATTTTGGGATGCCCTACAAACATATATCAATGACACTCTGGGCATTCGCTTTGCCCTCTCTGTTGAATTGGCTATTTTTGGTATATTCCCTGACCACATTCCCCCACCTGTAGCGCGGGCTAAATTTCTCTTGCTTATACTTTCCGCAGTGGCAAAACGGGCAATATTGTCCCAATGGATTGCTCCTCAACCTCCGTTGCTTCCGCTGGTTCTGTCGCGACTGCAATTTGTGTTCCATATGGACTGGCTTGAGGCTGTCCTCCATAAGGAAAGCAAAGTTAAATATCTTTTCAGTCGCTGGTCCCCATATATCGCAACTTTAGATAACGCCACCAGGTTGTCCCTGTTTCAAACGTTCAATACCACGGAGTGGTATTGTCTTCAGGTCCTCAAAGGTTTTCGCCCCATACCGGGGTTCTGATCTAGTTACGGATCACGACATATCTGTGTTGTGGCTAGGTGTTCTGTGATTGAGGAAGTGTTTTTTTTTTACCTGCACTGTATGTGTTTTTGGAATTGTGCATTACTTGTACCCGTATGCATCTAATCTGTCACCATGTCTCTGTGTACCATTGTTTCTATATTGTATGCTTTGTCTTCTCCTTGTAATAAAGAAGTTATAAAAAAAAAAAAAAAAAAAAAAAGTGGCCATTAGGAAGTAATAGTATTTCCGAACTGGGAGAGATTTACACACCAATATGTGATATTAGGCTGTGAGCTTTCAGAAATGGTATTTAATGCAGGGGCATAACTAAAAACCACATGGACCACGTGTAAAATTGCCTGGAGCAAGCAACATGTCCCACAGTTTCAGCTTTGCCCCCAAACAGCTTGTGAGTGCCACGTTTGCCCTAAGCAGCTTATCAGTGCCATCCTATCCTCAAACAGCCTGTCTTTGTCAGTGCCCCCAAACAGCTTATATGTGCCTTCTTTGCCCCCAAACAGCTTATCTGTGCCATCATTGCCCCTTGCCCCCTTCAACATACTAGTTATATGTAGGTGACTGACAAAAGGTTTCTAAGGAGAAGAAAATATAATGTTCCAATTATATAATTGTTCCATGCCCCGGAGATCAATCCACTATTATACTCACCTATAAGGACCTATAAGGTCTAATTTGTCTCCTCTTCTTGGCTGCCTCTATTGAAACAGAAAGCTTAAGCAGGAAGCATACTTAAGCACAGTTCTTGCAAATGCTCTGTAGAGCTCCGGTTAATTTCATTATGCTTTAAATTCCTTTAGTGCCGCACATTGAAGTTCTACGTTCAAACATTAACAACATTCTTTATTGGGATCAACGTAGACATTTATTGTTTAGTGCTAACACATATCAATAAAGGGCACGTTGTATAACAAATCTGAACAGTCATAAATTAATTGTCAAGATCTAATAGTATAAGTATGTTGCCCACATATACACAGTCTGTACAAGCACTTCTGATACTTTCTCTGTGATGGTAAATGTCTAACCACTAGCCAATCACGATACAGTACTGCTGACCACACAAGTGATTTCACTTGCAAAAAATAATCGCTACCAGCTGCTCTGGACTACCACCAATAAAATTTGGATGATGTCCAACATATAAATTTCTGTCCACAGTAGCTTTATAAGCTACTGTTTGTCTATTATTCAAATCTGGGAGTCTGATTTGTCTAGTTAACATACTTTTTGGTCTGATAAGAGATTTTAAAAACTGATCCTGCAATTGACAGTTCTATGTACATTTTTTTCATGTCACTAGGAGGACGCATCGTATAATGTGAAATCGTTCGGCAAGTCTGCAAAGTTTTGCATTCCAGGCTGTTTTAAAGAAACAGTTGGGTCTTTTGTTTAATTTAAAGGCCTGCTATAGAAAAACACTGTGCTGGGAAGAGAAAATCTATGGTATGTTCCTACGCCCATCTAGTTCCATGCAGCAGCACTCTAGGCTGACTACCATATGTTGAATGAAGCCTGAAAAATGTAGATTTGTTGAAATATGTGAACAGTTGTACACACATGCGCAGACATATAGCCCTACTGCCTGGAAAAAGGAGGTAGCTGCCAGTGAGTAACCATGTAGCATTTGTGAAACAATGCTCTCAGTGTGTCATGATAGATTAATTGTACAGGGGTATTTTTGTAATTTGTTCTTTATGGGCATTGGGGTTGTTGTCAAAGGTTCCTTCATCTACGATGGACTTTTTTCCCAGGGAAAAACAGGCCTAGAGATGTACCTGGCAATTTCAGCACTGATGCTGTGCCATCACACTGACCCGTCTGCGTTTGGATCACTGCATAATGATAGAAGATATACAGTACCCTTGTTAGTGTCTGGATCTCCATATACAGTAATGATAAGTCATCCTGTACCACCATTGTGTCTGGCTCACTATTTAATGATTGGTGTTATGGTGTACCACTGTCAGGGAGTGTCCTAAAGTCATGCAACGTGGAGTGGATCTGCACTTTTTTGGCTCCGCTCTCAACCACTCACAACTTTTTTTAGGAAAAGGAGGTTACAGTTTAAACTTATACAAGAGAATACATAGCATTTTAATGCTACTTAGAATGGAAATCATCAATAAAATAAAGCAATACAGTGTCAATGTTAGACATTTAACATTTCCTTAATGTCTGGTTTCCTATCCCTTTTTCATCCTTTGTTTACTTGTCTCAACTCGACTGTAGTTCACAGCTTTGTGATGTCCATCCAGAATTCTGCCTTTATTTGGCCTTGCTTCCTTTGTGCCTTTTTTGTTTTGTCTTGTTCCATGTTGTCGGATGTTCATGCTTTTTCCTTATATTATCTATTCCGGTTGTCTGTGGCTCTGGTGTTTATTAACTTTTTTGTCTCCGGTGCTGATTTCTTCTCTTAAAGGGCCCTAGCTGTGCATTTCCCTTTAGTGCCCCTACTGTGTACAACCTTTGACTTCCTGTGAACAATGTCTCTCTGAAGTATTACTGCAATGGCTTCACATATACTATATAACCAAAACTATGTAGTCACTTGCCATCACATCTATATGAGCTTGTTGGACATCCTATTCTTTTTTAACTTGAAAAGTTTTTTGCACTGAACATACATGCAGCATGACATATATGAGTGAAAAAGATACAATACCTACATAAACATAGTATTAGTGTATAAACAAAAAGAAAATAATAATGAGAGTTAAGCTTTCATATTGCCACAGTCCATTAAGAAAAAAAATTCTCAATGATGACATTATTAGGAGCTTGCATTGTCGGAAACATTATGTACATTGCAAATATTTAAGTTATCACTTTATCAATGAGCTGCACAGTAACAAGAGCGACCTTAGCTTGTGATAGGACTTAATAGTGTTATTAAGTGTGTGGGACATTTCCTCCATGCCCCTATGCTGTTCTACAAGTAATTTAATATCAGCTATAGATGGGATGTGTGCGGACTTGCAGAACCCATGTAGGTTACACAACATAACATACTGCACAGTAGACACACAAGATATGCAGCTAAATGCTAATTATCATAACCATAATTATCTTAAAGAACAAGCCTAGACCTAGATACCCCAATAATATTCTCTTGCACCCCCCACCCCATATGACATAATATTCAGGGGCTCAGAACCAACCCCCGGAGTATTGCGGGGGAATATGTAGAAACTAGACTTGGGCACCAGGGGGCTCTTCGTGTTCGTCTTCGTGCTCGTCTTCGGCAAAAAAAAAAACTTCGTATTCTGCGAATATTCGCCTGGTCCTGTCTTCTCTTCGGGCGAATATTCGCGGACATTCTTCGTGCTCGGGTTTTCTTCGTTTTCCCCGGTTAAGGGGTTAAAACGGGGTTAAAGCCGCTCTGGCGCCAGGAGTTTAAATGTCCGTATGAGCAACTCTATTGGTCGTCAGCAGGGGGCTCGTCTGCCATTGGTTGATGGCAGACGAGCCCCCTGCTGGCGACCAATAGGGTCGCTCGTACAGACTGTTATACTCCTGGTGCCGTAATTGTTCGGCAGATCCCGCTGGTCTCCCTGTTCTATCATTTATTAACTGATAGAACAGGGAGACCAGCGGGATCTGCTGGGTAAGTTGCAGCATTGGGATTTTAAAAGTCTGCACGAGCGACTCTGTTGGTCGCTCGTGCAGACTTTTAAAACCCCAATGCTAGAATTTACCCGGCACATCCCACTGGTCTCCCTCCCTGTTCAATTAATTAAATGTCCGTACGAGCGAACAATAAAGTCGCTCGTACGGACATTTAACTATCTGAACAGGGATGGAGATCAGTGGCATCGGCAGGGTAAGTTGCAGCATTGGGGTTTTAAAACCCCAATGCTGCAACTTGCCCTGCCGATGCCACTGGTCTTTAACTAATTGAACAGAGAGGGAGACCGATGCCACTGGTCTCCCTCCCTGTTCAATTAGTTAGTCCGTGCCGGGTTAAATGTCCGTACGAGCGACCAATAAAGTTGCTCGTACGGACATTTAACTCTGTACAGGGAGGGAGACCAGTGGCATCGGCAGTGTAAGTTGCAGCATTGGGGTTTTAAAACCCCAATGCTGCAACTTGCCCTGCCGATGCCACTGGTCTTTAACTAATTGAACAGGGAGGGAGACCGATGCCACTGGTCTCCCTCCCTGTTCAATTAGTTAGTCCGTGCCGGGTTAAATGTCCGTACGAGCGACCAATAAAGTCGCTCGTACGGACATTTAACTCTGTACAGGGAGGGAGACCAGTGGCATCGGCAGGGTAAGTTGCAGCATTGGGGTTTTAAAACCCCAATGCTGCAACTTGCCCTGCCGATGCCACTGGTCTTTAACTAATTGAACAGGGAGGGAGACCGATGCCACTGGTCTCCCTCCCTGTTCAATTAGTTAGTCCGTGCCGGGTTAAATGTCCGTACGAGCGACCAATAAAGTCGCTCGTACGGACATTTAACTCTGTACAGGGAGGGAGACCAGTGGCATCGGCAGGGTAAGTTGCAGCATTGGGGTTTTAAAACCCCAATGCTGCAACTTGCCCTGCCGATGCCACTGGTCTTTAACTAATTGAACAGGGAGGGAGACCGATGCCACTGGTCTCCCTCCCTGTTCAATTAGTTAGTCCGTGCCGGGTTAAATGTCCGTACGAGCGACCAATAAAGTCGCTCGTACGGACATTTAACTCTGTACAGGGAGGGAGACCAGTGGCATCGGCAGGGTAAGTTGCAGCATTGGGGTTTTAAAACCCCAATGCTGCAACTTGCCCTGCCGATGCCACTGGTCTTTAACTAATTGAACAGGGAGGGAGACCGATGCCACTGGTCTCCCTCCCTGTTCAATTAGTTAGTCCGTGCCGGGTTAAATGTCCGTACGAGCGACCAATAAAGTCGCTCGTACGGACATTTAACTCTGTACAGGGAGGGAGACCAGTGGCATCGGCAGGGTAAGTTGCAGCATTGGGGTTTTAAAACCCCAATGCTGCAACTTGCCCTGCCGATGCCACTGGTCTTTAACTAATTGAACAGGGAGGGAGACCGATGCCACTGGTCTCCCTCCCTGTTCAATTAGTTAGTCCGTGCCGGGTTAAATGTCCGTACGAGCGACCAACAAAATCTGGCAATTCAACCAAGCAGCTCATTTTTGGCAGTATCGTTGTATTGTGCTCCTTGAAACACTGTCTTTTTCAGAGCAGACTTAATGGGCCGAATGGTTCTTATCTGCTTTTACTTTCTATGTTTCTATATGTTTCGGTGTTATAAAGTGCCATTACCTTGTTACACTAATTTCCATTTAAAAAGCCACAGGTGTGGGAAATTAACCTTTAATTTTACCTGTGGGTGTCACTTTGTATGTCTGTATGTCAAGCGTGAAGAAAGTGAAAGGATGAAACCCCGTGTCAAAAAATAAATGTGAGAAAACAAAAAGAATACTTTCCTTTCCTTTGACCGAGTTTACAGCTGCAGCCCTAAAAACACTCTCCACGGAATGTTGAAAAATGGTACAAACAAGACTTCTGTCTAGGGGCGCCTGTAACCATCGATCTCAATGAATCGGGAAAACAAAAACAAAAAAAGGTTTTGTCTCAGTCAGCCGTCTACAGAACAAAGAGGCACCCAGGATCTACTGGATTCATATCAGGAAATACATCAGAGACAACTGCAACTCCAGGAAATACAGCAGATATGCTTGATATATCCATCTAAATGTGAGTGCAACCCATTACTGTGCATGTATTAGTTTTGAAAGATATCATCCTATGGTAGATATATTTATTTTCTTCTATGTCCGTGGGGTTGATGAACTGACACACACACCAAGGAGTTTGCTTTTGGAGGCCCGAATGACTCATATACATTGTGAGTGCAATAATTGAAGTTTGTCCTGAAGTTCCAAAGTGTTTGACCATATTATTTTTTGTTTTCCCAATTCATTGAGATCGATGGTTACCAGCGTGCCTAGACAGAAGTCATGTCTGTAACAAGGCCAGACATTCAAGGGTTATGAGATATATAGTTCATAAGGTTGAACATAGACCTAAGTCCATCAAGTTCAACCCTTCTACCTAACATTCCTATTCTTGATCCAAAAGAAGGCAAAAACACCCCTAATTAAGATAATTTGAATTCTGGGGAAAAAAATTCCTTCTTGACTCCAAGAGGCAATCGGATTTCTCCTTGGATCAAGAAGCTCTAAAGTATTAATGTTATTCTATTTATAGCCCTGTATGTCATGCCTTTGTAAAAAAAAAAAAAGCATTTGCTCTGAAAAAAACCTCGTCTTATAATCGAGCAAATACGGTAATTTTGTAGCCCTCCTTTGCACTTTTCTTAGTTCCATAATGTCCTTTTTAAGGACCGGTGCCCAGAACTGTACTGCATATTCTCTGTAAAGAGACAAGATAATATCCTCCGCCCTTAAATCAATACCTCTTTTTATGCATGCCAAAACCTTATTGGCCCTCGCAGTTGCTTTTGCGCACTGTTGTCAAGTCTGTTGTCAACCATTATTCCAAAGTCCTTCTCATTGGTAGTTTTCCTCAAGGATATTCCATTTAAAGAATAGGTCGCATTTTTATTATTTTTACCATAATGCATAACTTTGCATTTCTCTATATTGAACCTCATCTGCCACTTGCACGCCCAGTCCCCAACTCTGTCTAAATCCTCCTGCAAAGAAGAAACATCAAGATTAGTCTGAATTACCCGGCCTAATTTTGTGTCATCAGCAAGAACTGTGACATGGCTCTCAATGCAGCTTGGGAGATCATTTATAAATAAAGTAAAAAGAAGAGGACCGAGGACAGACCCCTGAGGCACTCCACTTAATACCTGCGTACAGGCTGAGAAACATCCATTCACAACAACCCTCTGCATTCTATCTTTTAGCCAATTTCTGATCCACATACAGACATTTGCCCCTAAGCCTATTTCTGTTAATTTATAGAGTAGCCTTTTATGCGGAACCGTATCAAACGCCTTGGCAAAGTCCAGATAAATCACATCTACAGCCACCCCCAGGTCTATATTTTTACTAACTTCTTCATAGAATGCTAATTGGTTGGTTTGACAAGACCGGTCTTTCACAAATCCATGTTGTCTTCCACGAATTGGATTATGGATCAAGGTATGATCTTGAATGTATACCTTTAGCAACCCTTCAAATAATTTCCCCACTACAGATGTTAAGATTACTAGCCTGTAATTGACCGGTTGAGATTTTGATCCCTTTTTAAATATGGGCACAACATCTGACTTGCGCCAATCTAATGGAACTATGCCTGAACGGAAAGAATCCCTAAAGATTAATACTAATAATGGTTGGGCCAGAAATAGGCTTAACTCCTTCAGCACCCTTGGGTGTATACCATCTGGTCCAGGGGCCTCGTCTACCTTAACATTATTTAATTGCTTGAGCACTTTTTCTTGTGTCAGCCAATCCCATGTTTGCTGCAACGGTTCCTTAAAATTAGCCAGCAGGGGCTCCGTCATTGGTTCTTCCTTGGTATAAACAGAAGAAAAAAAAATATTTAAGATGTCCGCTTTCTCTCTGTCCTCACTAACCAAAATTCCAGTTTCAGATAATAAAGTACCAACATTCTATAACTTTTTTCCATTTACATACTTAAAACATTTCTTGGGATTGGTTTTACTTTCCTTTTAGCCATTTCCAGTTTAGCCATTTTAATCGCCTTTTTGCAGGCTTTGTTGGCATAAATGATACTACCGACCCCTCGCTTTTATAATGCTTAAATGACAATTGTTTATTCCTTATTTCAGGTTTTACTTTCCAGGTAAGCCACATTGGTTTTGATTTGCTTCTTTTGTATTTGTTTCCCATAGGTATATATTGGCATGTGTAACTTTGCAATGTGTGCTTAAAGGTATTCCACTGTCCCAGAGAACAATCCATCCCAGTCTATACATTCCATGGTTGACCTTAGCCTGTTAAAGTTTGCCCTTCTGAAATTGTGTTTTGGTAGAGTAGTTACCCATTTGGTTCTTGGTCACTATTCCCCAAGTGTTCTCTTACTTTGATGTTTGAGATAGTTCATCATTGTTAGTTATTACCAGATCCAGACAGGCATCCATTCTGGTTGGGGTCTCTACTAATTGTGACATAAATTGGTCCTATTCCAATCTATATCTGGGTAATTAAAATCTCCCATGATTCAAATTGAAAAGGCTGCAAATAGGAATGAAGTTTTAAATAGCAACTGATCTCCCCCCTCATTACTAATGTTGGGTGGCTTGTAGCATACACCCACAAGTATGTGCGACTCTTTTTACTATCTAGGTTAATCTCCACCCACAGCGTCTCCACATTACTACTGTCATCATACACAGCTTCCTTAATACTGGGCTTTAGTTTAGGGTTTGCATATAAACAAATCCGTCTCCCATTTCTATTTACTCTGTCCCTTCTAAAAAGTGAATATCCTTGTAAATTTACTGACCAGTCATGCGTATCATCCAGGGCCGGCCTGACAATGGAGCAGAGTGGGGCAACCGCTCCAGGCGGCACTTTTGAAGGGGCGGCACTTTGCACCGAGAGCGAGCAGGGAGACTCACCGCAGGACTGCTGAAAGGTAAGTACGGGGGGGAAGAGGAAGGGTAGATAATGGGGGGGCGGCAGGGAGAGGAAGTATAGATAATGGGGGGGGCAGGGAGAGGAAGGGTAGATAATGGGGGGGGTCGGCATCTTAAACTTCGCCCCAGACGGCATTTTGTCTTGGGTCGGCCCTGGTATCATCCCACCTCGTTTCCGTGATACCGATCAAGTCATATTGTTCGTCACTTACCAATATTTCCAGCTCACCCATTTTGTTTGCCAAGCTTCTACCCATTTCTGGTTTAACAGTTGACAAATAATTCTTGATTGCAGGTTTTGTACTATGCAGCTCCATATTGTCTGTGCTAGCCCCACCACTGCTCTCACCCTATTTTCCCATAGCTAGACCCCCTTCCCAGTCTACTCTAGCTAGCACTTCATTTCTATCTTTGTCCTCCCCCAGAACCTAGTTTAAAAGATCCTTAATTCCTCTAGCCATCCTCTCCCCTAGCACTGCAGCCCCCTCTTCATTGGGGTGCAGTCCATCCCTGCTGTAGAGTCTGTAGCCGACTGCAAAGTCTGCCCAGTTCTCCAAAAACCCAAATCCCTCTTTCTTACACCACACTCTTAGCCGTGCATTGATCTCCCTAAGCTCCCGTTGTCTCCCTGATGTAGTGCGTGGTACTGGTAATATTCCAGAGAATATTACCTTGGAGGTAATTTGCCTAAGTTTCTCACCCTAAAATCTTTTTTAAGGACCCCCCACCTACCCTTAACTTTGTCGTTTGTACCAACATGTACTACGACCGCTGGATCATCTCCAGCCCCTCCCAACAATCTGTCTACCCGGTCCGCAATATGTCGATCCCAAGCACCCGGGAGACAGCATACTGTTCGGCATTCAGGGTCCTGGCAACAGATTACCCGTTCAACCTTCCTTATAATTGAATCCCCTACCACCAGCACCTGTGTAGCCTTCCTAGCCTTCTGGCTCCCCACTATGCTGGAGAGGCTACTCTCCTGGCTGCTAGGAGAGTGAGCCTGCCCTAGAAATGCTTCCTCTGAGCTGGTCTCCCCAGCATCTTCGCACAAACTGGCAAACATGTTGGAGTGATCTAGCCCAGAACAAGCCTCCCTAGCATGGAATTACAAGGATTTATACCTTACCCTCCTTCTTGCGTTTTAACTCCTCACTTAGGAGATGGCAGTTAGATTCACCCCAGCTCATGATTCGCTTGTTTGTCCAAGCTAAATGCAACTGCAAAAGCCAAGCAGAACTCACAGAGAAGGTTACTTAATTAGCAACACACCTGAAATAGCCCTTTCCCCTTTTATTTTTCTTTTTTTCAACAAAACTTTGCACTGAACACCACACAGACACAGTTCTCCCCCTTGCAATAGAAATAAAAATACTCTCCTTCTTTGCTTGTAACTCCTCACTTAGAGATGTCACTTAGGAGATGGCAGTAAGATTCGCCCCAGCTCAGGGTTCGCTTGTTTGTCCAAGCTAAATGCAACTGCAAAAGCCAAGCAGAACGCACAGAGTTCCAATGCCTGTTAACAAATAAAGACATTTTCAAATAAAAATGTGGTGACTGCTAAATGGCATGTAGTCCATTATTATTATTTTATGTATATGGCACCAACAGGCTTACACTCTGGATATCTTGGGAGCTTGCCAGGATCAAATGCTATCATTAAGGCTGGTTAGTACTTTTGATACCCAAATTTAAGATTCCACAAGGAGCAACATCTTGGTACCAATTATCCTATAGAGATACATCTACTTTGAAATTAATGTAGAATCAGCTCAAGATTATACAGTTTAATGTCCCATAGAACCTCAGGAAAGATAAATGCATATTAAAATATGTATGTACCCATGGGGGGGGCACTTAACTGCAGCTCCAAGGCTACAACAGAATGCCCCTTCCTCTATTCACAATTACTAGCAGGAATGCACTTCCATTGATATCAGTGGAGGGCTTTCTGTGCATACATGGAGGGGTCTTGTAAGGACCTCCTGGAGGCTCTTGTATGCAGGTCCGGCGCCCCCTATAGGCAAAGTGGAGGGTGCACCGGCAGCCGTGGTCATTCATAAGAAGCGCGGCCGCGGCTTGCGGTCACTATGGGGAGGAGCCAGGGGGTGGAAAAATTATGTTTTTCCTAGGGTGGCAAAAATCCTTGCACCAGCCGTGGCTGTAAGCATCCATGGGCGCATACTGCTGTGCAGGAAATGTGTTTGGGTGAATGCATCTCCTGCAGTGCCAACAGATGAGGATGGAAAAAAATAGGATTTTCACCAAAGGAATGAATTCAAAGATGGCACCAAACTATCAAGCAATAACCGGCATTTCATAGCTGGGGTATCCCTTTAAAATATGCCCTTTAACACAAGCCTCTGATTTCTAACAACTATTTCCATAGGCTACGGATTACTTCGCGCATATTTTTGGGACTGCCATTGCTGGTCAGTTTTATTTACCGTATATGTTGGTTTGTCCCTGTCATTTTGAGTATGCCTCATTTGATATGCAAAGTACTGTGTAAATTATTGTCAGTGTATAGAAATAACAATAATTACAATACTATCAAAACATCTTTCGTGAAAAGTAATAACAGTGCTAAGTAGTTTCCATCCAAGGAAAGCCTGTCTATTACAGAACGTGGGGGATGGTAGCAGTCATGAATAATGTAGTCATGCACAAAAAAAGCCTTTCTTGCATGTGACTCTCTATTGGTGTTTGTCACAGAGCTGGGCTGACAATATAACATTGTCTGGTACAGCCTACCAGTGAAGTTCAATAGCAGAATTGTCACTTGGTTTAGGTCGTCTTGCTGTGACACCCTCTCCCAAGGTCCTGTCCTTTGCATTGAAACCAAGTTTCCCACAGTTCTATTTAACTCAACAATATTCAGATTATACAGCAGAATGCCTGAAAACATAATTTTATCTGGTTGCGCATTCATCAATTATAACTGGAAAAAAATACAGATTTGTTTTGGGAAGAACATATTTTATTTTCTTTATAAAAAAAAAAGTGTCAGATATCCCTTTGGTAAACAGTGGACTTCACAGTTCCAAAACTGGTATTTTTAAATAAATGAATTTTGTAGCTATATTTTCTGGGATAAATACAAAATAACTATGTTTTATATTTATTAAAAATAAACATATTTTGTTTTAAGTCAAAAAAATCTTAATAGACACAGCTATCACCACCATCCCACATAAACACTTATCAAGAAAAACAAGTTTTCAAATCAATGTATTTTTCTCAATACCATACATAAAAAGCAGATTTTAATGGGTTGTTGTTTATAAACACAATTACTTGGGTCCATCCGATAAAATAAACTGTAAAAGTAGGCTATTGCTCGGTGGTGTCCGCTGAATGTGAGAAACCGGCTTTAATCAAATGGCAGACATCAGCCGTTTCCAAATTTTCAGTGACAAACTTTAGTGTTAGGTAGACTGAAATTACATACCGTTAGGTGTCAAGGGCCAGCAATCTCCGTTCCTTAATGGTCACACAACATTAATGAGGGACACTTGGCATGTATGAAACCATAATTGTGAACAATTCAACCAAAACTGTGGTTGCTGAACATGACTGAGGTAAAGGCTGAGGTAACTTTGTGTACCTTTACCATAGAATATATAAGTAGGTTGGCGCAATTCGGATACCTTTCCCACAGCACCAAACTGTAATAGAAATGTCAGGGAGTCTCATGAAATCAGGAATGAAATGTGAAATGGCTTATATTAAGCCATTTTAATACTTTACAGGGTGACATACTTTTTAAACATCCCCAGTACCTTGGGCCTCACCAACATGTCAAAGGAATCCTAAATGCACTCAGCGCTCAGCTCTATGGTAAATATACTCACTGCCCTTAAAACACACAGTCAAGTGTCCTCAGACTTGAGGAGCACTGGGCTGGCTCCAACGTAGGAAGATAGTTATGGAGTGTAACTGTAAACCTTGTCTTCATGCTGGGAGGCGCTTGGTGACAGACGAGACTGTGTTCTTCCACCATGTGATCAGAGTCGGCTTCATAGCTATATATACGGAGAGGAGACAGCCGAGCGCGAGCCGTTTTCTGCAGCTTGCCGGCGCGTTCATTCATTATGGTGGAGAGCTTTGTAGGAACCTGGAAGCTCCTAGAGAGCAAGAATTTCGATGAATATATGAAAGCTATCGGTGAGTGTTTAATGCTACATATACTGAAGGGGAAAATGCTTATATAGATAAATATTTACATAAAATATATATGTAACTATATTTATATATGTATATGTATATATATATATGTATATTCTAATAAATGCCCACATATATATATCTTCTAATAAATGCCCACATGCGAAATGCACGCCAGTATCTCTAACCTTGTGCTAATATTTGATGAGACAGGAGGATGAAGGAAATTACATTGGCATGAGGTGATGGAATTATAGAAAGGATAAAGGAATGGCTTGACTTGGGGGAAATAATAGAATGGGGGCTCTCTGAGGGGGAATTAGGGTGAAGCCATTCGGAGAGGGGGATTGCACATGGCGAGAGGGGTGGGGAGGGTGAGTGCAGCAATGCAGAGGGAGAGAGGTGGACAGGCGTGTTAGTGAGCAGGGAGAGAAAACGCTGGCTTTACATATACCATTACTATACAGAGGGAGAGGCAGGTTTAATTAGAAGGCATGGGTACAAAGGTTGTGGGGCAAAGGGAAAGGCTGAGGTTTAGGGGATAATAAAAAAGGACACACACATGGACTGGATCTAGACAACTATAGATAGACTAGTGGATCAGGTTATGGAAAACATTTTTATGATGGAGCTGAAACAGCGGTGTGAAATTCAGAGCAGGAATATTATATACCAGCAGAATCGCAGTCGATCTATATAATATATATGGTTATTGTAATTATTCTTTTCATTACTATCCTTTAGTTATATAGCACCAGCAATCTAGACAGTGCCATACCCAGTATTGATGATATATATATATATATATATATATATATATATATATATGTATATGTTGTATTCATTCTTGCAGTGGTTCCTTATAGTTGGTGAGTTTGGGGTTCTGGGCCCTGTGCAAATCAGCTTTTATGTGATTTATGTGTTTTCAGGATGCGTACAGATCATTTTTATAAAATGGATAATTAAAACTATATCATGCAATTACATCTTTTCCTGAATTTCCAGACACAATCCCTAGTTTTTCAGCCTCTGCTAATTCGGCAAAATGTATGTTCATAGCGCTTTGTTTTTTCACCTTTACCTTCCCATCATGTTTAACATTACCAAGTTATCACCAACTTCTTATGTATTATGTTATATATTGGTGTGATATAACTTTTACTCTAAAGCTGATTGGTTATATCTACTGTACAAGGTTAGATGTTAAACCAATAGGAATAATGTGACCTTGGACAAATACTTGAGGTTGTGGGAAACTGCGTGATATATAGTATCATACATTCTGTGTGTGTCATGAATATATTCTGTTGCCAATACATTACTTCGACAGAATGTGGCTTTCATATTTTTTTTGTTTGGTTAAGAACTGTGTGTTGACACAAAAGTAATCTAAAAGGAACCTTGGATTAAGTTATTGAGCTTCACGGTAATAGGTAGTGTTTGTAAGATACTGAATCAATGTATTTTTTTTAAAAAATAATTTAATGTTGGTTTGTACATCTCGGAAGTAACGCTGCAACAAGTTGACTGTACATGCCAGTGAAGGACTAAACAAGACTGATTAAATATTTTTTTTCCTCATACCTTTTAGAGCTTCATTTTACTTTACAATAAAAGGAATACTTTTATAGTATGTTTTATACTTGTGTGTGGTTTCCTCTAGAGCTGCATCACTTTATGTGTTTGGTATCCAACACTGTCTATGTTGTATTAGTTGATTCTTTAATTCTGTGCCCAAGTCTTTACTTTTAAATGGACAATGTAAAACCCTGAAACACAGCTTAACAGTCAGTCACTCTGGACTGGGTGGATTGCCTTGATATCACATAAGTAGGAGATGGTTGTTGGCTATCCACTTTGTGATGTGCTGATTTGTCACTTATATTCTGAATGAACTTCATTATACTAAACCTGTCCCCCTGGTGTATATATATTTTTTTATTGTAATTGACGTCTGACACAATATGGATATAGCCATAGAGGTCCAAGAGTCTTTAGTGGTCTGTGATATGATTTAGGTGGCTAGCATTCATAGAATATAATGCAGTGCCTCATAATCTCTTAATATGTCACAGGTTCCCCCTTTAGGTTTATTGACTTCTGCAAATGTTTTTTTGAAGGTAAATTAAGGCAACTAAAAATCTGAGATCATTCAAAGAAACAATATAAAAAATATGTGGCCCTCAAAAACAATTGGGAACACTCACAGGTTTTAAGTAGTATGTAGTTATATGCATAAGCTACGCTTGTTGTGCTTTTTAGTTTCTTCAAAAAATGATCAGTTTGTTGCAGTGATGTCCTCCACATAGGTTTTATATTACTTT
Source organism: Spea bombifrons (assembly GCF_027358695.1). Taxonomy (NCBI): domain Eukaryota; kingdom Metazoa; phylum Chordata; class Amphibia; order Anura; family Pelobatidae; genus Spea; species Spea bombifrons. The sequence goes on along the minus strand of NC_071088.1, from coordinate 60,600,603 downwards.
ATTTCTGTGGAATTTTAGTGTTTTGTGTGATCGTAATTTTATGAGGAAGAAGTAAATAGAGATCTATACATAAACCACTAAGATAATAAGAAGAATGAACTACTACTGCCAGTCAGGACAGAAAAGGCAACCTTTAAATGTTAATTTGTCGTAATTATGCGTGACCGATTCTAAACGTGAGTACGCTGTGTGAAGTATTTTCTCTGTTGACCTCTTCTTCTTGCCAGGAACGCAAGAGTGGGGCTTTGCCAAGAGTCACATGTATTGGAATAACATTTAATTTCACTATGCTCTTGACATTGTGATGAAGGTGAATGAAAACAGGCTGAAGGTGAATGCTTTGGAAAGATGGCAATCTATCTTTATGTTAATAACATGTCCACTAACATGGTATATTTAATGAATAGAACTGTAAGTTTTAGATTTTACAGTGCAATTTACTTAAAGGAATTTTGAATTCTCCCGGTAAAAATCACAGTTTATTGAGGTAATACAAATCAGCACATCCATTAAGCCATACAAGCTAATATCCCTACAAGCTTGTAGCACGAGTCTGCTTTGAACGTTATAGCTTTGGTGTAAGGCACCTTCACATGCTGTTTGACATTCCGAACACTCAATAATATAGTAAAACATTTGCACTGGCCTAAGGACATTACTATAGACATCAGAATTCGCGTTCAGTTGATATTAAAATATTTTACATGTTTTATAATGCGTGGCAATTCCCAGCAACGACTCTGTTCCTTGGATTGCATCCAGCACCAGGTTAGTAAATCCTTAGAAGTTGAATTTTACTCAGCTCCCTGAAGCAACAATATTCAGTATCTGCAGTTTTGATGCAGTTAAGGTTTTCTAGTCCCTTGGAATGCAGTGGTAGCCACAAGGCATTGAGCTGCTTTAGTGATAGCTCACTGCATAGATATGATTATAAAAAGGACAGGTCATATGCAAGGCTGGAAAAATATGACTGATGTCCGATTGTAATAAGTCTACCCAGCCTCTGCCTTGCATTGTATTCCTACTTGATAACACTATCCAGGTCTGCATAAATGTCATCAGTCATCACGTCAGTCTGTTCAAAATGCTTCCCTTTTCTCAGTGTCTGTGCATGCGTAGAGATTTGGTATGCCTGATTAAGACAGGTCATTTACTGGACTAGTGATACCAGGATGTCCACAATCTCTTGGTTTAAAGCAACAGAATGACAAGCACAATGACAGTGAATCAAACTTGGTTTGTATAGTCATTCCTATAAAAGATGGGCATGATTGCTCATTTAAGGAGTTACTTGTTAGTTGGGAGAAGCTTCTAGTCCTCCGGCCATCGGCCGCCCTTATGTCATCGGGTACTATGCATTGTCTTTTCTGCTAGCATTTCTGCTGCTGTATACCCAGAGGAAGATCTTGTTACTAGTGAGGTTCCTGAAGGATCTATATTGGGACCCATACTTGTTAATACTTTTCTTAGCGATATTACAGAAAATCCTAATGGCATAGTATGCCTTTTTTCAGATGATATAAAGCTCTGCAATAGGGTAGACATTCCTGATGGAACGAGCCAAATGGCAGGTGATTTAAGAACATTTGGGGAGAGTTGAAAAGAGAGCTTGGAGGAGATGTGATAGAAACAAACATAAAAAGACTTAACAAAGTACAGGAGGGAAGTTTATTTCAAAGAAGGAAAAATGTTAGAACTAACATAATCTAAAACTAAAAGGTAAGAGGTTTAGATGTAATGTAAGGAAGTTTTACTTTACTGAGAGGGTGGTAGATAAATGGAACAGCCTTAAACCAGAGGTAGCAGAGGCCAATACAGTAAGAGAACATGCATGGGATATGCATAAAGCAATTATGAATCTAAGACAAGATCAAGGACTGATTAAGACCTGAGTTTTATATTAGGAAACGTTGGCAGACAAGATAGGCTGATCTTATATCTTATATCTGCTGCCAAATTTTCTGTTTCTATTTGCCGATTAATGGACACGTTGGAATGTTTTGCATGTTCTCATATACTCGTTATGCATATTCTCAATTTAAATGTTGAGTTTATTTTAATATACCTGGCAGTTAAAAAGGAATATATATATTAAGTAACACTGGCCTGTCAAATATAAAGAGACTACAATGAATCAACATCAATTACAAAATTTAAGATTGACTACAATGAAGAAGACTAAAGACTGAAACTGTTATTTTGCCCATTACATTGTATCTGATACTCAAGTAAATGTGGTCAAATGTTCAGGGTTGTCATAAAATTTTTTTTAAGACAGTAGTTGTTTTTTTTTTTGCCTAACTTCACTGTGGTCTGTATCTTCAGGTGTGGGATTTGCCACAAGACAGATAGGAAATGTCACCAAACCCACAACTATAATAAGCCTGGATGGGGACCGCATTGTTCTCCAGACACAAAGTACCTTCAAGAGTACAGAGGTTAGATTCAAACTCAATGAGGAATTTGATGAAACCACTGCTGATGATCGAAAATGCAAGGTGAGACCTGTTTGCTTTTCATAACCCATTTTTATTATCATTATTATTTAGTTGCAAATTTAATTTTGATATATATAATCATGTCTTCCCTTTTATTAAAGAAAAAAAATGTTAATGTCTTCATCATTGTAGAAGAAAAAAGTAATCCACTGTAGTATTAAATAACTGATTTGGCTATTTAATTCATGTTCACAGTCCATGATAATTCATTATAGCCTCTAAATTATTAACAAAAAAATGAATTCATTGAAATAGTGAATCAAGTGTTATTCCTCAATAATTCAGCACAAGTGCATTGGTAATGTCAATCAAGGAAATCAAACATTTCCTACATAAACATTTAATTAAATATAGTTGATCAAAAGAAGTTAGAAAAAAATGAACATGATCATTAGAAATATGGTTCCTCCTACTTGAATCATTCCAGTATTAACCAGTGCATAGAGTCCATCAGCTGTATGCATACTCCGCAATATGCATTTCAAAATGCTTCGAGGGTTAAATGTAATGGAAAGAGTTCTCCATTTTAGGCATATGCTGTACTGTGTAGGAGATATCCCTATCAGTTTGGTGTTAGATAAAAATTCAAAACCAGTAGCAAAGTATTTACAGCAAGACTCCCTGCTAAAGGTGGTCAACAATAAGGAAATAAATAGTCATCCAAAAAGAAAAAAGTCTCGATTAAGTTTGGAGGTCCACAATCTCTTGGTTTACAGTGTTTTCAACAAGTATCAATAGATGAAACTCCAGGTGCTCTGTCTCACGTTACCAGCTCAACATATTTAATTATTCAAAGAAAAATGAAGAAAGGCACTCTGGATTTGCTTTCAATTCATATGTGTTTACCTGAGAAGAGCAATCCATGTTTTTATTAGTGTGGGAAATTCTTTGCAAACAAAAATTAGTTAGTTAAATTAGCTTTTAATAACCATTACAATACATACAGCAAGTTATTTAACCAGTGTTTTGTACATTGTTTTTGTTTTTTTGCACCTATATGTGTGAATTTTACAGATTTTTTTTTCACAGTCCCTTTAAAAAATACACCAGCAAGTCAGCAGTCAGAATAGCAACTGTGGCCAAGACAGATTTATCCTGTGAGGTCACAGGAGCTGGAAATTAACGGAGCTGAATATTGCTGATGTTTTGAAATGGAAACTATTTTTCAAGGGATGATACAAGCTGGAAAGTTTGGTTGGTTGGCTTACTCAGCTATGAATCAAATGCTTTCTGGATTCAAATATATGCTCAGAGATAGGAAAAGTGTCAGTGGAAGTTTGTGAGGGTCCATAGAACATTATGAATTTGTCCAGCACAGACTCCAGTAGATGTCCACCATGAGCAATGTTGATGCCTACCCCTTTGTATGCTTGGGGAAGGAATTGGTCTACCTTAGTGTTTATACTGCTTAGACCTAGCTTGGCCTTGCTCCATCCTATACACTGATATATAATTAAAACATCATATTCCATTTACCTTTTTTAATATTGTATTTTATGTGTCAAAATGTTTGACAATATTCGATTTAAGTGATCATTTATTGATATATTATAATAAGTATATACTTTTGAATCATTATTGAGTGGTGGTATAGAAGTAATGCCTCTTTTGTTTATTGGCACAAAAAATATACAACAAGCATAAAAGACATACATATTAAAATTCCAAGGTTGCTGCTAAAAATGACCAATAAATACATAAACCAAATCGAGATTTTTTTTTATCAAATTAAAGAGTGAGGTAAACCTTTTCTCAGCTTCTACAGTGAAAGTATAGAGGTGCACTATAAGCATTAATATGGCAACTCCCTGGCACCTCTAATTCATTATGCCTAAAATTGGCCAAAACCACCAGGATCAGCAAGACCTATCATTCTCCATAATGCAGGAAGTAGAAGTATGAAAAGGTATTATCCACTATAAGATCTTATTAGAGATCAGATAAGGTAATAGTGGCTTCCTAGCTTGTGCTGATAGTGTTATGACAGGTCATTACTTAATTTCTTAAGAGACCTTAACTGTTGAAATGACAATGGACATTAAGTCCCAGACAATCTATTGTGGCTCTGACACAACAAACATGTTTTACAGTCCTTGGTCACGCTGGAGGATGGCAAGTTGAAGCACTTGCAGAAGTGGGATGGTAAGGAGACCATATTAGTCAGAGAGGTCGATGGAGACAAGCTTACACTGGTGAGTAAATCTATATCCAATTTAAGAGAAGTATACAACTAGTACAATTGCAGTGCATTTAGATTTTACTGCTTTGTACTATATGAGAACACATTGCTTCATGCTGTATTTAAAGTGTGTGTTTTTAATGGTTTCCACAGAACCAGTTATCCTGTACTTGAAAATACATAGTAATTGTCGATAAGTCTTGATGTATTTTTGTCTCCAAGATCGACACCCATGCTGGTGGAAATATTATCTTAAATAATCATACATAGCTCTCTTTTTTTCCTTCTGTTCTGTTGCCTTCTCTAAAGCATAGTGTTTCTTTGAGTGAAATGCTAGGTTTTGCCAGGAAGTTTCTGTGCATGGGCACTCCAGCTGTGGCATCTCATCTTTCATTTAAATGTACATTATTTATTGTACAGATCTGCAGAACCTGTTGGTGTTGTATAAATATTGGGCAGTAGTAATAAACTGACCGCAAGCGGGAAAGGCACTGCTCATGGCGTCTGTAAGAAGGCAGTCCATGAAATAGATAGGTTGTTGGGTGTATACATTAACTGGTAGAGCATAACGTTTTAATAACACATTTCTACATTCCTGTCCTGGGATGTGGGCACATGCCACTCACTATTTAAAGTATGAATCCTTCTCTCTCCATCTTGTCAACCCATAATACTTATGTAATGCCCACTCCTGGAAAATTCCAGAAGTACACATTCCTTCCTAGTACTGTGTGATTACTTAAACCTTTTATATTGTGCTGCCTGCTAGTGAGGCTGCAGCTAGATACTTGTGTTGCTAGACCTGTGCTCAGAACCCCTTAACATTACAGGTTTTTATGACCTTCTGGTCTGAGTACATGGTTCTATTTGTAAAACAGGTCATAGCTTCCAACATTGGAATTACCTAAAAAAATTACAACTAGCATTCATCCTAGCTGTCAGTTTCCCTGTATGATGGGACTGCCAGCAGATTAGCCTTCACATTGGGGTGTTAAATGGGCGAAGCTGATCACGCATCATTCATTGTCTTAGTGTACAGCATTGGAATGTTTGTAACGATGGAGCAAGTGGGTCTGAGGACTGATCAAGTTTTAACTCCTTGGTGCTTCAGGGTTTCTTGTAAAAAAAATTGTTAATAAAGCATTTTTTAAAACACTATTCAATAATACCCAATTTCAAGAACCAGCAGTTAGTTTCCACTAAAGACATATTTTTTTTTCGGGAACCCTATGAGAATCTACCTGTGTGCTGACCTTAACTCCTGACCTTGTGTGCAGGTTGTTAAAAATTTGAGTTTACTTAAAAACAATGACTCACCTGTTTACACAGCTATCCGGTTGAAACTACTTCAAACTGCTTGACCTTTAAGAAAAATGGTATATGTACACCAATCAGCCATAACATTATGTATTAGCCTTCTGAAATAGGCCAATGCTATCAGGGAATACCGTGTCCATGAAAGGGTGTACATGGTATGCAACAATGCTTAGGTAGGTAGTAAGTGCCAAAGTAACATCAATATGAACAGCAGGACATTGCTTCCTCTGGTTTGCCTTGTTCCCACAGTGTATCCTGGTGCCGTTTTCTCCATTGTAGATGCTTTCGGCAGCGGACTGGGGTCAGCATGGGCACTCTGACTGGTCTGTGGCTACATAGCCCTATACACAACAAACTGTGTTCTGACACCTTTCTATTATAACCAGCATAAACTTTTTCAGCAATATGAGCTATAGTAGCTCTTCTGTTGATTTGACCACACGGACCAGCCTTTGCATTAATGAGCCTTGGCCACCCATGACCCTGTCGCCAGTTCACCGCTATTCATTTCATGGACTACTTTTGATAGTTACTGACCACTGCAGACCAGTAACACCCCACAAGACCAGCCGTTTTGGAGATGCTCTGACCCCGTTGTCTACCCTTGTCAAAGTCACTAATGCTTGCCCATTTTTCCTGCTTCTAACACATCAACTTGGAGGACAAAATGTTAACCTGCTGCCTAATATATCTCACCTACTGAAAGGTGCCATGATAATATTATCAGTGTTATTCACTTCACCTGTCAGTAGTCATAAAGTTTTGGCTGATCGGTGTATATACTATATGTGTATATAGATATGTATCTCTTCTATGACAATGACACCCTACCCTTTAAAAAAGACAGTGATCGGGTATTGTGGGGTACCATACTAAACGTGCCCACTGCACCGTCGGGACATTCTGGGATCATGTATTATATTGTTGCATCAATATGGTAACCTAGCACTTGATGCATAAGGGAGGTGCTCCAAAATTTCTCCTCAGGGGAATGCTGCTTAGTGCTTATAACATTTTTGTTTATATGATATGTTGTGTAAGCATTATATAGGGGCAGTAAAAAATAAAGTGAATCTATGTGCTAGCCATATTTCTAATGTATAGATCAAATATGTATATACCCGTATTTGCTCGATTATAAGACGACCCCCAAAAATCGGAATATTAATTTAGGAAAAAAAAAGAAAAAGCCTGAATATAAGACGACCCTATAGAAAAAGTTTTACTAGTAAATGTTAATTCATGTAAACTATGTAAACTATTTTTTTTAAATAAAAGCTATGATTGAGAAAAATATATTTTTTTGTTTTTATTTCCTTTTATTTTCCAAGCGGCCCCCCAGTTATGCACTTCTGCCCCCAGGCTTGGCACTTGCCCCAGAAATGCCTTATACCCCCAATATGCCACTGTGCCCCATGATATGCCTTTTAACCCTCTAAATGCCACTATGCCCCATGATATGCCTTTTAACCCTCTATATGCCACTGTGCCCCATGATATGCCTTTTGACCCCCTATGTGCCACCCATCCTCCAGAAATGCCTTATACCCCTATATGCCACTCTTGTATTTAGGGGGTTAAAAGGCATATTATGGGGCAGAGTGGCATATAGGGAGGTATAAAGCATTTCAGGAGGCAGAGTGGCGTATAGAGGGTTAAAAGGCATTTCTGGAGGCAGAGTGGCATTAAGGCGCATACACCCTCCGACTGTCAGAGAGAATTCTCTGCAGCGGTGCAGGGAACTCTCCTCTCTGACAGTCGGGGAAGGTCTGCGCGATAGACTTCACCTCCTTCCGGCTGCAGCGGAAGTTGCCTACACGAATCGCGTAGATGTTTACAGGCTGCCCGGACAACACACCGGGGAGTCAGAAGCACCGGTAAGTTGGGGGGGTACCAGACAGGAGGATCCAGGCCCCCAGCAGCGCTGCGGGGGATCTGGATCTTAATCTCATAGTCAGACTTCTATTTGAGGTCTGAAAAAAACCTTGTCTTATAATCGAGCAAATATGGTAGTTAAGTTTTTCATTTACATCTGATTTTGGCATTCTGTTGACTTTAATTTTAAAATACTAGTAGAACATGTTTCCTGTTCACTAATTACACTAACTCTTAAGTTCTGTTTTGTTTCAATGTACTAAAATAGTCTGCACTTGGCTAAAACAAAGTTTGTAATTATAAATCTACAACCTGATTGATAATATACTACACTTTTGTTTTGTGTCTACAGACCCTGACGTTGGGAGATGTGGTTAGCACACGTCACTACGAAAGAGCCTGAGGACCTGCCACAAGCCTTCTAACAAGAACCATTTTGTGTTATCAAGTTTTATGATGAATTTGTATCTGTTCATAAAATTTGCCAAACATTTTTGTCCTAGAGCTCAAACACGTTATACAAAGATTGGTACATATTATGGATGCAGCATTTACAGATAATTTCTGTACAGTTGTGCCAAAGACAGCCTCCTGCAGAAGGTGCAGACATCTGATGCTAGTAGCTTATGAATTCATCAGATATCTGCATAATCATGGGCCGAAGGCCATGTAATGCAAAATAACCAGCACCCATCACTACTTAAAAACACTTTCGCCAGCTTTGTAATACAGTTTGAAAGTTAAATCCCTGCTACCGTCTTTAGGTAGAGATTATATTTTATGTTAGCATATAGGGGATAATGTTTAGGAAGGTCAAATCCTCATCTAATCCAGACGAGGATGACAAAATCCACTTTCTAACCAGAGATTTATTAAAACTACCATTGTCCTACGTTTTTTCTTGGCAACTCTCTTAAATGCAAAATTGTCACCCTAATAGAAAGGCAAATGTTCTTGGGATGTGCTACAAACATGTATTTATAGAAAGGGCAAATGTGATGTTATGTGTTATAAGTGGTGCAGTCACCAAAACAGCTAATGGGATGTTCCTGGTGACTGTTCCATTTGGGGCAAAAACTGCTAGAAACATGGCCTGTCAATTGTAAAAAGAAAAATCAGAGCAGTGCATTGAAAGCAAATGCCAGTTGTTCGTATTAACATTAAAAGGAAATAATCTTCATCAACACCCTCAAGTTTCAGCGGCGTGGCTAATTTTCTACCCCTGAAATACCAGAGTTAAAAGTGCTGGGCTTTGGCATGAGTTGCTGTATACAAGTTAGGAAAGGATTAAGTGTGGTCAGTTAATTGGTTAAATGCTGACTTATGTCTGTCTTGTTTATTTTGTACAGCTGTCTATTCAATAAACACAATGGGCTGAATTGTTTTATGTATTGTTGTAACTCTAAACCATTTTTATATCAACTTTCCTAGGGTCAGTTACCCCTGTTCAATAGTGTATGCTTTTTTTCCTACTTTCAATTTGTACATATATGGTGCTACCATTTGTAAACAGTTGAAAACACCTTTGCTTTCTAAATTAGCTTTTTGTCTGCGGTGTTTACCGTATTTTGAAAAAGTATTGTACAAACATTTTAAAAAGTAAGTTAAGAAAGAAATGTCTGAATTTGATTCAAGGATTTCTGGGCATTTCTACATAACAACAGAAATTAGACATTAAGCCCCCATAAAATACTTTATTTACAATTACATTAATTGGCACACATGGATCTGAGATTTTTTTTATTCTCAAGAAAAAAAAAAGTCTTGTGAATGTTCTCATTCTCCTACAAACACCCCGTCAGACACTTAAGCTTGGTTAATGCATCTAGCAGGGTGTTTGGCACAGATGTATCTGAACTCAGTTGCTAGGGGAGAATACTTTGGGAGAGCAGAAACATGCTGTGCATGCGCAGGCATGAGAAGAATATCCGACACAGGTTATTGACAGGTGTCAACTTGCAGGAGCCAGGTAAGGGGGAAAAAAACACTGTCTGGAAACAGTTTCACTGAATGACCAGTAAAGTCAAATCTATAAATACATAAAGCAAGGTTTTGATTGCCCTGTTAAAGCCAGTCTAAGAAGGCAAATGATTGAATTTATGCTCTCCAGATGTATTGTTAGGACTTATTTATTGACTTATGCCAGCTCCTAAAAAGAAAACAAACAGTGGCTGAGGCAAGTTATATGCAAGGATATTAAAGAAAATCAGTTTGCAGCCAAGACTTGGCTAGTTGGCATCAGAGTCCAAAAGATGTGATTATATAACAGTTTGAGTGCAAAGGCAACAAACTAGTCATCTCTGTGTTTGTGTTTCTTGTGCTTTCTCTTTTTTTTCTTTTTTGACACTTTCTCCTTCTTGTCATTATGCCGCCTTCTTTTTTTAGATGATTCAGAACATGAACTGTCTGAATCTGAGCTATCGTCGTCAGAGTCTGGCTTAACTCTATGTTTTTTTCTCTTTTTTTCTTTATCCTAAAGCATAAAAGCAGAACTGAGTTAAGCACACTAGTTATCCTGAGCTGGACATACTGAAAGTCGTTATAGTTGGAGATCAGAAAGTGAGAATAGACAACCAGTGGTACAATGGTGCAGAAGAAGAAGAGGTTCCTGCTCTAGCAAGCTTACAATCTATTGAGAGGAGGGAGGGTTAGGGGTATGGCAAGGTTGCAGGTTACAATGTGATGGTCAGAGAAAATGAGGTGTTTCAGAAGTAAGAAACAACCAGGTCAACCTGATGGTCACAATATATGGTCCACTGAAAAAAGACCAAAAGGAGGTAGTGAGGAACAGTTTAGAAAGAGCAGGGGAAGTCAAGACCACACATCATTAGCATGGGTATGGTAGAGGAGATAAAGCTTTGCAGCAAAGTGAATAGTATATTGTGATAAAGGACAAGGGAGCTTTAAGTCACCATCACACTCATGGCAAATAGAGAGGTGAGAGAGTGAACTTCAAAGGAAGAGAGAGATAGAATTGGTGGCAACATTTTTTTTGCAAAACAAAAAAGTGTTGAATGGGTAGAGAGATGGATAGCAACGCCCCCTCCCTGTCTGTCTTCAAACTGGGTGATGTCACAGAAATGTAGGCCACTAAGAGAAGAGGTAGTGTCAAAAGACAGGAGGGAGGTTTCAGTAATAGCAAATGTTGCGGTGGTTTGACAAAAGCAAGAGAAGGGGTACTGGTGTTACATGTTTGCGTCAATGCAGAGGTTTGGTTTCTTATAAAAAGAGCCAGGACCAGAGCAGTTAAGAATAGGGGGGGGACCAGGGTTAGCTTTGAAATCATATGAAAAAAGTGGAGGATAACAGGTAAGAGGTGGGATTTGTGGGGATGTGCCAGTTTAGTTTTTCAGCTGAAGGCAAGATTCAGGAAGAGAGAGAAAAGTGCATTTGATGCAGATTGGAGTGGTGGGAGAAGATGAGAAGTGCCACTTCTATGCAGAAAGCACCATTACAAAAAACTCTGTGCATAGCAAACAGCAGAAATTACCTTCTCTTTCTTCTTAGTTGGCTTAGAGTCTTCACACGCAATTTCATCCTCATCGGGTACCAAACTGTACTTTGTCCCTCCTGGCTGCATAAAGCAGTCTGTGGCAAAATGACCTACAAAAAATAAATAATCCACAGTAGTAATTAGCAGTCGCACCTAGTGGGGTAAAGATGCACACACGTGGGTTGTGGTTGCTATTGGCAGACAGACTAAGGTGCCCTCACGCTTATATTTCTATCTGTCTATTTTTGCAATATATCTGAATGTTACCAGCTAGTATGGCAGAACCAACAACCCGAGACTTGGGAAACGGGTGAAACTGTAAAATCTTAAGACATACAAATCTGGTACCAACCTTTGCAACCACATTTCTTGCACACCGTATTCAGCACAGCTTCCAGTGTGATCTTCTGACTGCTGTAGTCTCTGAACTCCCTCCTCTTCCTCTCATCCTGTCTGTGAGGGGACACTACTGGTTAGGCGCACATGAATGACAAATTAGATATTTAACAGAAATATACACTAGCGTATTACCAAAATCTTAACATAATTTTCAGACATTAGTCGGGCAGTAATTTTAACATTTCAATTATCTCTGCATTATGGAGAGCCAACTCCAGTGAGCTTCTCCTGTAAATAGGTCTTATCTGGCACTGCATAATGCATAGCTAAGGTGAGAAAATGTCTGTCTCACGAATGTAATATATTATGAAGGTCTGGCTTGGCTGCTTCACCCAGTTTAGCAAATATAACACGAGAGGATAACCAAGTTAAGTAATCGTCTTACTCAAGCACTACATTGTTTGAATCCAAGTCTTTCCCAGTTCCCTGGTGAACAACCTTCATGGATAGAGCAATTTTTTCCTTCCCGTCTACTGCCTAGAAAGAAAGAAAGAAAGAAATGAAACAAGCCACATCTGAAACACACAACTACTGTAAGTGAATTGCCAGATAACATCCAATGCATACAATAATCATATATAATACTTATTCATTCCTCTTAGCACAAACTTTACAACACAGGGCCATCTCTGATGCAACTGATGAAAACTAACTTCCAAACGTTCTGAAAATTCATCACGATTCGTCGCCAGCTGTAGCCTACGCAATGAAAACCATTCTGGCGCCATCGCAAAACGTTGTGGTGCTTGTCGATAAAGTAAAGCAGCATTTACAAGGGAAAGGGACAAACATTAGATTAATAAGTGTGCTGATCCCATTTTAACTTGTCAGTAGCAGCAGACTGATGGGAGTTGGAGTGAGACAATCTCAGCCTCTGCTAAGCTAACTGCCACTAACGCTCATTACTCATACACAATTCAGCAAGTTAAACAATAGTTTATTTTAGTGCAGAAAATTACAGGGAGTACAGCAGGAGTAGAGTTTAGTTGATTAAGATACATGCAACTAGCCAAACCTCTAATTTGAGGACAAGTTATTTTATGTTTTTTAATACCTATCATTTATTATCCTTCATTGATGAATAAATATTGGTGGCAATATAATATGTATGAAATGTAATGAAAGGTGAGTCCAGAAGGTGTCAGGGACCTCCCTTTGAGAACGCCACCCAAATGTAGTTCCCAATCCAAAAATGCCCCTGAATTTTATCCGAGCAATAATCACTGCCCAAATGAGAATGTGGCAATAACGAGATATTTTTCTCACCGTATACATGTCTAAATAATAATAATAGCTGGCAAAAAATAACCCTAGATTTATACATCACAGCATGTCCCCTTTGTCTCACTCTTCTAGCTTTAATAGACCAGAAAGAGCTATCCAGTCGCTGGTACTTGTTGTACACATGAGTGCAAGACTGCTTCTGTCTGCCTGTCAAATATTGTCCTTTAATACCATTTGGTTATTGTAGTGAGCAGTAAGCAATCTGCTGGCAAGATTACACGTTATAAAAAGTGCTATAATATTAGTATCATGGCTATAAAGTATTACTTTTTTCTGTAAATACCAAGACCATATTACGGATGTATGTCTATCCACTCTGACCTACTGGAAGCCAATCACTCCTTTCTATGTGCTAGGTTTATTGGACACATATGTTCTTGACAATGGCACTGTGTAATAAAAATGCTTCACAGGAAAGGTGCACATACCTCTCGACGAATAACCTTTACCCATACTCTTTCACCAACATCCAGTACTTCTGAAGGTCGATCCACCCGAGTAGATGACAAGTGTGTCTTATGAACAAGCCCTAAGTAAGAGCCAACCATAACATTAAAGAAAAATTAGGAAAAACAGTTTTTCCATTGTAAAAATAACTAACCAATAATTTGCCATTTAGATGTGCTCACCTTGCTTTCGGGATCCTGGAATTTTAATAAAGGCACCATATTCTGTCACAGATGCAACCTACGGACAAACAAAATTGTATAATTTTAGATGTGAAGGTAAGGGTTATATGCACGAACAGCAAGCCCTGGACACAAACACAGCCAGTCAATGTAAAAAATAGTTAATAGGGTGTCATACCAATATATCCAGCTGTCCATGATCTTACCAAAAAAAAAAAAACAAAAAAAAAAACATGTTTATGATACCAAAAACCTTTGCACTTTGTACAAGTGAGCTATTGCTATGGCTCCCTCTACTGGTCAGTATAGTTAATTAACTTGACTGAATATTTTTTGCACTGTGCATTTTTGTTTTTATAGAGAAAATATACTATAAGGCAAGGTTTCCATTTGGTTTTTTTTTTGCTAAAAACGCCTATAAAAACGCCAATAGCGCCACCTGGCGTTTTTTTTGTGAAAAACGGCTGCAGCCAGATGTTAGCTGTAATTCAATAGGAAATCGCAAAATGCCATTTCCACTTGGCGTTTTTCTGTTTGGCGTTTTTTCAGTCCTCTTTGGCGTTTTTCTGCTTTTTTGGGCTCTGTGGCAGTTTTTCAAAATCGCAGCATGTTGACACTGGCGTTTTTTGCAAGAAATCTTGGCTTTTTTTCTCCAATAGAAGTCTATGGGAGAGAAAAAACGCCATGAAAAAGCCATGTGGGTTTATTGCCTTGGCGTTTTTTATGGCGTTTTTTCCACAGTTACAATGCAGAGGATGGACCCAGTATCTGTGTGTCCTACGAGAAATAGGCTGAAAAACAGTTTCACACAAAACAAAGTCCTGGACTGGTTCATATTGAATTTTACACCATTTGGAACAAACATGCCATTACAAACAAACATACGCGACCGGATCCTGCGTGCCAAAAGCAACAGCAAACAATTTGCACCATCATTTGGGGCCAATCTTCCCAGAGGAGCAGACATTCGGAATAAAGCATGCCTTACAAACCACAGAAAAGAGACAAAAGGGTCTACCAAGTAAATGACATCAGGAGAGGGCAGATACTTGCCATTTATCCTAATCCCTTTTAGCTGGGTGAAACTTCTAACTTGTAAAGGCTGGAAAAACTGCCTAAGGTCAAAAAAAGCAATTTCCACAGAAAGGCTAAAACGCCAGAAAAAACTGCAGACAAAACGCCAAAACGCAGGTAAATGCAGTGGCAGTTTTCCTGGCGTTTTTCATCAAGAAAAAAACGCCGGACAAAAACCCAAGTGGAAACCTAGCCTGAAGCAGGTGCGTCCAACATGCCAAATGCGGCCCGCGAGACCCCGAGGTGCGGCCCGCGTAAGATCGGCAGCCAGGGCAACCGATTTTACGCAGGCCGCACCTCAAGCCCTGCTACTTACCTGTGGGAGGGTCTTCTGTACTGCATAGAGGAAGCGGAATCTAGCAGAGTTCACGTGACATCACATGACTCTGCTCCAGTCCTGCTTCCTCTGTGCAGTACCAGAGAACGCAGAGGGAGGCCGCGCCCTCTGCTGAAGTCTGTGAGCGGCATCAAGGAGCTGCAGTGCAGGTAAGGGGGTGGGGAGGGTGTTTGAATGAGTATGCGTGATTGAGGGAATTAATCTGTGAATGAATGAGTATATGAATGAATGAGTGTGTGTGTGATAGCATGGATGTGTAAGTGCTGGAACCTAGGCATGATGGGACTGTGATTGCTGTTAGCAATCACACTCCTATCATGCCAAGTCAGCCAGTACATGCTGAATCCTAGCTAGCTGCCCCCCTTATGTATTGATGCTGCCAGCAGTATGGGGTCTGCACATCACTTACAGCCACCCTGTACCAGCATGTACTGGCATGATAGGAGTGTGATTGCCAACCGCAATCACAGTCCCATGATGCCTAGGTTCCAGCATTTACTGGTTGGATGTGTAAGTGCTGGAACCTAGGCAGGATGGGACTTTGATTGCTGTTAGCAATCACACTCCTATCATGCCAAGTCAGCCAGTACATGCTGAAACCTAGCTAGCTGCCCCCCTTGTGTATTGATGCTGCCAGCAGTATGGGGTCTACACATCACTTACAGCCACCCTGTACCAGCATGTACTGGCTGACTTGGCATGATAGGAGTGTGATTGCTAACAGCAATCACAGCAAGCACAGTCCCATCATGCCTAGGTACCAGCATATACTGGTTGCCTGGGTATGATAGGAGTGCGATTGCTGTTCGCAATCACACTCCTATCATGCTAAGTCATATTGCTATTTTTTTTGTCCAATTGTGGTGTGTTTCCTACTTTTATTAAAAATGTGAGTTTTTATTATTATTTATAAAGGTGGGGGGTCATTTTTGGTTTTGGCTAAGTGAACTGTGAATGTTTTGGTCCAGAATTTTCATTTTGGTGCATCCCTAGAATAAATAAAAGTATTTCATTTTTAATTATCCTGAATTTGTAGTCACAAACCTTTCTAGGCCCAGAAATCAGTGAGAGGAAAAGTAAAGGTTTTATGTCATTTACTTTATTTTAATCTGCATATTTTATTAAAGGCCATATTTTCTCACAGTGAAAAATGAGTGCGGCCCTCGCACGTATACAATTCTAATGAAGTGGCCCACTGCAGAAAGAACTTGGACACCCCTGTTATAAAGCAAAGAGAAAAAAAGCATCCTACTTATAATTATATCATGTACAGACAGACTACATAACTTATTGCTACAATTAAATAATATATATATATATATATATACACAAAAAAAAAGGTGTGGACGGATTAAAATATACATTTGGTTTAAAAAATGCATTGCATAACAGTGCTTACCATGCACTAGGACATTTTTTTCACACAGTATAAATAAATGAACAGATAATTCAGTAAGACGTTTACCTCTCCTTGAAATATTTCATATAGCTCTGGTAAATATTCCATTTCTTTGGAGCAGAGTCATTAAAATTCAGCTTGAAATGAAAGTAAATTTAATGACTGCAGAATGTTCCTGGGAAACAGAAGGAGAGAATTTTTTTTTTTTTTTTAAACTGCACAGAAACGTATAACACAGGAAAAGATATCCAGCGTATGATATAAGTATACATCATATCTGAATTTAAATGCATTCATTATTTTTCCTGCTACTAATTCAGTGTAGATCACACGTATATTACCTCTAGTTTCATGAGGTTCCCGCTAATCTGCTCTTCATGCTGGGTTCCTGCTACATGTGATGTGATGTTATATATCTGCACAACCATCTCCCTTCTGCCCTTGCCATCCTTTTGACGCAAAACCCTCCCATACACGGATCTCTTCTTCCTCTTCTGCATTAAACTGACTTTCTCAATACAGAAGACTGTGTCCACGCTCTCCTTTTTTTCTTCTCCAACCACATGCCCCCTTGATCCGATCCCTTCTCATGTTACCCAGTCTTTCTCATGTACTCTTGTCCCTTCACTAGCTTATATCTTCAACCTTCCTCTCTACTGGATCTGTCCCATCCTCCAAGCATTCTACCATAACTCCTATCTTGAAAAACCCTCTCTGGACATGACTGATTTGTCCAACTACCAACCCATCTCTCTACTTCCTGTAGCCTCCAAGCTTCTTGAAATAATTGTTTTACAGCTAACAGTTTCTTAACTCCAACTCCTCACTTGACATTCGTCATTTTGAGTTGAATGACTTCTTCACTGCTAAACCCAAAGGGTGCTACTCTATGCTAATCCTTACTGGACATTTCTGCTGCTTTTGACACTGTGGACCACCTTCTTCTCCTAAAAAGTCATCATGAGCTTGGTCTCCATGACACTACTCTCTTACCGTCAGCATCTCCTTCCCCAGCAACACTTCCCCTCTTAGTCGGGGTACCCCTTCTGTTCTCACTTTACACTACCTCACTTGGCAAACTCATCTCAACATTTGGCTTTCAATATCACCTATATGCCGACGACACCCAGTTCTACCTATCTCTACCTACCTGATTGTAATAAATACTCTCTCCTTCCGTCTTAGATCATGCAACTAACTTCCTTCCCTTTGTCTCTAACCAGATGTTTGCTTGTTTCTAAAACTAAACTTCTTATCTTCCATACCTCAATACACTCATGCAATCATTTCCCCTGCCTTGGTGTCATCCTTGATTCAGACCTCTCATTCACTCCCCATATCCAGCCTATCTAAAAAGATGTTTACTGTATTTGTCCTTTCATAACTGCCACCTTGACTATTATAACCTTGTTTTATCCAGTCTCCCTCTTACTTATCTTGCCCTTCTAGAATACACCATGAACGCTGCTGCCAGATGTATCTTCCTCGCTCATCACTTTACTAACACCTCTCTTTACTGGCTGCCGGTGTGCTTTAGGATTCATTCCCAAATCCTGACTTTTAAAGTTCTTCATAGTGGCTCCACTACATCTCCTTACTCATCTCTAAATACACTCACTCAACTTTCCACTTCCAACCTAGTGGGAATGGGATGAGGAGAAACATAAGGGATGGAGAAAGGGGATAGGTAGTGGCAGGTAAGTTATTTACGTAATTTAAGGTGATAAGGAGCCAGTGGAGGATTTCACAGAGTGGGGAAGTACAAGAAGAGTGAAGTGCAAGGAAAATAAGATTATTCCATCCTTCAACTATACTCTGAACACATCAGACATCCCTGATGACAAACTCCATTCAACCAAGTACAAAAATCTACTGGTGCACTAGCTTCACAACTCCAGTTTCCACCCAAATCACACTAAACTTGATTTAGATGTCATAAGGACGTTTTACTTTACAGAGAATAAATGGAACAGCCACCCATCAGAAGCAGTAGAGGCTAATACATACATGAGATAAGCATATTGTAATCCTGAATCTAAGACAAGACCAAGAACTAGTCGGAGTTTATAACTTGGGCAGACAATATGAGCCAAATGGTTCTTATGTGCCAGATTCTATGTTTCTATGAACTTAATGATGAATTTACACTGAATTGTTAAACATAGAAAAAATACTGCGCTCTTATTGGTCAAAAGGGAATGTCAACGATATCCAAGAGAGAAGGACACATGAAATCAAGACGATTAACCATTTCAACGCCAAATAAACTGCATTGCTAAACTTGTGTGCTGCCTTTCTGAAACGATTAAAACCACTATCTTTTTTTAAATTATTTTTTTTTACTGCTAATTAGGAAAAAATTATGTGCTATTGAGTTATAATAGAAACAGGTATGATGTCTATGGAGGCAGGTATGACTGCTAGTCCCGGTATCGTAAACAGTCTCATCGACAATAACAAAAACTGCTGCGACTTCTTGTAACAACGATTTATATCGTTAGAACTTACTTGGATAAGTCGTCATTTATAGTCACCTTCCTGCGAAACGAAACCATCAACAAAACACACTTCTGGTTATTTATAGCATAACGCGGTCCTGAACCAACCTACTCTCTATATATCATCATCTCAAACACACCGCGCAACCGGCAGGCTAACGGCGCAGTGTACTGACGTAAATGGAACGGCACAACAGAAGTGTAACGTCAAGCGTGCTAAACACCATGGGCAGAACGTACATTTCCAAAACAGTGTCTCCGGTCTAGTGTACTGATTTTACAGTATTTCTGTGACCACTGGTCTGACATGAATGTTTTCTTTTCACGATTACGTAGAACTGTGTATAACAGTTGAGAATATTAATTGGGTAAATACTTTACATCAACACTCTTGTGTTTGGAACTCTGTTGTCACGTTATCGCGTGGTTCTTGGCGATGCGACGCAGTGGGGCGATTACGTCACAGTTCTGCGACTAAAACCTAAGGCCCGGTTGCGTGTAGGAGACCTGTGTGTGTAAGTAAGTTCCGAGGCCAGGTGAAAGTTCCATCCAAGACATGATTGAACAAAGCAAACGGAAGGGAATGGAGCTGGTTCCAGTACCGGCCAAAAAGCCAAGGAATGAGGTGGTGGCCGCGGCGGTGGCGGTAAGTGAATGAATCAAAATCGTGTCTTATTGGAGGAGGGGTGCCGGTTCATGTATTTCAGTAGTCAAGTAATATATTTATTATACTACATAGTACCTATAATTTAAAAAAACGGCAAGGTATTCCGAAATTGAAGGAGAAATATGGCGGAAAACCATCATAGCTGTTCGTCTTGTTCTCTAGTCCAACCTAAGGCTGCTTGTGCCGTATGAGCCCGATTAGAAACATAATTACATGATGTATTACAAATATAACCTGGCTGCATGTAAGATGGATATAGGATAGAATGATATATAGAATTCCCTGACCATATGTATATTTTTTGCTGGAAGGGAAATACACTCCTTTCCCTTTCTCATTCTAACATAACATTTGAATTTATTTGAAGATAATGATATTCCTGTTTTTGCAAGGAAAATCTCACTGATGGCAGTGAAGTGACCAAATGTATTCTGTTCTAACAGTAGTGTTCGGGCATAAAATAAAGTCAGAGAGACATCCTGCTAAATTACTACTTTAACACTTAGCACAAATAAAGAACAACTGTTTAATTCCATTCATTTTTTTTTTGTTTTTTACTCCATTAATGACTAATTTTAAAGGGACAGTCCAAAAGGATCTGACTGCTATTGACACAGATCTGCTGCTTGAATTTATCAGTGGCATATTAGTGCTCCCTTTGGCCTTTCCACACATGTTCATTCCAGCTGAATGCTTCTCCTACAAGGCCTTTGGCTGGGGAAAGGGGCAAATACATTTGGGGGAATTCTGTAGAATCCCCCCATGCATTTGTAAAACATACCGCACAATAATATAAAGGGGTCACATAACTAAAGTGCATATGATGGCTGGGGTGTCCCTATAAGGAAATGTATCTCTGATTGTCTTAGTTTCTAATGGGCAATGCAAAGCAGATTAACTCAATTTTGATGTTTTACCAAAACCCAAATTTAAGGTAGATTTTATTTCATTTTCTTCTTACCAGGGCCCGCCCAGGACATCCAGCCTCCAAGCACCAATCATGCTGCTCTCTGGCCACGAAGGAGAGGTTTACTGCTGTAAATTCCACCCCAATGGTGTCACATTGGCTTCTGCAGGTTTTGACAGGCTCATCTGTAAGTACATTTCACTTCTGGTCATTAAAGTGTATCAAAATATAACTTTTTAGAATGTAATAAGTATGTGGTTAAGCTCTGGTGCCCAGTATAATAAATATGTAACAAATTGTGATTACGTGACCCTGCTGGCAGCCTCAAGTCACCCGTTTCACAGCGCGCCTGCATGAAAAAAAAAAAGGGTTCCAGATTCTTGATGGCAGCCCTGGCAAGTCTCTGTCCCCATGTCCTGCAAAATCCTGGGCACTGGGAAGTGGTTTCTAGTCGCCATGGCAACCTGGTGCCCAGGGTCTGTCCAGTCCTCATGTAAAGCATTGTGTTTTTTCACAGACACACAATTTTCTGTGGTTCAGTTTCACTTTTGTTTCTTAGTAAGGTTTGTTAGATTCGGGACTGTGGCTAGTCACATATGATATCACTCGCTATAAAAGAGTAGCATGTTATGGCTGTATAGTTTTGCTCCCTATAACGTATCTATGAGTAGATGGACTGCTGTAACTGTTTTATCCAAATCTCGTTTTCTTTGTATTCTTGCAGTGATGTGGAATGTATATGGTGATTGTGATAATTATGCAACATTAAAGGGTCACAGCGGTGCTGTGATGGAGCTTCATTACAATACTGACGGAAGGTAAGTTGGCTATTACTGCAGCAAGATAATACTGTGAAATGGAAGGGACTATCTATGTTGTGTAGCCTGCAAAGAAATGCATTCTTTTGTTAGGACTATTAAACCGGGGACCATTTATATTCTCTATTTGGAAATATTTTTGAGTGCACGTTACTCTGTGTTACTGTTAAAGCAGATAGATGTTTTAATATCCCTTTGCATATATCTTGATTATGCAGAAGACCTGAAATTAGCAATTCAGTTACAAAGTTACACTGATCTATAAAAAAAAAATAGAATCTCAAGAATCTTGAAGGGTAATTGTTGATTAATAAAACACGCATTGGTTTCATTTAATAGTGGTACTTTTACCTCTTGCGTAATTAACACTAACTCCCTGTAGGTATTAAGCTCATTTCAGCAAGGCCCCACTTACCCCTTGTTTCTGTAAGTCAATGTAAGTACTTGTTATAGGACATAACAAGTACTTACCCCTTGTTTCTGGAAGTCAATGTAAGTGGGGCCTTGCTGAAATGAGCTTAATACCTACAGGGAGTTGTACAGCGCTGCAGAAAATGATGGATCTATATAAAACAATAAGTAATAACTTAGTAAACATCTGATTTGCAATATACACATACACATCACAAGTATACGTGTAAGATAAGTTTTGGATTTATTTCTAACATTCATAAATAAATGATCATGTTTACGCATTTTGTTTTTTTAATTGGGTACATCAAATCTTCTACGCCAATCTATCCTGCGTCGTGCTAGTTCCTGTTGGTTGCTAGAGAGTCATCAAAGTTGCATAAAGCTTTGTGACGTTTCCTGTTGGGAATGACCTGGCGGTAAAAGTTGCAGTTTCAGCTATGTGAGAAGATAATCGTACATTTTGAAGGAGAAAATTATGTTAGTCCCTCTTTAGCATTTACTAACGGTATTAAATCATAGACATGCATGAAGTAGGGGTTTGTCACATTCAGGCATCAACAGCTTCTCTTACCTGCAAGTACCGGTATTTCTGTGTAGAATTAAGTGCATCTTGAGGCAGACACCTCTCATTTTGTTAGAAATGAAGTGTAATGAAGCTCTTCTGTTTTTCCTTTTAAGCTTACTGTTCTCTGCATCCACTGATAAAACTGTGGCTATTTGGGACAGTGAAACAGGAGAGAGAGTAAAGAGACTGAAAGGACATACCTCATTTGTTAATTCTTGTTATCCAGCAAGACGGGGACCTCAACTGATTTGCACTGGGAGTGATGATGGCACTGTGAAAGTAGGTACATTAGACAATTATAAGATGGCCTTTATGTCGCATATGCAGCCAATAACTGTCATGTTCCAGTACGTTGTTTAAAGTGCTGGAAAATTTGAAGCTGAGTATAGAAAAGTGGTGTCATTATTGGGTTAATTGTAAAGTGAATGCTAGTCAGGGAAGGAGGAAAACATAGCATAATTAGTCGGTGTAGCCAAAATAGTGTGTCCGGATAGAATGGGAAAGAAGGGCTAAGTATAGCGGTTAGTAATGTGTGATATTGTATTTCACTGTACC
This sequence comes from Spea bombifrons, assembly GCF_027358695.1. Lineage (NCBI taxonomy): Eukaryota > Metazoa > Chordata > Amphibia > Anura > Pelobatidae > Spea > Spea bombifrons. Next base: position 60,577,695 of record NC_071088.1, on the reverse strand, counting down.
TATGCTTAATCTCAAAAACTCTTGCTTGATAGCTTTGGGACTTCAGGAAAAAGGCAGCCGTGCAGACTTTCCAAAATACATACCAAGTATTATCTGTCACATTCAATGACACCAGTGATCAAATCATCTCTGGAGGGATAGACAATGATATCAAGGTAAGCAAATGAAGAAAAGCCAGACTCTGCCTCTAAATGAAATCTTCAGAACAATAAAACAAAGTCGAATGCTAGTGACGCCCCCCTCTGTTTCGGGTCTCTTCAATTCTTGTGATGCGTAAAATGAGTACATATTTCTAAAAAATAATAATAAACATAAGCATTGTTTCTCATGAAGAAATGCAGTGGTACCCACAAACTTTCCTTTCCATGTTAATTACTGTTATGTTCCTGCTACCCAAATCCGTAACATAAATATATTGTTTGTGGCAATGTAAGGTGCTAATCTCATGCAGCGCTAACTATTTTTTCTAGGTCTGGGATTTGCGGCAGAACAAGCTAATGTATACAATGAGAGGACATGGGGACTCTGTGACCGGTGTCAGTCTTAGTTCTGAGGGCTCCTACTTGCTTTCAAATGCTATGGATAATACAGGTGATACCCTTCATCCTTATTGTATTAGGACATTTGGAAAAGCACACTTACTGGTAAGGGGACTTACCAGTGTTGTTAAATGGACAAATCAACACAATTTTTTTGTATTTTTTTTTAGTCCGTGTATGGGATGTTCGTCCCTTTGCCCCCAAAGAAAGGTGTGTAAAGGTATTCCAAGGGAACGTACACAATTTTGAGAAGGTAAGTTCAACATCTATTCTAGATCAAGTTTGCTGGTCTTATGCCAAAAAAATTGAGTTAACGTCTTTCTCTTACAGAATCTGTTGCGCTGTTCGTGGTCTCCTGATGGCAGTAAAATTGCAGCAGGATCTGCAGACAGGTATAATCCGTCCTCTTTGCTTTGTGTTAAACTCAATATGGATTGAGCAGCTGCTGGCTTTCTGTGTGTAATAAATATATATATCTTATGTAGACGCGCATTTTATTATTCCTCTTTCTGCAGGTTTGTTTATGTGTGGGACACCACATCTCGTAGAATTCTGTACAAGCTCCCAGGCCATGCTGGATCTGTCAATGAAGTGGCCTTCCACCCTGAAGAACCGATTGGTGAGTTATAGTTCCAACATCTATTAAGGATAAGCCATTCATTTTAGGTAGAGTGCAGATTAATTTTGTAAAATCAGTCTTTGCTGGAGTAATATGTAGGTTAAAACATAAAAATATAACAATATTTAATAACTGGCATTGTCTGAGTCTACTTCTTTCAGCCGATGTTCTGCTGTTGACACACAGAAGTAATGATACAAATAACATTTTCTTCTTCCATTTGCAGTTCTCTCTGCATCTAGCGATAAGAGATTGTACATGGGGGAGATCCAGTGAATTCAGCCTGTACAAATCCCAGAGAATCTAGCCTCCCATGAGACCAGCCATCTTCCACTGTCCACAGAGATTGTATATACAAGTCAGATGATGCACTGGCTCTGATTTCTTTGGGGGGGGGGTGTTCTCCATCCCTCCTAGGACTAAGACTCTCAATAGTGCTACTGTAACTGGCCAAAAATGGGGAGGGGGGCGATTGGAATAGATGTCTTCGGATATTTTTTTTCTTTCTTACACATATGCCCTCTTCACTTTTCCTCCCTGACAGGTAGCGATAAATATTTCATGGCTTTTATTTTGTGTTTATAAATTGTTTTTATTAAAATGTGTGTTGCGTTGTCATTTCATAAGTCAACTTTTAAAACTTTGCACTGGCATCAGGGGTCTTCTCTGTACTGTTCCATGTACTGTATGGAAGGATGTGCCTAACGAGCGCATACTTCTGAGACAGGATTGCTGCTTAGGGCTGTGCCCAACTGTAATATATCGCCACCCTAGATAAGCATTCTAAACATCTCTCTAGGATCTTGAGGTATGTAAGTACAGAGTGTGTTTTGGCTGCTCTATGTGTGCTTCTCGTTTGACACCAAGACCATTGATCTTTCAATGTCAGTTGGTCCTAACTCCTAGTTTTCTCTTCACAGTGGGATTAGGTAAGGTACATGATTCTATATTTTCAGCTAAAATTGACATTTTTATGTAAAATAGTTCTATAGGCCCTACAACTGTGCCATGGGCGTTATATTGCAAGCGGTTTTGAACTAAAATGATCACTTTTTTTACTGTTAATTTGGTTAAGAACATGTTAAATCAGGCCCCAGTCTTCATATAATATTTATGTGCTCTTGTACTGAAAGGAATGTAGGAAAAAAATCCATCCTTATCTAGCACATCAATTATTTACCTGCCAGGTGCAGAGAATCTCATAAATACACATTCAGTTTATTCTGCTCAAGTTACTATAAATATGAGTAACAATTGGGCAGCTTTGTCTCATCTATTGTGATTGGATATTAAAAGACTAGTATATGAACACGTTTCTGAGACTGCTCCATCATGATTGAGTTGTCGCCATAAGTTTTGGATGCGTGTAACTAAATGTCAAATCACTGTTTCCTCCACTGGTTTTCTGTCCCTTAACCTACAGGTTTCAATTTGCTTCATTGATATAATAAAAAAAAAAGGTTTAAAAAAACGTAGGTAAGGAGATCGTGTTTCTCTCTTCCTTGCATCCACTACTCCTTTCTACCTTTCTTCAGGCATGGGAGTTTTCACATAAGAGACCAGTTTTCTTGACATTCAAATACCTTACAGGTCCAACTACTGCCTGCCACACAGCCTAACCTATATGATTGTTGCTATAATGCTTTTTACCACCCAATTTTACTTAAGTTTTGTTTTATTTGTAATGATCAAACTCCTTGTCTACAGGCTCCAACGTCCTTGACAATTGCATTGTGATATTAATATTCTCTTGTTCCAAACTTTTGTGTTGGCATTTTCCAACACAATGAATGTCAACAAACAAAAAAGGGATGATAGATTAAACATCATAAGAAATATCAACAATTTACAATTTGTCAAATGTCTTCAGGCAAGACTGTGTAATTACATGACACGACACATGCCATTGACCGGAAAATGTGGGTGGTCATGCTAGGTCCTATTTCTCTCAGGATCAGAAGATTCAAGGACTACATAATGTGTTTATGTGGCCTGTAAAGCCTCAGCATCAAGGTTTCCTATAATTTATTATTATATATAGCGCCATCAAATTCCGTAGCGCTGTACAATGGGTAGACAGGACATAAGTAGTATGTAACATAACAATATGACTAACAGAGACAACAGATGAGGAGGGCCCTGCTCAGACAAGCTTACAATCTATAAGCACAGTTGGCGTGTAAATACCAATCAGCTACAGAAGACTGACAGCTTCTTTTTAACATGTATGTATGTATGGGGCATTTCACCTGTTTATTGTAAAGATGTCAGCGGTATGCTTGTGGCAGACCGTTATACAAATGTGCTTGATTATTACTTTTCTAACGAGCATTGCATTAAGTCATTCTACATGAAGGTGTAGTCTTTTTTCAGTTCTTTTGGTATCCTACTTCTTGTTAGAAAATGTAGCCATAAACTATGCTTACGTGGCAGAAAAGCTTTACAAGCGTGTTGTTTGGTTCTTACATATAATATGCACATATCCATTAGAAGCCCTAAAATAGGAAATAGTCTTACATATAGAATATATGAATGATGATTACCAGTAAGGTGAATAAATTGCTGACCACCTAAGCGTCATAGGTTTCATGGTCAGGGGAGGCTTGCGGACCTCATTATTACAAATGCCTGTTGCTTATGTACTTGTCTCAGAACTAGGTAGTTGGCTAGCATCTGAGGGTATAACACACCATGTGCGGAGAAGTCGTGGACACAGCACTATTATTATTATCTTTTATTTATAAAATCTCTGCAGCGCTTAGTACAATACATATATTCAAGGGGTTTGACAAGACGAGAATTGACAGACTAAGACAAACCCATACATCAGGTGGAGAGAGCCCTGCACGCAAGCTTACAAGCTTACAATCTTGAGGGAGTGGGGTGAGAGGTAGTGTGGTGGTTGTATCAATGACAAGGAAGTTCTAGCAGCTACGATGGTATGCTTCTCTGAAGAAGTGAGTTTTGAGATGTTTCTTGAATGTTGGGAGGGAGGGTGAATGCTGAAGGTTTGTTGGGAGTAGATTCCAGAGATATGGGGCAGCCTGAGTGAAATCTAGACGGGAAGAGGTGATAAGTGAGGAGGAGAGCCTTACCCCATGGGAAGAACGTAAGGATTGATTAGGAGAGTATTTGCTTGTGAGGGCAGAAATGTATGGAGGAGCACTGTTATGGAGGGCCTTATATGTTAGTACCAGGATTTTAAATTTAATTGGGTGTCAGTGGAGGGTTTCACAGAGTGGGGAAGCAGAAGAGGAGCAGCGTGCAAGAAAGATAAGCCTAGCAGCAGCATTTATGACAGACTATGACAGACTGTAGAGGAGAGAGTCGACACGGTGGAATGCCAACCAGAAGAGTGTTGCAGTAGTCAAGGCGGGAAATGAAGTGAATGAACCAGAGTTTTTGTGGATTCTTGAGTGAGGAATGGGCGGATGCGAGAAAGGTTTTTTAGGTGCAAGCGGCAGGATCAGGCTCTGCAAGATCTTGACTACATTTCTAATAAACATGTGATCCTGCAAAGTGCTAATAACACAATGAGTATCCCATCCATTACTTTGCTTTAATCACGATCATTCTTAAAATTATAGACAATGGCCCAGTAACAACAAATGGTGATACACATACATGGCAATGAAACTCTATGTCACCAAGATACTTACACAAAACTGTCAACTTAAGCTCAGTGTGTGCTTGAGTTATATTTGCATACGCTCCACACATATTTATGAACTTGATTATAGAAGTCAACCCTTGGTTTAATGAAATTACATTTTAGATATTTAGACCCATGACTCACTCTTATTCGACCTTCAAAACTAGTATGCATATATTTTAAATAAATACAATGTACACAAATGTAACCCCGGGTGCTTGGTCATTAATTGAAGTCTACTGTGTTTTGCATGTCAAAATTGTGAACCCCAGCTCCAACCCAACTTCTGGCTACATCTACGGACAAAGATTGGGACCACTGTGGATGTAACCTTACTTTGGGAAGTAGCACCATCATTATTTGTTTAGAGCAAGACAAAACGCATTCCACATTGTACTGTTATCCCAATGTCATATGTTATATTTGTTTATTTACAAACAGAATGTTCATTGGCAGTCGGTCTTTGAATCATATTTGTTACTAATTTCAGTCTGTGACCGGATGCAGATCGGTGCTCTCTGGGTTATTCCTTGGTAACAGACTAATTTGACCGACTACAAAAGAAGAACAATACACATCAGCTTTAAAAAAAATGACTTGATGGGAAAGGTGAAGATATATCAAGTAAGATTATCTGGTTTAAGGATATAGTAAGACATAGCGTCTAACCAAATAGGGACAAATGGTGTCGGTTGCGAAATCCTTGGGAAATGCTCTTGGAACATAGGTGTAGATTGCGGGGCTTAGGATTCTAACGTGAAGATCTTGTAAAAATCTGAGGTCCATTTATCACCCCAGTTTGAGCCCTACGATAGTCTAATCAAAGGGGAAGCCTAAAGGGACAAAGGGACATGCACTCCTCTATTCTTTTCTATATAAACATATCTTAATTAAATTGGGCTGATGAAAAATCTAACCCTATTGTCATCTGATGGCCCCCGCTATGGATGAGGTTAAGAGGGGTGGGATTGCTAGGCTTGTATTGAACAGGCAATCGGGACAAATCCGCTTTTCTTCTGCACAGTAACAATAGAGGTTTTGCAGCTGGCACTCATACCCTGGAGGGTCCTGGAGAAAAAAAGGAGGAGGGGAAGAGTGATTTCTAGTGTACATTCTCCCCTTCCAATGACACCCACCCCTCTCCACACCCAGGGACTGACTGAAGCAGTGAATAGCAGGCTCCCTACTACACAACAGGAGGGGAGGCTGAATCCTTATAGGGTGTGTGTGTGTGTGGCTTGTACTCTCCGCCTGCCACTCCTATCCCCCCTCCCACACACTAGTACACAAACCGCACAATAGACCAACACAAAGGGGACACCAGGGTGAATGCTCCTCCTATCCTCATAAGATGTAGATTTGCATCCTTGATGATGGTCATCTAAGCCACTCCAGGCCTTTTCTTTACGGAAGGAGTCATGTACATCATGCTGGGCTGAGAAGCTGACATATTTTAAGGCTTTCATCATAAAATCAGGATTAATATTCACCAAGATCGGCTGCGTTTGCGACTAGATTCGATCAGGATGGGTAAATGCAGTGGACGGTGTACCTTGGTTGGAATCTGTTGCCTGCAGCTGGTGAGTAAAAGCCCTATCGATTTGATGGTATCCTGAGAGCAGTGCAGACTTGGATCATTTATCACTTTAAAAGCTGCCAGCCTATTATGCTACCATGATTTGCAAATAAGTGGCCCTTTTCGTGGTATCAGTAATAATTGCATAGATTGCCAGCTCTTTAACCAATTTAGGCTGACCTGTATGTACAGTCAGTCTCTCCTAATGTATATATTTATGTAAAGTGTGAGCTCTGTGGAGCAGTCCACCTTCAAACGCCTGTATTACATACAATAAGAAATATATACACAGTATATCTACATATGTATATATATATATAAATATACGGTATATATATATGTCTCAAATACATTAAGTTTCCTCAGATACCATAAACTTTCTGGACAACAAAGGCAATTTGAATAATAATAATAATAATAATAATAATGAGCCTAGTCTCCAATGCAGGGTTAGGTAAAATAAGCCCCCTCAGTGGTACACGTCTTAGTGGTGAGACACTTCTTAAACAATATACAAAGCCGGTTATATGTCTTGTATCAGGATTTGAAAAGAATTAGGGGCGATTGAATAGAATTTTGCCAAATGTGAAAGGAGTAAACATTTTTTTTTTTGTAAAAACAATTCATGTGAATGCCATAATTTTGAATTAGTGCTCTGAATGTGTGCAGCTTTGTGGTGTTTGCTTATTGCACCTAATTTAATGAAGTTGCTTGAGACAGGAATGTAATTTATGCGCACAACCCCATTTCACATTGATGACAATGTGTGTTCAGCACATTACACACCACCTGGGACAATCATAAACGTCCCAAGAGCTCCGGCTAACTGGAGCTGCATCAATGGTACCCCATGTGCGCCAGGGGCAAGCCTGAAAGCCATCCACTATTGGCACCCTATCTATACCATGGGCAGGCCATCATTGGCAATCAGCCTGTACTAGTAGGAGATATTCACTGGCACTCCACCCGCACCAAGGGCAAGCAGTTACTGGCAGTCCACCTGCCGTGGACCGCGCTATTTATGGTCCATAAAAGCTGTAGTGCCAGTGCCTACTAATCCTCACTAACCTCATTGTGAAATGCATTCATAACGCTAAGCCTGCTCTACGTGAAATAACTGCTCAGTACAATAAGACGTGAGCCACAAGAGCGTAATTAGAATTAATATTTTATATTATTACCACGCGGTGCGTAAAGTATTCTGACCCCTTGTGTAATGGCGATGCTTCCCATAGGCCTTCCCATTATTTTAGAAACCATTTAAACTCAGGGTTATTGGTCAGGTCCCTCTACATGTGATGGGAGAGCCCATGAACTCATGCTGTGTAACACTGACATTCTCAGGCCACTTCTGACCTTTAGCTTCTTTTTCCCAGGCCCCAATCCATCTGATTGCCTGACCCCTGACATGAATAGGGTGTCTCCACATTAACTACATTCCTGAACATTCCTATGGAAACCACAACCATATACTTTACAAAAGTAAAGTATAATATGTTATATATGAAATCATTTAATCAAAACATCATATTTAGTCATCCTTGTCTTTCATTTAGCTAATTTTATTTAATATATGCTCTTAAAGCTTAATAAAATATGGGCAAATGTAAATTATTTTCTTGATTTTTCTAATTCATTGGGAGACCTTTGTGAAGTTCACATTACTGGGCTATGATGAGAACTTTGTGGGTGGATTATAAATAATGCTGTTATTTTAATAAGGCCTGTCTTATTTATTGGTTGTTAATAAATTATCATTATTTTATTTCTTCCTATGGAAATTGAATGGTTAAACCACAAAGGACCAAGTTTTGGTATGTTTGCCCTCTCTGAGTTTAGAAAGTTACCGTAGTTCTTAGCAAGCATCAATAATATTTGCTAGGATATACTCTAACTACATTCATAAAATTCTCACCATAGACATGGACTACAACAGAGAAATTGGCACTAAGACGTTAATGTAGGAATATTAACATGTTCAAAAGTAGGTATAATACTCCAACACCCAGCAGTACTTGTTACCTCCCACAATATTAGGTCCAAATAAATCCCATGCTGTTCCCAAATCCATTGTCAGGCTTAAGCTAACCCTCATTTACCCCTATGGCACCTTCCAGGTAACCCAAGGGTAGATGTCTACTTTGTCCAAGATATCATTCAATCATTATGTCTGTAATGCCCATGTTTGGACTATCAAATGCATATCTTTGGCAAATGTAAAAAAATATAACATACACGTAGAGCTAAAAATGTTTTATCATCTGCAGATTATTATTTTAACTGTGAAAATGTATATAAATATACATATATTATAATAGAGCTTCTGTGTTTTGTCTCTCTTAAATATACAAAAAAAAAAATCATATGTAATCATCCTGTGAATAAAAAGCATAAGTATCACTTAAATGGTGATAAAAATCTATTTGGATATTTTCCTTCTATTAGAATTCTCTTATTTGGCATTTTCATCATCCTTACAGTTGATCTTCAGTAATTCATGCGTTACTCATTGGTAAATGAAATACGGATTTTCAGCCTGTTCTTGTAGAAACTAAAAGTTTTCATGATTTTTGTCAGGACATTACGTTTGGTGTCATGTTGGGTGACTGTGATGGAATGGACCTTTTCCATATGAATTAGGCTATCAATAGAAACCAGGGTGTGATATCCCACAAAACATGTTCTTAGAAACATTCCAATAACTCCAAGCGAGTCTCTCCAGAACGTTTGCTGGGACAAATGCTCACTTGACTCACCCTGTCTTGGTTAAACTTTGTTTCTTCGTAATCATGCCATTGTCTTCAACATTCTGCAGGAGTTTGATAGGGAGCATGGTAGGATTCTGCAGAATCCTACCATGCATATGCAAAATGGACACCACCAATGTCCAATGCTCTTCATCTTCTATCTTCTCTGTTTCATCTTCATCTGCATCTCCACAAACATAACCTGGCGCAACCTTCCACCAAAATGGCTGCAATCGAGGAGAGGACGTCACTGGAAGCGACGCCATTTTGCCCACAGGTGAACTTCTTCCAAAATTGCGGTGTTTTCTGTGATTGGAGGATTTAGAGGAGAGGACGTTACCGTAAGCACTGTCATTTTGGTGGAAGTTCGTGCCAGGTAATGTCTGCCGAAATACAGAAGAAGATAAACGGGAGAAGATGAAGAATGAGAAGACAGAGAAAGTGGTACGCAGAGAAGCTAGGGTAACATTTAGAGAGCATGAGAGAGAATCAGACTGAATGAGGGCACTAGGCAAATAATTTAGTTCCTGAGTTAGAAATGCCCCCCCCCCCCCCATTTTTGTCCAAGCCAAATGGGCAGGGAACGTAATTTGTTCAACAAAAAAACAAACCAAAACATTTGTGGGAATTGTGTTTGGCCAATTTGCACATGTCTAATGGAAACTCAAGTTGAAGCAAAATGAAGGTAATGATGTTTGATGGAGGAATGAGAGACTATGATGGATACAGAAAAGGGGATTTTAGACTTTGAGAGGGGAATGTAGCAAGGTGGTGTCTATTGGAGAATGAGAGCTTGATCCAGATGGCCAACTGATGAACGGAGAGAGGAGAAAAGGTTGGTATGGAGAGCTCAATGAAGAAAACCTAGTTGGAGAATAGCAAAGGGAAAGAAGTCCTGAGAAGAGGGAGGCCGGAATGCCCACACATCTCTTACGGGGGCTCTGTGTGTACATAATAAACAGCATGGATGATTATTTGGAGCTGGATCTCATTCAACTCTAGTTACACCCTTTTCAGTATTAGTAATACCTTGAGATCTGGTTGCAAAACCTTTGTATTTTAATCTAAGCAGACATAATAAATACATTTCCTGCTCCCTAATCATGCTTGTTCGTTTAATGCAACCAGATTACGCAATTAAAACTTTGAGTGCCAGAGGATACAGTATATCTGTTCATAACTTTGTAATAGCCCTGCATGCCTCTCTAGCACCCACATTTTTAAAAGAGATGTTATTCTTCATTAAAATTTTCCAATAGCTTACATTTTGCTCCAGGGATGTTATTGCTCATACCATCATTATTGTGTCATTGTATGCATATGGGCTTCCTGCCTTACTCTGTATTGTTTTCCATAAACCCCCTTCCTTTTTTTCGTTTTGTACCCTGTTTTTAAAAAAAATAAATAAATATTGATTTACCCAAAAAAAGTTTTTCTTTTTATAAATCTGGTTAATCTAACCATGCATACAAAAAACAAAAACTGTCTGTGCTTCTTACCCTAATAAAGTTGGCAACAAATATATAAACATAAAATAAATGAGAGGTTATGTTTATATATTTGTTGCCAACTTTATTAGGGTAAGAAGCGCAGACAGTTTTTGTTTTTTGTATACATTGTACAGCCGACACATTGTATTTGCAGCATGCTTACACCTGTTTGGTAGGCCTCGTATTATACATTTGTATTATTTGAGCCTGTGACTAGCTTAGCGCACCGACATTTTTTCTTTTCCCTAATCTAACCATGCTAAAGAACATGATTTAATTTGGTATAGTTATGTCTGAAAACTGAGTCTATTTTTACTTTTTTTGTCCCTACTTACTTGATCCTTTGCTTTGCCAATCTATACAAACTCAACAAATTTCACAATGCATCCTGATTATTTAAAAAAAAAAATTCAAATTTGAATATTTGTAACCCTACTCTCTACCAAGTAGCACTCCCATGTTATAGTATGACAGATCATGAGGACATATGCACATCCTCACACAGTTAAAATGTGTCTTCCAGAAACATATATCTTCAATAAATCAATATATTTCTTTTTAGTCCCTAGGAAAATGACCCTGTAAATGATTTATAATTGCGGTAGGGCAGTTTTTGAAGTGTACAGCTGCACCGTTGTTAAATTGCTTGGAAGAATGGATCCTTTAAATGTTTTTCAGTCATGTTTCTTTCCCATGAGACTACCACTAAAATTGGGATTTTATGTATTCCAGGCAGCTGCTCTGCAAAGACAAATCTTTGACTTCCTGGGCTACCAATGGGCTCCAATACTTGCCAACTTTCTGCATATTATGGTTGTCATCTTGGGAATATTTGGTACTCTACATTATAGATCTAGGTATCTTATAATGGTAAGCCATCCCTTTATTTCAGTTATTATGAAAAAAGTTAAATTATCCACAACTTCTATAAATTCAAATTATGTCACATTTATGTTTAATAATCTCAGTCTCTTCTCCCTATGTACTGTGCAGTATTCCGTGTGGTTGGCATTATGGGTGGCCTGGAACTCGTTCATTATATGTTTTTACTTGGAAGTAGGACATTTGTCCCAGGTAAGAAGTTATCTCGAATATCTGATACTGACTCCATATCAACTGCATGCTACCAATAGCGCTCATGCTGCCATCACATTACATTACATGTTACTTGGCTTAGTGACTGTACATCCATATTAAATCTGTGGGCTTTCTCTTGATCCTTTCCTTCTAACAGATAAGTTACTGTATCTCTAACCACTGCATCTATGTTGACCCTCAATTGCACCAATGTTCTCTAAGCTGCTCCTTCTGTTGTGCATGTATTGTTCCTTCCAAAACATTGTATTGCCTCTGCTTTTCCTCTCATTTTCTTCTGAAATAATTATAGTTTAGTTACTCACCTGTCATCCTGCTATTTGTGTAACCACTCCCTGGGTCATTACTCTGCCTCTGCTCTGTACTACTGGCCCTTCTGTACTGTATAGCCCCAGCTATTCACATGGTCTACTATTGCTGCACTGACCTAACACATACTGGCTGTATCTCCATCCTGACCTGGTGTGTTTTGTTTTAATGCCCATTAAGTCATGTCCTAGAGTTGTGATCACTTACCCCATGACTCTTCTTGTCATATTTGTGTTTCATGAAACTGTTAAACCATCCCATGGTGCATGGCCAGACATAGGGTTTTCATCTACACCTCATGCCACACACCCTATCATTACTTCTCCAAACTGACAAATAATTCTTATGCTTGGCGTGTCCCCAGCACAGGGACCTGATCATGAACTTTAACACCTCCCTGCACCGATCCTGGTGGATGGAGAATGGGCCAGGCTGCCTGGTGACCCCTGTCCGTGGCCCCCCTTTGTCACTAGCAGATCACCATATGGTAACAGTGACTGGGTGTCTCCTAGACTATCCATATATAGAGGCTCTAAGCAGTGCCCTGCAGATCTTTCTAGCGGTGAGTGTGGAGACCTACAAATATCTCCAGATGGGTAGACACATAAAGAGTCTTCATGGATATGGGATGTGGGAAGACTTAAGGCATGCTATACTTTTTTGGGGGTTATAAATATTGGGAAATAAAACTATTGAGGCATGCGTTAACAACTAGTTTAAAATTGAGTTCTTGAAAGCTAAATGACATTCAGAAAATTGTTTTAGAAGGAAAAGGTGGAATTTGTTAAAACCTAGGTTACTTATACTATTCAACAAAGCCAGCATTTCAATATTTAACAAATTTGACCATGTATAGTATATTATTTGTATATGCAAACATAGGAATGATGTGATATCTTTATCCCTTTTTCTCGCCTGCTCTGTCCTCCTCCCACCGTTCTTCCTCTCCCATCACTCCTACTATCTATCCTCACCTCTGTTGCTTACGCTTCGTATTTTACTTAAATAATGTTTCTTTTTCAGCTGTTTGGTTTTGTCTATGCCTGTTACGTCAGTAAAGTATTAATGGACGAGGAAGACAGCTGTAAGTACATTCTGTCTAGTAATGATGTAAAAGTGGACTACAACACCTTTAGGAAAGAGCTTTTACATATTAATTGTTTTTGTCGGATGATAGATCTTAAGGACATTCCCTGTAGTTTCCTATGGCTTGCAAAAATGTTGGTTCCTTCTTTATGGCAAGGTTTCCACTAGAGCAACTGGTAGCCTCAGAACTGATAGTCTTGAGTATATTCATGGCCTTCATTGCACCTAAATATACCTATATATATAAGTTTAATTAGATGACATTGAGAAAGCCTGCTTTGTTATACACTTGTTATCTTGGCATAGTTATTGATGCATTTGCTTGTAGGTTTATCATTAAGCAATGGTAGATTTCTTGTTTGTATAATAATATTTTAAACAATTATTGGCTGGTTAGCATTATTTTAACTTTACAAATGTGACTTATGCTCCTTTCATCTACAGTTGATTTCATTGGCTCCTATGATTCCTATGGATATCAGGCACCTATGAAGACCTCACACCTTCAGCTGCAGCCATTGTACAAGTAGGTTCTAACACAACTTTTCCATGCTGACCAATCACTGGGTTATGCTTCCATTCCCATTGTCTGCCATTATGAGGATGTTAAAATAAGCAATTTTAAAAGATGAAGCTAGGTTTACCATTCTTAGCCTTCCTGAGACATGAGTACCATTAATGTGTATTCTTAAATTATGAAAGTAAATTTGTTACCGGTGTCTATTCAGCATGCGCCTCCCCTTTCATATAGGGTTTATTCCAGTCTCTGCCCTTAATTAAATTTGACACCAACAATTCAGTCACTAACTAAAACAATTTTCTTTATATTTTTCAGGCCTGGTTAGACATATCCGCTGATGCTTCACCCAGCAGAGATCCTCTGCAATCAATCCAACCTCACTTTTGTTCCTCCTAGAACAGACAAAAAAAGACATCATCATCATAAACTCTTAATCCTGATCAGTGATTGAAATGCCTTGAAAGTAGTTGGGCTGGCATTGAGATACTTTTTAAAAAGTTAAATATATTAACACATTAAACATAATATTTGTTCTCAGTAACTATGTGTAGGCTGTACCATAGCCCACAGCAGGAGAAAATAACTTTGGTTGAACTTGTCACCTTTGATCTATACATTGTTAATGAGATTCCTTTAAAAGTCAATAGCCTACTTACAAAATCCAAAAAACACAGTTATTATTGGTACAATATTTCTATATATTTGATAAATATGGCCATATATGAGACCCAACGTTCTCATAATCACATCCATCACTATGACTTTGCAGATCTCTCAATTATGTGCTGGAAGTCAGGAAACTGCAGTATCAGTGTATATGATCTCATATATATAAGGCACAGCTGCTATAAGAACAAAGGCTTCAATGGAAAGTTATCTTCAAATAAACTTCATTCCAGTCCCCCTCCTACTGACATATGTTACATGATATCACAGGATGAGCCAGACTTTAGAAAGATGTAGTGGACTTAGTGTAGCAGCACACTGAAAGGATAAGGAAGTTTAGTGAGGGCATTTAGTAAGGTTATTTTAATTGTATTACTTTCTTTTTCGTTTCTATATACTAAACACAACATATACTGCTAGGTATACAATTCCATGGATCAGAAGGTTCATTACTTAGCCTTAATGACGTTCCAAGTTTTACATGTGATCACACAGTGCCAATGTTGCACCAATGTTAAAGGACAGTTCAGGAAAAACACATTTTAATACATGTATGAAGTTTCTATAGATGTTTGCAGCAGAGCAATAGAGTATAATCAGTTTACAAACTGAATGTATTCATTTTCACCTATTTTGTATTGTATTAGGAATGACGTTTTACATTTGCATGAGGATGAAGTTGAGATTTTAGCCGTATTCTTAATGCACATTGGCATATTTCGTAAAAGAAGAAGGTTGCCTGTGGCCCATAATGCCAAAGGATGGTCCTGGGTAGCATGCTTTATCAGTCTGTGTGTGTATGTGTGTGTAAATGAAGTGGTTGACTGTGCAAAAGTGTATGTGCCCGTGTTGCACGTATGAGTCTATGCTGGCAAGAAAAAAGATTTGCACTACCACCTATGTACATATATCATAATGCTGTAGTGGATCTGTAAGGGGGTTGTTAACATTACAACCTTTACTGTAGTGATGTATACATGTAATAGGGTCATAGTATTTATGAGAAAATGTCTGCCTGTGCTGCACTGGTGGCATGTTTTGATGAAGCAATGCATGCTTGACTAATAGGTTGACGCTGCAATCGAAGTGTGTACATGCCATTGAGTGTAAGAGCAGACAGGCTGCCGTGTCTGTGACAAGTGTTGTAGAATCACTGGAACCTAGGGGCATTCACAAAAATGTCTGCCACATGTCTGTTGCTGCCTACTCTTGTGTGAGAGAGAATGGACATTGTTGCCACCTTTTACTCTACTTGTATATAAATATCACATAGTGTAGAAGTATGTGCGCGGGGAGTCAGCATTATTACCCGGACTATGCCTCTGTGTATTGATTTGTGTCAGGGACACAGGCACTGCCACTGGCAATGCTGTACCTGAGCTGTTTATGATATAGTAGCTAGTGTGAAAGGGTGTAATAATGTATACATGACATAGCGGAACATGGAGCTGTGACTCTGTTCTGTGTATACGTTGTGGCATGGAGTGTGAGGATATGGCTGGCAAGGCTTCTGTTTTGAGAGCTTCAGTACTCATTACCAACAAGTTTCCTAAAAAGGGGACAAACTCCCTACTCTGTGCAGAAATGTGTAAGGGATTTTTTACACTGTACCTCAGATAATGTTGCTTTTTGTATATTTGAATTAAAGTGTTCGGATTTTTTCTCATTTGTGTGTCTTATATGCAAGTATAAAAAATGAGAGACATAATGGGGGGGGTCATCATACAAATCTTTTCAACATGAAGATGGTTGCTTCTGTTGTATGCACATAAACTGGGTTCTGTTCCTCTCGTGCAGTTTTCTGCAAAGTGATTTCAAAAACATCTTGTGTGCTGTAAGGTCATCAACCAAATACCAGATGTGGTACTAAAGAGAGTTTCCTAACTATGTCCTTACAGTGTTATCGTATTAGGAACCTGCCTATAGTATGACTTTCATGCCAATCACTGCTGGAGACCACAGGTACCTAAGCTTCTTAATGTTATTTTTCAAGCCTACAGACTCTGTAGAGACATCTGTCTCATTTTCCTCCTACCTGCTCATACTAAAGGGGTGATGCAGAAGTGTGGTCTGTGAGAGCATAAATTAGAGTGGACAACAAACTACAGAAATTAATATCATAAGTGTTAATAATCCATTAAGGAGTCCGTTGTCAAAACTGATACCTAGGTGTATATGTATAAAAAGTAGTGTCATTTTTAACTCAAATAATCAGGCTGGTTGTCATGCACAATGGAGGGCTCGTGCCAAACAGCGCCAACCCTACACTTTTAGCATTTAGCCACCTGCTGTTAAAGAGTAGCATACATCCATGCACGCTTGTGGTTTATGCTGTTGACCTTTAAGTTGTTATTATTATCATTATTATGTCTTATTTGTATAGTGGCAACAATTTATGCTCTTCTTACATATATTCAAGGGGTATAACAAAACTAGAATTAACAGATTAAGACAAACCAAGACATAAGGTACCTGCTCGCAAGCTTACTCTCTAGAAGGAATAAGGTATAGAGAAATATATACAGTATTTATGTATACATTTATAGAGAAAGGAAAGGTATAGAGTAGAGGACTGCATTGGGATGCCAACAAACTTGCAGGCGCAGGCGGTTTTTCTGGAGTTGCAGGCGGGAGCGGGCGGTCAGACAATGTACCTGGGGGTCCCGGTAATTCTGCGCACTCCTGCAAGGCTGCCTTCGTGTTGCTTTCTCACAGCGGCTCTTCTCTTGTTCCGCCCAGGAACCCAGCGGAGTCACGTGATTTTATGTCACTTCCCGTGACTCCGCTGGGTTCCTGGACGGAACTAGAGAAGGAGGGAGCAACGTGAAGGAAGCCTTGCGGGACTGTGCGGGAAATCTGCAGTTCAGGTAAGGGGGTGGGCGTGATTGACCACATATGTTGCTGGAGCGGGCGGGCGCGGTTGAACACATATGTGGCGGGAGTAGGCGGGATTGGATACATATGTTGGTAATGGTCACAAAATTAGCGGGAGCGGGATTAAAAAAAGTCCCGCGCAGGGCTCTAGTATAGAGTCATTGATGAGTGTGGGATTGTTTTACTGCCAGATAAATTATGCTTCTCGAAAGAAGTGGGTTTTGAAATGTTTCTTGAATATCGAGAAGGCGGGGGAAAGCTGGAGGTTGGGTAGGAGTGAGTTACAGAGGTATTGGCAGCACAAGTGAAGTCTTGTAGGTGGGGAAAGAGTGAGGAGGCCTTAACACACGGGATGAATGTAATGATCAAGCATTTTATTATGAGGGCAAAAATGTATGGAGAAGCAGCAGTATTATTTAAGTTTTTAAAGTTTTGAATGCGGAGGGGAGACTCGTTATATATGTTGAAAGGTGTAATTAGGGGAGACGAGGAGGCCTGCACCACCATCCTTTCTTTCGCCAGGCCTAGTACTGTGGCTGAAGTGCAGGCCACTAACGTAGGGGGCAGCAGAAGAGGTAGTGTCAGAGGATGATATCCAGTTATGAATGAGTGAATGAATGAATACATGCATAAGTGTGTGTAAGCATGGTCTGATGAGTCTCAATTCCAGCTGCGCATTCAGATGGCAGGGTCAGACTTTGGTGTAAACAACAAAAAAGCATGGATCCACCCTGCATTGTATCAACCGTTCAGGCTGGTGGTGGTGGTGTAATGGTGTGGGGGACATTTTCTTGGCACACTTTGGGTCCCTTTGTACCAACTGAGCATCGTTAAAATGTGACAGCCTACCTGAGTATTGTTGCTGACCATGTCCATTCCTTTATGACCACAGTGTACCCATCTACTTCCAGTAGGATAATACACAATGTCACAAAGCTTACATCATCTCAAACAGGTTTCTTGAACATGACAGATCTCAATCCAATAGAGCACCTGTGGGATGTGGTGGAACAGGAGATTCGCATGATGAATGTGCAACCAACAAATCTGCAGCAACTGCTTGATGCCATCATGTCCATATGGACCAAATCTCAGGAATGTTTCCAGCACCTTGTAGAGAGTATGTCATGAACAATGAAGGCAGTTCTGAAGGCAAAAGGGGGTCCAACCCGTTACTAGCAAGGTGTACCTAAGAAAGTGGGCATTACAGATAGCATTACATAGTTTGGAAGTGGGAGGGGAATTGGACCTGGATATACACTGCTCATCTGTCCTGAAGAAAGAAAATAGTTGTAAGAGGTAGAAGTCTCAATACAGGGGCAGGCTTGGATTCAGAGCACGGCCTATGGCAGACTGAGGATGGATCCAGTTCAGGGCTGCTCTCCACTTTATCCCTAGTCTTCCTCTTGGGTGCCATCTATATGTGATCTGGGCACAAGCAGGATATTAACTTGGGGTATAAAGGTTCGTGCAGGCAGGATGGAGGCCATACTGGAGGCAAACTTGAAGCACACTGGCAGGGCACAAGGCAGGAGAGCCTAGTGGCAGAACACACAGTAGGAGCACGGCTGGAAGCCCCCTTGCAGGGCACACGGCAGGAGCACAGCTAGAAGCCTTCTGGCAGGGAACACAGCTGGAAGCCCTTTGGCACGACACACAGCGGAGCATGGCTGGAGGCCCTCTGGCAGGGCACAAGGCAGAAGCATAGCTGGAACCCCTCTGGCAGGGATGCTGCCAGAAAGCAGCAGACCAGCAGTCAGCAGCAGACCAGCAGGCGGTAGTGGATGCTGACCAATGCACAGTACAAAGGATGATCCCAAGAATAGTAGCGGTCCAAGCCAAAGGTCAGAAACCAGAATATCACGATCAGCGGGGAACCAAAGGACAAACACTAGAAAAAGGTCAGAGTACAAGGTCAAAAGTCAAACACAGAAGATTGATAAGATGCAGCAAATGCTAGCCATACCTTTCACCAAAACCACTAAATGAAGGGTGTCCGTTTGTGGCAATTTTAAATGTTGGAAGGTATGGTTAAGGGTTATCCCCAAGAAAATCTATTCATCAGAAAAACACAATCCTTCCTTATTGTACTAACCTCATCCTGCCACTAGATGGTACCTGAGTACATCTCACAATAGTCCAAAGCTCTCTTTAAGGAAAGGTTTACAATCCCATACAGACCTACCAATGAAAATGCATACTAAAGAACTTTTTAAGTAGTATAAGATGCATTTTTAACCTGCGGAGTTGCAGTGCACTGCTCCTCTCCATATTCCAGTTTTCATGGCACTTTGGGCTGCTTCATGCAGTTAGTCAGAGGCAGGACTGAAATCAATGGGGGGTGTCTCATTAGACCCTCTAAAACTCTTGTGCGAGCCAGTGCTGGAGCATTTGCAAGGTGCAGAAAACTATAACAGTGTCCCTTTAAAGTATACTTCTAAAAAGCAACCAATGACAAAAACCAAGTTTTTGCTGTAACTAAAATAATGTGCTTCTAAGGACAGTGCTGAGATATGATGTCATATTCTGACGCATAGTATGAAGAAAATGTAGTGCCAAAAAGTGCAGTCCCTTCTGAAGGTACATTGTGGGGTTGTGTGCTGGGACATAACACTTAGCATAATCACACCACTGGATTTAAGATGCTGTTATAGTGGCATAGTCAGGCCAACTAGGCATAGCCTCCATAGAATATAGTACCTGGCGCCGGTAGAGGTGTCATATCCCAGCACTCAGAGATAATGACGATGGCTGTGGAGTTCATTTGGGATCACACAGTGAGCTGGATTTCACCTTCATTCACTGGGGTACTGTTACGAACAAGAACCAGACAGAGACAGTAATATAACGTATGAAAATACTTCATTAAAAATAATAATAATAGCAGAATCATGATCCAAAATCGTACACCAGTTAACAAGCCTGGTCAGGAACCAAAGCTGGTAGTCAGACGAGCTGGAGTCAGGAGTACAGAGATCAGAAGTCAGGGTACAAATGGCAGGAATCAAGAATCAGGAGCCAGGAGGGTAGTCAGATAAAGCCAGGTCATACGCAGGAACAAAGGAATGCACTTTTGCAGGAAGCAAAACGCAGGGACAAAGAGGAAGTGCACCTTGCAGTGCCAGAATATGGTCCAGAGGAATTATGGCTGTCCTCTTTTGAGGCTCAGAATTGGAGTGACCGAGTATCGGCTTGTATGTTTCTGGTAAATAAGGCACAATGTAATTGAATCCGGAAAGGAACAAGGCCCGTCTAGCTTGCCTAAGAGTTAAGCGACAAGTTAGCCTCCGACAAAATACGATTTTTGTCGTCCGTTAATATATGGATCGGCACAGAAGAACATTCGAGCAAGTACCTCTGTAACGGTTCCCCAAGAGCTATAGCTACTCTTGGCTGTTAATTTGTTAGTTCTTCGTTCAGTTCCCCAATAATCACGATAGAATAGATAGGACTTAGTATACAGAGACACAACCAATCCTTTCTTGTTTCAGCAGACGAATGCTTTATTAGTCCCAACAACAGTATATTTATACAGTACATTTATCTTGAAAACACAGCTCACACAAAGGGGCTTTAACGGGATTAACTGTAACACAATGGAAACTTTAATTGAATTTGGTGCCAGCACCCCTGGCATCAATCACTGCAGGCTATGGTAAGGGGGCGACCAATCACTTTAGAGGGGGCGGGTATTTGTATTCATGGCCGTCCCTTTAAACTCTCGGCCAATCAGGTAGGGAGCTACCCGACACACCATATATGGGGGCTCGGACTTAGCGACCAATGAAAATAGGAGCCACGTCCCGCATCCTATAGGGTGATCTGAGCAATCCTGGATGTGTCTACCTTGCTCGATCTAAGAACGTACTCCAGCCGCCGGGCTTATTGTAGGTCAAAGTTTGCAAGTCCTAGGTGCTGGTCAGGTTCAGGTGGGCAGTGTGGCCGCCAGGGCTGGCTTTAGGGTTTGAAACCTGTCATCTATGCCTGTAATTTAGGGGTTTTTATCTATACCTTTAATGATCAGTTGTTATGTGAATTCCAATCGATCTATACCTGCAAAGCTGGGTTTGTGTGTTATTCTGTTGATCCATATCTGCTATGCTATGCTATGTTATTTTTGTATACCTGCAAATACAGGGTTTTTATGTCTTATTCAGTTGATCAATACCTGCAGTTTCTATGTGTTGTTTATTTGAACTATACCTTCAGTGCTGAGCTTACATTGATTTCCAGTTGATCTAATGATTTCCAGTTGATCTATACCTGCAATGCTGTGTTTGTGTGTTTTGTTGATCTATACCTGCGATCCCCTGTTTCCTTACATTATTATTATATACCTGCAAATATAGGGTTTTATGTCTTATTCAGTTGATCTATACATGTGAGTGCTGATTACATGTGCTGTTCTTTTTTATCTATACCTGAAATACAGGGAGTAAGTAAAAGAGAGGTGTGGTTTAGTGTATGAGGGGAAAAGGGGCTCTGGGGATGATTGCGGGGGAGAGGACCTCTCAATGTCACGGTAGTGTCAGAAGGAGGGAAGACTGCACTGACTCTCACAGTCTTCCCCTAATCTGCAGTCAAGTGTGGCAAATATTTTTTGTGTGGGAGCGGAGGGAGTGATTGCATGCTAGGGAGCATGCAGCGGGCCCCAAGGAAATGCTTGTTGCCACAGTTGCCCTAATTCTCCTTCTTGACCTTCCAGCTTTTGACCTTCGGCTTGCTACCTAGATTATCCTGATTGTTAAGAAGCTGCGGCTGTGGAGACACTTTGTGATCCTGTTCTGCCTGCCCCAGACTTTTTTTGATATGGACTGAGTGGTAAGTGTTTTGTTGATCTATACCTGCGACCCCCTGTTTCCATACATTATTATTGGCGGGTCCTCAATTAAAAAAAACAAAAAAAACAAATGGCAAATGCATGTTTTGCTACTATTACAAGCGATTTTGGTG
The DNA here is from genome assembly GCF_027358695.1 of Spea bombifrons. Taxonomy (NCBI): domain Eukaryota; kingdom Metazoa; phylum Chordata; class Amphibia; order Anura; family Pelobatidae; genus Spea; species Spea bombifrons. Next base: position 60,555,569 of record NC_071088.1, on the reverse strand, counting down.
CCATTACCACCCATTTAGGCACTCTTTCATGAAGTAAAATGAGAAGGTACATACAAATGTAGGAGGGTATATATAAATGACTAATAGGTAGAAGTAGCCAACGGTGAGGAGATGGTCTTATAAATAGTTATGGCTGTGATTAATGGGTACAACAACCTGTGGGGTTTTCCTTACTTTTTCACTCTGGCTAAGCAGTATTTACAAGGGGAAAGGACCACGGCCTGGCTAAATAAAAACCAGTCCCAGTAATAACTGAATACCAGCCCCATATTTTATGGTGCCATTATTGTCCACATGGTTCATGTCTCTGTTCAGAATAGGGACAAACCATGCATATAGAAACTATATTGGAAGAACAAATAAGTCATAAAAAGATGCATATGAAAATGCAGTTCTTAATATTATTGTGGCCCATGACATCGTGAGCATCGGTATAGTCCAAATAATGCTAAATAATATTTTAACTATAAAAAAATTAACATTTTTAAGTTTACTTTGGTGAATTACTAAAAAATGTTCATTAAAACACAGAAATCACTTTCATCATAGTTAATGAATAGGCAAATAAGCATGTAGCTCCCCTAATTAGAGCTAAAAATTTGCAAAACAATTATTACAGTCCTAATAACCCTTTAATGTTCAAAATATGTTTCTAAGCTGTATTGCAACAGTCCAAAAAATTGTATATGTCAAAATATGGAAATATCTTTGCCGTGTCATAAAATAGGACTGCCTTGTGAATAAACAGACCAACTGAATTATACATGCAGACCCTGCATCGTGGGTATAGACGAAATGTGAACCACATGGAAACAGAGATCAACTGAGTAGCACATGCAAACCCTGTATTATGTGTATAGATAAAATGAGAACCACATGGAAACATAGAGGTCAACTAAGTAACACATGCACACTTGACATTGCAGGTACAGCTCACTGCTCTTACACATACACCTGCCCATCCACACACACATATACACTGCCCTTAAACACACTTGCCCATATACACACATATACACTAACCTGCCTATATAGACTGCCCAAACACACACATATACACTGCCCAAACATACACATATAAACTGCCTGTATAACCATTTGCCCATACACACACATTGACGCTTGTCATTCATACAAACATACTGGTTCACATTTGCCCTTACAGCACCCCTTTCTCCACATCATCTACCCTCCCTCACAATGCACTAAGCCCTACCCCTCATCCTCCCCCTTTTTTTCTTCCCATCATCTATCCCTGTTTTTCCCATTCTCTTACCTTTCTCCTTTTTTCTCTCTATTTCTTCTATGCTATAGTGGGAGCACTAGGTCTGTCACTTCAGACCTCTGTTTTGGTACTCCCTGGCAGTGTGCACAATGACTGACACTGATGCAAAACTCTTTGGCACATAGTGTTAGGGAGCATGGAAGTTGAGGTCGGAAGTGACAATTCACTGCAAGGCACACTGCAAGGTGAAAGTTGTGTCATATTGTAACGTATGTAACATGGAGTTCAAGTGAGGAACCCAGTATGCAGTGTTTGCTGCGATAGGTACAGGTAATAAACACAGTCCCAAGATTAGAATGGTCAAAACAAGCAGGGTCAGGAATGGAGAGATCAACATCGTCAGGAACAGGCAAATATCAGCAACACAATATAATAAAATGGTCAGGAAAGCCGGGTCAGGAATGGAGAATTCAGAGTAGTCGGGAACAAGCACAAATCAGCAACAAGTAGTGTAGAATAACCGAGCACTGAATGGAAGTAAGTGCTCAGTTTTTAAACCTGCCGCGCTCCCAAGCTCTACCCCCAGCTGATGACGTAACGCTATGCGTGTCACGTCGCCTCCACAGAGGTTTTGAATAGAAAGGAGGGCGTGGTGCGAGCGCACGTGTACCACCCACCCTTTGGAAAGAAGATATTGAAGGGACCATGCCACGAGTGACCACTGGACGCGGGCACTCAGAAGCACAGCCCTGGGAAGGACCGCTACCGAGCAGCGGGCACTCGGGAGATAGGCTGCTTTGCGGTCCGGGACCCCGACGTCCCAGTCCATGATGGGCTCCCCCCTAAGGAGAGACCTCCGGGCTCTCATGGGACCGTTTTTTTGAGGATGAAGAGAGTGAAAGTCCAGCAACAACTCGTCGGCATGTACCTCCCTAGCATCTTCCCAGGAATTTCCGTTTACCTCGTATCCCTTCAACTTTATGAGATATTGGAGACGACCCCTGTATCTCCTGGAATCAAGTATCTGTTCTACTTCATATTCATCGGAGTTATCAATGACAATAGGAGCAGGGGGATCCGGGTGTCTACCTGGAAAAGGGTTCTCGTTCCACGGTTTTAAAAGAGATACGTGGAACACCGGGTGAATCCTCATTGAAGAGAGTAGTGACAATTCAACAGCCACTGGTGAGATTAATCGTGTGATCTTGTATGGACCCACGAATTTGGGTCCCAGCTTTTTAGAGGGACAACTTAATTTGAGATGGCTAGTTGACAGCCACACTTTGTCACCAGGTTTGTAAATGGGGGCAACGTTACAGTGCTTACCCAACTGTTGCTTTATAGCTATTGACTATTTTCGAAATTTGTGTAGTTAACGAAGGAACCGAACCGGGGATAGGAGAACCAGGAAGCATGGACGGATGAAAACCATAACTGTAAAAGCAGGGGGACGTCTGTGTAGATGAATGGATGTGGTTGCTGTAGGCGAATTCCGCTAGTGGTAGGAGTTGACACCAACCGTCTTGAAGATGAGAGGTGAAGCAATAGAGGTATTATTCCAATGTCTGGTTCATACGTTCGGTTTGTCCGTTACTCTGTGGATGGAAGGCAGTAGATAAGAAACTTTGTATGTGCAACTCTTCGCAAAATGCTTTCCAAAATCTCGATGTGAACTGTGTCCCTCTGTCAGACACTATATTCTCTGGTAATCCATGGAGTCGGAATATCTCTTTCACAAAAAAGGCAGCTGTTTCGTCTGCAGTGGGCAAATGTTTTGCAGGGATGAAATGGGCCATTTTTGTGAATCTGGTGGTAAGGGCAGCTATTCCAACTGACAGGCGAAGTAGGCTGTCGAAACTGATTGGAAAGTGCCATAATATTGCTGGGCACTTTCACTGCAGCATGAAGCCCAGCCAGAAGCTGAAGGAGGAGTAGGAGAAGGCAAGTCTCCCCACCACTGTTTATTCAGGAGTCACCCGCTACAGGTGATGGTGGAGCAGTAGGGGTATCCAGTAGAACTCTTTGTGTTCGTCTTCGTAGGGAAAAAAATCTTTATACACAGGATCCCGAACACAGGAACGGGCGAATATTCGTGTACATTAACCCCTTTTACAAAAAACGAAAAGGGTCTACTGGTCGATGCCAGAGGAGGCCCCTGCAGGCGACCAGTAGAGTTGCTTGCACGGCCTTTTAACTCCTGACAGGAAACTTGGCCTGTCTTCCCACTCCAAGAGTTAAAGGTCTGTATGAGCGACTCTTTTGGTCACCTGCAGGGAGCTCCTCTGCCATTAGTTGATGGCAGACGAGCCCCCTGCCGGTGACCAATAGAGTCGCTCGCACAGACTTTTAAAAACCTGGTGCTGCAACTTGGCCGGGGGAGACCACTGGTCTCCCTGCTCCAAGAGTTAAAGGTCCCTACAAACGACCAATAGAACCTACGGATTTTCCGCTCCCATTACGGATTTCCACTCAATTGGTTGATGCCAGAGGAGGCCCCTGCAGGCGACCAATAGAGTCGCTCGCACGGCCCTTTAACTCCTGACGGCGAATCTATGGATTTCCGCTCCCGTTAACCTCTGCGATGCTGGGTAGATAAGGTAGGCTAGATGGGGAAGGGACCAGGGAGATAAGTGAACGAAGACAAACACAAAGATTCTTCATGTTATGCTTCTTCGTCTTAGTATACGTTTTGCCGCCGCCATGTTTGTATGTTCGATATTCGGGCTAAACAACGAAAACGCACCCTTCTAGTTCGTTTTCATGTTCACCCGAATACGAATGTACAAGTGTAGTATCCAACCCTGCATAGGGCAGGCCAGTATATAAGTGCCTGGTTGCAAAAAGCAGTCTGCAACAGGTTTAGGTTTCTTTCAAGGTGCCAACTCAAGGAACAGACTGCTGTCAGACAACAGTGGGCTGCGGAACCAGTAGACATCAGAAGGCCAATGGCAGACGAAGGTCTAGCAGCTGGCAGCGGAGGCTGGCAGAGATGACTGACAGTCATGGTCAGACAAGCCAAGGTCATACACAGGTACAACAATGCAAGGTACCAAAGGATGATCCAAAGAACAGTCACAGCCCGAGCCAAAGTTTAAAATCTGGATAATCAATTAGGCGAGGTAAACAGGGCAAAACAAGGGAGCATAGGAGCAACCGAGGTTATATAAGCCCTTAATTGTCTGACAGGCCACAGGTGTGACACAGGTTCTTGACAAAAGCAGTCCATCATTTTACACCCCTTAGGGACCACAGGTCAAATGGAAACAAGTCACTTAAAAAGTGAGACCTTGTGAGTAATCCTCACCGATAACTTAAAGTGGAAATGGCTGGAGGAGAAGTGAAGGTAGAACCTTATCTGGAAAGTGATGTACTTTCGCTATCTGTATAGTCTTCTAATCGAGAGTTCCTTATATAGTGGGTAGCACACTGTGGAGCCATCCTATGGCCAAGCCTACAGGGAGTGACGAATCAGGCCACTTATATGCAGCTGGCGACTGGAGTACAGAGATTTGTAACGGCAAGGCACTAGACGTAGGAAGCACACATCACGGTACTCCCTTAGCAGGGCCATTAAAAGACAGCTTTGAATTTGTCAAGATCCATATCAAACCCTGCAGCACTAACCTCATATCCAGGAAACATAAGCTTCAGGGCTTCAAAGTCACACTTTTATGATTTTGCATATGTTCGGAAGGTTTGCAATACTAGTTTTACCTGGTACTGGTGAGTTGCGAGGTCGGAAGACTGGATATGAATATCGTCTAGGTTGAATTGTAAGCATTCACGAAAACAATTGTTGACAAGTTCCTGGAAGATGGCAGGAGCATTACACAGTCCAAAAGGCATAACAGTATATTCTTAATGTCCTAAGTGAGTATTAAAAGAGTCTTCCATTCATCCCCTTGCCAAATTTGGGTTAAATTGTATGCTCCACATAGGTCAAGTTTTGTGAAGACCTGGGAGCCTCAAAGTCTGTTGAATAATTTGAGGATAAGCAGGATAGGGTAAGTATTTTCAATGCTTATACGTTTGGGCCCCCTTTAATCAATACATGTACGTAGAATGCCGTCTTTCTTAATCGCAAAGAATAAGACTGCTCCTGCAGGGGATATAGGGCGACGTATATTTGTCCAGCTTTTCTTGTTTTAATATAGTTCTCTGTAGCAGCAGTCTTTGTGGTAGAAAGGCAATATACTTTACCACATGGAGGAACAGTTTTGGGCAAACGATCAATAGGGCTATCGTAATACGTATGACGAGATAATTTATCTTTTTGGCCAAAATATCCAGAAAGGATAGGGACTAGGCCCTTATTGTAATCCACAGAGACATGATATAGGTGTAGGAGATGGGGAGAGAGATGAGCCTTCAATACATCCACATCACCATGATGTTGCTTTGGCTGTTTTCTAATCAATAGACTGAGAAAGCCAGGTATATTCTAGTACTACGGTGCAGAAGGGGAGAAAATGACTTTTAGAGACAGAAACACCACATAAAGAACTGCTACAATAGTCTTCAGGAAAACGGTCTCTAAAGTTACAGAGGCACAAGGGATGTCCAACAATAGCTTCAATGAACAGAGGGTAGTTCTTGTTGACTAAAGGTAGAGAATATTTAAGAAAAAAAAAAAGAATGGTCAATAAAGTCCCCAGCCACGCCAGAGAGCAGTACCATGAGTCTCTCCCACATAGATGAAAGTCACTGGAACAGACAAATAAATGTATTTGATATTAGGTAACCCAATCTTACCTAGGCACTGGAGTTTCCCTGCTTCTGTGAGCAATTTGACAATCCATTAGAAAAGGCCACTAGTAAGGCCTCATTGTTTCAGCTGACTTCTGCAGCAAGGGTTCTGAATTCAATAGCATAGTTTGACGGGGAATGGGAATGGGAAAGAGCCTGGAGACAGTATGCATTCTTCCTGGCTGGCCAAATACTTGCCTTAAAGCATTCACAAATTCTGTATTGTTATTCACTAAAGCAGGGATGTCCAACATGTGACCCGCCACACATCACGGTGTGACCCGCATAAGATCTGCAGAGGTAACCAGACCTTCAACCGTTGGCGGACCAGAGGAGGGGCAATTGCTCTAGGAGTAGGGATAAAAAGGTTAAGTCCCAACACCCAGCTTTAGCTCTTTATCTCCCTAACTTCCAGAAGCAGATGGTGTAAGTGTATGGTGTTGGAGCGGATTTGTGTACACCAATGCAGGTGCCATTAGAGGAGCAGGGCCAGTTGGACAGATCATAGATCCCCCTAACCAGTTCCTTGCTGCTGCTCAGCGTTATCTAGCAGCAGCATCGCAAAGTACTTTCCTTGGTCTCTCAGGATGCTGGTGATTAATCCTGAGCACCGGGATATGACGTTATATACCCGTGCTCTGCAATGAGGCCGAAAGCCACGCGATGAGAGTCCTGTATGGAGAAGACTTCAGGAAGGTAAGTGATGGGGAGAGAGGGGAAAGAAAGATGGAATAAATGGTAAAAAATGGATGGCTATGGATAGCTATAGGGGAGAAATTGAGAGAAGGGGAAGATAATAAAAGAGAGGAGAGCTGGGGGAATGTAAAGATATATTCTAAAGATATAGAATAAATGGTAAAAAAACTCAAAAGAAAGATTTAGGGAGAGATAAAGAGAATGGGAAGATAATGAGAAAGCGGAGATTTATTACTCTCTATCGTGGCTCTCAATGAAGTTTATTATTTTCTCACTGATGTAGCGGGGTAGTACATGTCCTGCTTCTTCTTGCTCCCACTCTAGAGGAGCCTTTAAAGTGGCTAAATACTGTTAAATCCTCATTTTACTTGAATGTTTGTGAGGGAATACAAACTGTAGTGAGTTAAACTGGGTTTATGGTCCACTATGTTGATCAAAAAGCTAATCGAAGACAAGGACAATATAGAGCAGATTCCAGGGCTTCTTGGTGCCGCAGAACAAACTCAGACAGTTTCCCGGTAAGGATACTGCCCAACAGGCATCAGGGTGGAGAAGGGTTCCCTATATTTGTTCTGACAGCATCCTTTTGCACATGCTTTGTTGGGAACACTGGTAAATGAAAGACGCTGTGGAGTAGAAGGTCCTTCCTACCATTCAATTTTGTATGGATTTTGGAGAGTGACATTGAAGATGGCTGTGGCCTAATGTGTTAAGGAAGCTTTGTTAGCTACTAGGAACAACCTAATCCCAAGGAGACTGTTACAGTCTGACCCTCAGCCTGCATAAAGAATATTCCATTAATGACAGTTCTATAACACTCCCCAACATTCCAGGTGTCCATATGGGAACCTGTGTGGCATGAGGCAGGAAGGGGTTGGCACCTGTGTTTTTATTTTATTTCTAGAACCCCGTTGTAATAAAAAGCTATTCTGCCAGAAACAAAAGGCGATCTTTGTCATAAACAGCATTCTGGGCTATTTATTCTTGTTATATAATATATTAATATGTAATATATTGACAACTCCAAAAATCAGTGGTATAGATCAGTGATTGTTTATTTTTATTTACAAACATACACATTCTAGGTATACATTCTATAGATGCTAATGGCCCATGCTCATTCCCAAACGATATACACAGATTTCCTTTGGCCTGGTTTCCCAGCAGGCCTCGGGGTTGCCAAGGTAACACAGCTTTCAGCCCTCCCTCAGCCTCCCATGATCCACCGCGGCAGCTCCAAGTTCCCCCAGTGCGCCGCCATGTTGTCGGAGTGAGAGACAGCGGTAGAGAGACGGCTCCGGGGGCTGAGAGAAACATCGACCCAATCCGACTCCATCCTCCCGCTCCGCCCGTAAGTATATGCGCCAAACCGGCACCAGAAGATACGCGAGAGATCAAGCACTCCTAATCTGCTAATATTTTGGGGGTCAGCCGCTTACAGAGGGGGAGAAGGGCGTTAAAAAAAGGGGCCGGTCCCGTGCGCTGGGTCCTCCCCCTGCCCATGTTTTGAGGCCTCTATTGTTACCGGAGCTGTAGGTAGGGGCGAGTTTTTTTGCATGTACACCACGTTAAGCGCTCTTATTTTTACGTTCGGGGCCGCGTTTACCGATTATGGGGCGGCAGGTCTTTTTTTTGGGGGGGGGTCCAGTCTGGGAAGCTTTGTGTGTTGTGTTGTATAGGGTCACAGGCTTGCATTATGGGATCACCTCCTGTGGAGGCCGCAACACTACAAGTGGCTCGCAGGATGTGTATACACAGCAATGTATGTTGTGTGTACGCGGCAGGAGCGTGTCTTTAATCGGATAAAGCGGCCACTCATCTTATACACAGCTCGGGTTTCCTGTGTGGCTGTGTAGATGGAGGTCTGTCACACAGGTCGCCTTCTTGTACTTCCAGGAAGATGTGAAATGGGCTAACCCTTTGTCACCCTTTCTTTCTGGCGGTGTGTTACGTGTAGCCGTCTGTCGCGCTTCTGTGTGTGTTAGTCCCGGGATCGGGTTATTTATAAAGGGTGAGCTTGTGTGTGAGTCTTGATGTCGTGTTATTCTGAGGGTATATGAATGCACCGGGTAGCCGTACATGGCACATTAAAGGTTTACGTGGGAATCACGGTTCTCTAAAATAGCTGTGCTTCGCCTTTTGCTTGTCTAAACTTTTGTGTCAACACACAAAGTTATTTGATCTTTTGCTCCTATTATGCTTTATCTGCTGCAGGATATATCCACAAGTACTTTAAGAGTGCATGCAAGGGCTATTGTCTGCGGAATGGACGGGCACTTCTGGGTTCCTACACTTTTTATCTTCTCCCTTCCAGGCAAAGCTCCCAATCTTTTCAACTGCGTTGTGTGATTGTTTTGCTACAGTGTATATCTTTTTGTATGTTTAGTAACGCTTGTATGCGAGTGTAAATATGTATCAAACTTAAAATCATATCAAATATAGTGTTTGTTTGTCTAGGTTTTGTTGATTGTTTTTATGTTTTGTTTTTTTTTTATTATAGGAACTTGACATCCCCCAGTAGTGCCTTAGTTACACCTGTCTAATGCTGGGTGCTAGTAACTTCATCAATACCAACATGTCTCTGGCAATGGTAAATCTATACGTTTGTCACTGTGACAAAGGTTTGGGGGGGGGGGTCAAGGAAATAGTACTGCAGTGTATTGAGGGTTCTCTTATAATACCTGAATCTTTATGCCATCGCTCCATTTTAAAAAATTCTTGATCAACGTGCAACTGTTACAATTCTTTTCCAAGAGGATGTGGGTAATTACAATATGGAGGAAGTGGAGAGCATATGCTTACCCAGCTCGGAATCCCTGAGATTTACCCATCAGTGCAAATGTTACTTTTCCACTAGTCTACTTAGCCATAGTGTGTGTGAAGAACTGTCTCAAACATATATGGTGCTTTACTCTAAACATGATGTAGGTTAGTAACTTTTTTTCTTTATGTAGCTACAAAATTGTGCTCCCGAACGCTAACTTATTTGGAGACCTCTACGGGCTTGTGCCTCTTACCTTGTGTTTAAATATATGCAGTTATACTTGATTCTACTATTCCTTTTTATTGTACTCCATTTCTGTGTTACTTAGATCGCTGTGGTGAGTAAGACTGAGCTGGTGTATTTGTTCTTTGTTTTTGGCTGATGGACCTAGTAAGTGAGGTAATCAGAGTCCAAATTCCATTGTGACTGTGGACAAATCCTACGAGCCAAGCAGCTTTTCTCCTACTGTTCTGTGTTAGCACCTTTTTATGTATATGGTACCCCACATTACATACTTTCCCCTGTATAAGCAGTTCTCGAGTATGTAGCTAGAGGAAGCGATTCCATGGTTTATGCTGTACGGATCCTGTTTTACGTTAGAGTACGGGAACTGGAGTGAAAGGAATATTAGGCTGTATGTGAAGTCTTACTACCACTAGACAGACCTAGCATATAAATAGTCTTTAGGGGTGCAGAGGTCCCCGGTAGCGTGCACATAGAGGTTCTGATGTTTTCATCACACAAGGGATGTTTTATTTATGATGTTTTAATATATCAGTTACAGGGTGTTAAATGGTTGGGAAAGTTCTCGAGGTTCCTATGAGTTGGAGCCACATTATGAAAGCGTACGCTGCCCTGTATGCCTTTGAACTGAGCTTTCAGGCATCACAGTTAAAGAAACACTGTTCATATGACTGTTTATAAAAACATAATCCTTGCGCCATAGCCCCCCCCCCCGTCATTTCTGAGGCTAATCACCGGTACAGTATGTTAAAAATCTCTTCATGGAGGCACAGGTAGATCAGTTTTCCACCTGTGCTTGTCAGGTTACGTTCTAAAACACTGGTGTCTCGTAAGGATAGTGCGTTGGTTGAGGCATCTACAGGTTGTACAGCAAGTTGATTCTAAAGCATCGAAGTTCTTGTGTTTTCATGGTTTTGGTGTATAAACATCAGTTTGCAACAATGACATCTTTGTCATACATTTAGATTTTTTACTTCAACAACACTGTCTCTATTACTGAAGTTACTGGTGCAATCCACGTGATGCTTTGGGTGACAGTGAATACACAATGGCTACAAAATCCAGACTCAATACATGGCTTGAGACATTTTAGGTGGGTACGCAATGGCTCCTGGGTATTTAGATCTGGCTAATAGTTTGTGCCCCGATGAGCTATGTTGCACCTCTTCTGGTAGCCAGATTTGCCTCTTGGTTTGTAACTTCTACACAAAAATGCACAGGCTGCAATAACAAATTGGATAGTTAGTGGAGATATTTTTTGTGTATATGATAACCTCTGGAAGAATGCTGCTTAGCCTTGGCACTCTTCAGTAGATGCAGAGTTTGGTCAACTATTGTCTTCCAGCAGATGAGGAGATGGCCCTTTTGGGTGATAAGAGTAACACGTTGAGCACAGTGTCTAGTCGGCATGGCCTCCATATTGAACTTGCTCTGTGCTGCATGTCTTCCAAATGTAGCAAGCCACAATGTCATATCCCAGTGCTCAGTATAAAGGACGTGGCTGGGGCATTACTCGCGCCTAGAGCAGCACCCGGTCAACACAATCACTGCTAACAAGATTGTATACTGAACCATGCAGCTAAAGGAGAATGCTTTGCAAATGCCTATCGTCAGTAGCTGCCAGCTATTAAACTTGGAAATGCTGCTCAGTACATAAATCTTTTAGCTGTTAGGTAAACACTAATGTCCAAAACTTGACTTGCGTAGCTCCAACATATGTAGATCCACACTTATGTAAACAATTCTCCTTTGTGTGCCTAAATTCGACGGCATTAATGAAACAAACTTGTACGTAAGGTACAGCGTAAAATAAAACCTCCCCGAATTACGTGAAACTCGTTAAGTCAGGGTCTCTTTGGTTTTGTTTTGTAGTGAAAGGTGTTTTGTTTTAGAAAAGTGTTACGTATGCTGAATTAGTAACAATGTGTGTTTGTAGATTAAAGGAACAGTCCAATTAAAAACGAATGTCTATTAAAATACTTTGATACGCATTATTTAAAGAAAAAAAAGGCACTTATATGAAGTAGCAACTGCCCCCCCCCTCCATGGTTTACTGACCCTTGCCACTGTCTGGCTACCTGAAATCAGTGGGGTCTCTATCCACGCACCTGCAGCGTTCATCAAGGAGTTGACTAGACAAAAATGTAAGTTTTAGTGTGTGATGTGGCAATGGGTAATTGCTTATTTTGTTCTGCTTCACAGAATGCTCCAGCCATCTTGTACACTTTAATTTATGATGGCTACATGGTGTCCCTCTTGAAAATATACTTAAATATGCTTTCTAGTGGTGCTGTCGGGGACTGTAATCTGTCCCTTTTAAGTGGACGGTACTATGTAGGAAATGTAGCATATTGTAGTTTACTTTGGCAGAATATACTTTTTAGATTTTCTTATATTCTGTTCCCTCATGAATAGCCTTCGTCTGCTTTTTTCTCCACTAAGACATGGAAGGGGTTGATTGGATATGTGACTTCTATAAACAATGCATTATCATTCATTTCATTCAAAAGCTAGCTTCCTATGATGTAATGAGATGCGGATTAATTTTTTTTTGAGGTGTTGAGCTTTGTAAAGCTAGTCCCCAAATTAGTCAATTTTCAGGCTTTTACTGTATATACCACCCGTCTCTCGGTCATGAACACAATTGGTGAACATATTCTTTTGGTTTGACTGTCATGTTAGTGCTGGAAATGCTCATAGCGAAATGTGTTTGTATTACCTGAGTGTAGTGTGTGATTGTATGTTGATGTAACTGAGAATGGTGTTAGCATGTACATCGGTGTGGCCAGTAGGTTTCACTTCTCACGTTTTTGTTGGCGTGGCCGGTAGCAATCAGTGTGCTTGGTATTTCATCGCTTTGGCTGAGGGTGGTTAGTCTGTTAGTCCCCATTTGAGAGGCACAAATTGAATAGGCCACAGGTTTACTTTGCTTGAGAGGCAGTCCCTTCGTTCCTTTTTTTAATGACGGTGTGGATCAGTGTGAAGTCTTTAGCGATGCAAAGGATTAATCCTTTTTTTTGTTTGATTGCATGCCAATGAAATATTAAACATCTAACGTTTTGTGTCAGAGCAACCTGTAAAGCACTGTCCAGAGACTATGTGGGCGTTGAACACTCCTCCTTAACGCAGTCCATTGATGGACCTTTCTCCCCAAGTATTCCAGAACTCAATTTATCAAAACTACCTATAGTCTTTTTTTGTTCCTCAATACAGATAATTGATCTTGAAACTAATTGGCTGATGCATGTTGCCAAATTAGGCAGCACATGCAGCCATTTGTATACAAATACCTTTTGTGTCCATCTTCTCTTCTCCATTCAACCCAGGGCTGCTCCTGTGTGTGTGTGTATGATTATTAGATATACACTGTCCCATTACATTGGAAGAAGTAAAAGTTCGGCTTTCAGAACCACTGTTTTAGGTAATCTGAGTGAGAAATTGTGTGGGTGCTGCCTCGGAACAGTGGGGGTTATTCATTAACTATCAGTGCCCTGGTATTTTTTTTTTTCCTAATGTACTCAAACCACTACAAGACTTTTTCCACTTGCATTGTCAAATAATGTGATGCTGCAAATGTAGACCAGTTTTTATTACAAAAAAATGTATTATGGTTTGTGGAAATAACTTTAACCTCCAGCTTTTAGGAGGTGCTTTTGAAGAGTGTCGGCCTCCCTTTATCAAGTTTAAGTGGATGTAAAAGGGTGGGTCAGCAAAACAGTAATCCTAAAAGGTGGTGATAACCTCATCGGAATGGGTAAGAAGGAGGATAAATTACATGGCTGAAGAAAATTACACACGTTCATTTAAAAACAAGAACTAAATCAGAAAAAATATGCTTAAGTGTAATGGTGAACGAGAATGAAATATAGGAAACCCCACATAAGCTTTTTTTTTTTTTGTGACAAATATTTATATAACATTTTCACACACCTGTTGACACATTTCCTGTGTGATCCTCCAGATTGTTATCTTTTGAGCAGGGACCTTGTTACGTGATGTATTTGTCTTTAAACGTTAGCTTTGTTATAGCCTTTGAACGTATCTACTGTAAGAAGCACTGTATAAATTGTACGCTTTGTATAAATATGAAATTCAAAACATAATGCATTTTTTGCCAGCCTTAAAGGGAACTCCACCCCTAACCGAGTAGGTGACGTAAAAGAGCATGAAAATGTGCTAAGTTTTGTTCCTTAGCTCCTGCTTCAGTGTGTAAATAACCTGGAGTAAATCCAGTGTTTGCCACACTTGTGCTGGTGTCAGACGCCCAATATTAGTCACATTTGTAAAAAAAAAATCAGATTTTAGCAAAAGCGTGAAGTGTGTATGGCATTGCTCGACATATCCCACGCACAAGTCGCCGTGGCTGTCAGGGTTTTGTGTGACAAGGGGATACAAAACTGGTCAAGGTTATACAAATGTGAAGCCAGCACCATTACATGACCCTGCTGGGAGCCTCACGGCACCCGCTTCACCGCGCTGCCACATAAAAGCATGGGCTGCCAGCAGGGCCGGCCCGACAATGGATCCGAGTGGGGCAACCGCTCCAGGCGGCACTTTTGAAGGGGCGGCACTTTGCCGCCACGAAAGAGAGAGAAAGGGGCGCCGAGTGGTTTTCGCTTACCAAGCTGTCAGTACCCGCTCAGCGCCCCTCTCTCTCTCTCCTCTGCGGCGAGTCTCCCTGTTCGGTCTCGGTGCCGGCTTCTAATGCTGAGTGCCGGAAGATTACCTCATTTGCGGCGCTCAGCATTACAAGCCGGCACCGAGAGGGGGGGTGGTAGGGTAGATAATAGGGAGGGAGGGAGAGGAAGGGTAGATAATGGGGGGGGGCAGGGACGGAGGCAGAGGAAGGGTAGACGAGGGGGGGGGCATTTTAAAATTCGCCCCAGGCGGCATTTTGTCTTGGGCCGGCCCTGGCTGCCAGATTTAAAATGGCAAAAGATAGACATGGCATGGCAGGTCTCTGAGGTGAGGGTGGGGGGAATAGTGTATTTGTGTATACTGTAGTGCCAATCAGCATGTATATGTATTGTTCTGGCATCTGAGTGTGTGGGTATTTTGTAATGTCAATCTGTGTGTTTGTGTGTAAACATATAGTGCCATAGTCACAATGTCTATTGTATTGTAGTGCCAGATTCAGTTAGTGTTTTTATATATATATATCTATATGTATGCTGGATAGTGTGTGCATGACAAGCATAGCGATATTGTATGGTGTTGTGTATATTACAGTATGGAATTGGCATGTGTGTATGTCAGTATATAGTGTGTAGTAATGTATGGTGTTAGCATGTGTGTACATGAGTGTAGGATGTTAGTGTGTGTGTGTGTGTGTGTTACTGTAAGGTGTAAGTGTATGACTTATGGTTAAACATAGAAGCTTGAGTCTTTATGGTGTGAAATACACCTTGTCATGAAGGGGTTAACTAGTATATGGTACAAAGTGGTGCAGCACTCAAGGTGGTTTATGTTGTATTGTCCCAATAAGCTGGCTCCTAGATCCAAACCGAATTTGTTGAACGCTGATGTAGGAACCGATTAAGTCAAATGCAAAATAGGGTGCAATGTAAGTTTTTAAACGTGGATGCCGCAAATGCTGTCCTACACCCCTCACGCAAGCCATTCATCTGAAAACCCGTATAATGCAGATGTGGCTTCACGTATTGGGTGTCTGACGTCTGGTATTGTAAAGCACTGCTACAGAAAAATTGTGAGTTTCTCCACAAATTTAGGCTATTTTTTTATTTTTTTTTAAATTAAACAATGAATTTATGGCTCTTGGTCAAAGAAAAGTAGAATATGCTGGTTGCCTGCACAGATCTGTTTCCAGAGCACACCTCACATTTCCTCTGCTTCTTCGGTGTGTTCTCCTTGCCACCCTTCCACCTCTTATCTTTTGGGCAAATACTGGTACCCCGGCTGTTGTGATCCGTGGCTCCAGTCAAGCCTTTCGGGACACCTATTGTGCATGAGGGGCAGTCCCCAGCTGGTTGAATGCTATGCAGTGTGTGGTCAGGGTTTTCCTGGCCTTCATTATTGTTCAAACACTCTCAAATGTACTGTATCACTTTATATTTCCAGGAAATGTATAATGTATATGCTTTGCACGCTTAGTGCCGTCATCCAAGCTCATACATGCATTCGCTATGTAGTAATCTCTGCACAGTATGGAGAGGCTTTTGGTATGTAGGTATTTCAGATGAATTACAATAAGTCAAAATTTAATTGTTGCTTAAAGGGGCTCCTTACAAAACAATTGTATGAGAAGCCAGATAAAGCATTAGCCTAGAATGTCACATGAGAGATATGTTAGGCTGTAAAGGAAAACTTGTTCTTTATCCTAGTGAAGTCAACAAATTAGTGTTTAAATTACCATCCTTTAAAAGAAAATGAAGACCTTATCCATGTTAGGATTGGGCAGTAACAATTCAAGAATGTCAGGTCTGTAACCCACTTTCATACATTACTGTTAAGCCATTGTACGTATGTTAGAATATGTACATGCATGTACTTTGTATGTTTTTTCACCACAGGAACATCTGTGTTTATAATATATTTCTAATAAAAGATGGACGTCTCCTTCCTCCTCTGCGGATATGGTGTATCCCAACATGCAAGTCCACCTTCCTCTGCTGTAATGGCTGTCCATATAACGGCCTTCTAACCTTTTAATGTTTTGCAATTGGTGCAGAAAATGGTAAATGTATAAAAAGGCTCTATATTAGAAGCAGGGGTTGACAGATTTCGTTTGGATCTAGGAGCCAACCAGAAACTTGTTTTTATTGTCGTATATTACTCCCCGGTCTGTGGGATGTTTTAGGGCAATACAACATAAAACACCTTTCTTTGGTTCTGCACCGCTTTGTACAGTACCGGAGTAAACCGTCCATGACATCTTACGCCATAAACACTCAAGCGGGTGTGCTTATCCACTGTTCATCTTTGTGTTTTAGTGTACCTGCCAAAGATTAAATTATTTCAAGGTTACGACATGTCAACCATATTCATAATAAATATTTATTGGTACGTGTATCTGGACTTGTTTAAACTCTTATATGCTCTGCAGCCGACTGTTAGCGCTTAAATATATAATCATCTTATAGATTAGTACACGCATACAGTGCTCCCTCTTACCTCGTGAAGACCTGCGTGCACTGTGTGCAAGCTGCCTGCTGCTGTCTCTCTACCACCGCGGGGTCACATGACACGAGCGCATCTGGCTCGCCATCCCATTAGCCATTCGGGGGGGGGCTTCCTGGGCGCCAGGAAGTGATTTGTCAGGTTTTGTTATACAACAACATAACTTTTTATGCTCACAACCAATAACACATGCTAACATTCTACGCCCATGGACACACATGCTATGTATAGTGCACACGGCATGTCTACTGTATTTTATTTTTAAAGATGTACAAAATGAAGGGATTTCTAGCGCCCATGGCCTTTTCCTTAATTCTCCTATCGGTATAACTTGAATACTAAATCATATATGCATATGAGCTTATTTTCTGCCGTGCGTTGTGAATAAAATCCAGCGATTCAATATTTCTCTCCAATGCAGAGTCCCACAGCAACGTTTTTCAACCTCAGTCTTAGTTGCTCCAAGACTGCATGTTTTCAGTAACTGCTTACGCGAGCACAGTTTGGACCGGGGATATTGTAGGACAGATGTTCAGAAATTGGGCCATGGATCGAGTGTTGAGACTAAATAGGAAGGATAATTATCACAAGACCAGTGTAGTCTAATTAGACGTACTATCTGATATCATATATGAAATGTAACCTTTGCCGGCATCTGTCAATTACTGTGATTACTTTTGTTTGGGAATTTAATTGTTTTGTTTTAAGTGAATGAACTATTAAAAGTTACATTTTATATGTAATTCCAATACATTTTTCTGATGTTCTGACTAGCTTTGGTCTGCATACGGTGGCAGGCATGGAGTGCATTTAAATGTTCTGCCTGGTCTGCACGTTAAGCAATATGCATTCTACTTAAGTTGGGCTCAGTCATGTTTGGCCGCTTTCTTACAAGCCAACGTAAACTTGTCGGTGGGTTTGTAATAAAAATATCTCCTCCTTTTTATCCAAGCCACTCTATCCAATGTACGTCAGCCAGAGATTTATCAGGGCTTTGGATTACTGAAGTAAGACATGCATGGAGAGAGATCTAACCGTTAACCCTACTTGAAGTTAAATTTCACAATGTAACATTTTAGAATAGTTGCAGGACTTTTGTATGGTGTGATTTAACTTTTTTGGCAGAGGGAATGCTTGAGTGAATTATTTGAAATGTAAAATGTTATACCACCAGAAACGTAAGACTGAATTTAAAGGGAAGTCGTGTTATTAAATGGCCACTAGTGCGTTTGCAAGGTGGGCACCACAGGGTTGAGTGCCTCTTTGAAGAACCTATAGGTTTTAAATATTCAAATGATAACTTCTGTTGAATATATGCATGTTAATCCTGCAATAGAACAGAATATAGTGGGTGGGCACAGTGTGCATGAATGTATATCTACAATGTCTATGTATCCAGCTTGTCATACGGATTTGTTTATAACTGCCTTCTGCGTTACTTTTTGCCCCATGTAAGTCAACCAGTGTTTGTTTTCTCTCTTTAGGTGTTGGTGGAATGAGCGTTGCATGTGTCTTGAAGAGGAAAACAGTTCTCTGGCAGGACTCCTTCAGCCCCCACCTCAAACAGTATCAAGAAGGCACACTTAACCACAACATGCCCGTGGTCCTCACCACTGGACCGGTGGGCCAACAGCAGCCACCACCCCCTAACCATTCTAACCTAGCCACTGGCCCCCATGCAAGCCCTGTGGGTAGTGCAATGGGAGTGGCTGGCCGTTCGCAGGATGATGCGATGGTAGATTATTTTTTCCAAAGGCAACACGGAGAGCAACTTGGGAGCGGTGGCAGTGGAGGAGGTGGATACAACAATAGCAAGCACCGCTGGCCCACTGGAGACAACATCCATGCTGAGCATCAAGTTAGTCCAAAACACTTACTCGTATTCCCCAATTTAAAGATGTTTTCAGGATGTATGAGCCGCAGGATTGTCATTTTGGAAACTGTGTTGTCAGTGGCCAGGTCTAGCAGATGTCACATATACTCACTAGTAGAGCACTCTTCCTGGCATCCAGGAAGAGCTGTAACTATAATAGTATAACAGAAGGAAAACAAATGAAACATGTATGTGATAGGCATAGAGCTGTTCTGAGACAAGATCAAGGACAGATTAAGGTGTGAGCCTCTACATCAGGAAAACTGGGTGGACTAGATAGGCCGCATGGTTCTTATTTGCCGTAAAACAGCAATAACCAACATTATTAGTTTATATTTAGAACGTGTCTTTATTTGTACATTTTAAATTTGCCCAATTTCACTTTAAAAATGTATGAAGTAATTCTCTTTTGTCCTTCTGTTGTGTAGGTGCGCTCAATGGATGAATTAAATCATGATTTTCAAGCTCTTGCTCTGGAAGGGCGAGCTATGGGTGAAGTGAGTATGTTAATTTCAACCATTGGTGTTGAAATCATTCTTTTCTGCCGTACAGTTGGAACACTAAGTATTTTATTAACTAAAGATAAAATTGGCAGTAGTTTTAGCCCCTTGACCGGACTATAAATTATCATGGGCTATCCCAGTGAGTTTCTGCAGAAATAGTATGGCTCACCCTGTATCATATGTAGTTAAATCAGCAAAAAAGTGATTTCAAGTATTCTTACATGTTGAATTACACAGGGCGTTCTCAGCCCTTCTTGTGTAACTAGACAAGTGAATATTTTAGAATCACAGTTCTCCCGTGAACCTTTGGTAAATCTTCCTTAGGTGGATAGACCCAAGTGTTTCTCTTTCCCTTTTTAAATCTGTATTTTCATTTTGGTAAGCGGTGGGAATTAACTACTGTAGAATTTTATAGAATTTGTTGAGCTAGGTAAAGCTTGCTTTTAGTATTCAGTGTTATTGTCATTGTATTCAGTGTTTGTAGAGGCGGTTGCAGTTATTGAACCTAGTGATACGTTTTTAGATTGGACCATACATTGTGAACAAATGGCTAGCAAATGATAAAGATAAGATGATCATTTGCATACTGATTTCCTAAGTTCCATTCGGGGCAGTAGTGCGAAAAGAATCGCTGTGTGCCTTTGCCTGTTCCAGGATACCTTGCAATGCATTGAAAGACCTTGTATCGTGAATGCGAGGCAGTCCCCAGGGCTGCCACCATTTGGCAGCATAAATGGAAAAAACGGGTATCACTTTCCCATGATAATGCCTTAAAAACTGAACCCTTCTCTAACAAGATGCAAGTGTTTAAAGTATTAAATATTTCCTGGGGTCATTCCTAAACACTTGGCTTGAAATGCATTTTATATTCAAGCCATAAAAGGTGCCTGAAAGCCCTAGCTATGTGCAGAATTGTGGTGTCTTACAACTCTAGTAAATGAGATTGCAGTCATAACAATGCAAAGTTTAGTTTGTTAGCTATTGCTTGCTTTTGCTGTAACGTGTACATAATCTGTGCAGTAGTGCATTTAGTGCTCGAATAGATTGGAGAGATGCACTCCTTGCTACCTTATTAAAATGCCCTTTTTCTCTCTATCCAGCAACTGTTGCCTGGCAAAAAGTTTTGGGAGAGTGATGACTCCAATAAAGATGCACCAAAGGGCATTTTCCTGTCTGACCAGTGGCGTGACAGTGCGTGGGGTGCATCAGGTGAGAAGCCTCATTCAATTGTGAATAGTATTTCGTGCGTTTTTTTTTTTGTTTTTTCTATTTTGGCAGTTAAATTGTTAATATATTATTGAGCAAACAATCATTTTACAGCTGAATTGTTGATATGTTGAGATCACCTGATCATAAAACATATGATATAAATGGGAATAGGGCTTAGGGAAGATTGGAAGTACTGCTGCCAGCATTAAGGGTACATTTTGCTATGTAATTGGGGGGGGGCAGCGGCACCTGTGCCCTGACAATGTTAAATGCCAGTGCAGAAACAATAAGATGCGTTGCGTTGTAATGGTCATCTATAGGCGGTATATGTT
The DNA here is from genome assembly GCF_027358695.1 of Spea bombifrons. Classification (NCBI taxonomy): domain Eukaryota; kingdom Metazoa; phylum Chordata; class Amphibia; order Anura; family Pelobatidae; genus Spea; species Spea bombifrons. The sequence goes on along the minus strand of NC_071088.1, from coordinate 60,534,841 downwards.
AAGGGGGATAAGTTCTGTGGAGGATTACTAGAGCCATTAGTCTGTCAGAGCACTGGAAGTCTGAATGATCAGTATAGTGTAATGCTTATTTTGCAACGACTAAATGACCCAGGAATTGTGTGAAATGTGTACCTTCTTACAAATGGTGCCTTTGCTTATTAAGTGTTCATTCCTTTTCTGTTTGTTCTCACCAAATACGATGACAGACCATTCGGTTTCCCAGCCCATCATGGTCCAGAGGCGGCCAGGCCAAGGATTCCACGTCGGCAGTGAGGTGAACTCTGTTCTCTCCCCTCGTTCCGAGAGCGGTGGCTTGGGAGTCAGCATGGTGGAGTATGTGCTCAGCTCTTCTCCCGGAGACTCCTGCCTGAGGAAAGGAGGATTCGTAAGTGCCTCTCCCTTAATACAAACAAGGGGGGGAGCCCTTCGATTGCCAAGATATAGAAAAATGCAGGTAAAAACAAAAATGGCTGCAATGTCACCCAGTCAGAAGCTGCATTATCATGTCACTGATTCCTGTAGGCTGCCAGATTCAGCTGACTGTGGAGCCATATTGTTTATTCCTGACTCTAATTGCTAGTAGCTAGAAACATTGAAATACACCCCATGGTTATCAAGTATCAACATTTTCAGTGAAATTATACCGTTCTAGTGTATTTGTATGTAACATTAAATTTCACCTAAAATGAGTTTTGTGTACGTTCACATGTGGTAGCACATAGATATTGGCAATTTATACTACATAAAACGATCAATAGGGTTCCTATTACATTGGCATAAAGCAGGTCATTTCCACAAATCTGACAGCTTGTTTTGGTGCATATTTATTATAGGCCTGAAGCAGAATCCTTATAAATAAATAAAGGAAACTGGGTGTAAATGCAGAGAGTGAGAGATCTAGTTTGTGTTTAGTTACATACACACACATTCGCACTGCTTGCCTTGTGTGAAACCAGTAAAGTGATGCTCACTAAAGACACAGAATTTTCTCGTTAATGTTTTAAATCCCGTTCTTCCCCCACTGGGATTAGAACAGCAAGCTGTTTCTCTATTTCCCAGCAAAGCATCGCATCCATGGCTTTCCTAAAATATGAACACTCTGAGTTCCTTAACACTGCTTCGCCTTAGCCTAATTATAAATAGTTAACTTGAAGGGCACCCAGAACTCCCTTGATAAGATCAAAACAAAGTGTAATTGGGGTTTGACATTCCTGAAGAAATCTGACCCTGTGTATTCAAAATAATGTTTCTCTGCTTTTAGGGTCCAAGGGATTCAGAAGGAGATGAGAATGACAAGGGTGACAAGAAAAACAAAGGTGTCTATGAAGGGGACAAGCTGGGAGATCTTAAAGAAGAAGGGGATAGTATGGACAAAGCCAATGGGCTACCCGTCCAGAATGGTATAGATGCCGATGTGAAAGATTTCAGGTGAGGTTTGAAAGTGTGTTCCAGGAAGAATGAAATACTGTAATGATTCTTAGTAACCCTTCTCAATATGCAGAGGTATCATTGGAATGTTCATCCACATTTATTGCCACTGAATTGAGAAAAGGGCAAAGTGTGATTTGGCTTGGAAGCCGGCATTTACTTATTTATGCTTTTTCAAAACTTCATGGGCACTGCCTTGGAAACATGCAACTGTCGTCTAAGCAGGATGGTCAGGGGACATAGTTTGTGATCTCTGCTGTAGGGTGTGTCAAAGCCCGGTTTCATAGATTTAGAACTGTACTTTCTTGTAAATTGTTTGGGGGAAAAATTGTTCTGAAGTCAAATGTATTGGTCTCTCTGACGGTGATAGATTCTGTTTTGCTAATAAAATATTTGAAGGGAGGGAATACTAAAGAGTAGCATAAAACTTTAATTAAGACAGATATGCATTTTTGACTCCCCAAAGAGATTGAACACTTTTACGCTGTGGTTCAAATCGTGCACAATTATTGAGACAATTATTGTGACTTATTGATGGGGGGGGGGGGTGTCAAACTTTGAACTGCACGTGTTATGTGACTTTGTTACAGTCTGTTAACATTTAGTTAAAAATGTAATTGGGCATCGCTACTTTATTTGAAGTGCCTCCAAGAGTTATGGGTAACAATGTTCCCTCTAAGCTGTGCACAACTTTTGCAATCAACCCCTTCTAAGACTAATACTTATTATCGCTTGCAGTCGTACCCCAGGAAACTGCCAGAACTCTGCAAATGAGGTGGACCTTCTTGGGCCGAACCAAAATGGTTCAGAAGGTCTTGCCCAGCTTTCCAACAGTAATGGAACAAAACCAGTGGAGGATTTTAGTAGCATGGAGTCTCAGAGTGTACAGCTGGACCCTATGGAGCATGTTGGTATGGAACCCCTACAGTTTGATTACCAAGGCAACCAAGTGCCTGTGGATTCGGGGGCTACCCCTGTAGGCCTTTTCGACTACAATTCTCAGCAGCAGGTGAGCTTTAGTTTTGCTTATGTCGCACATCTGGTTGAAGAGGCTCAGCACCTCTTGTGTCTGTATATGTTGTCTATAACTGACCATTCCATGTGCTTTCCAGTTGTTCCAAAGACCGAATGCCCTGGCAGTTCAGCAGCTGACAGCTGCGCAACAACAACAGTACGCCCTAGCAGCAGCACATCAACCGCACATAGGTGAGACTGAGTGCAATGCTGGAGAGACCCTATCTGGATTGTGTGATTTAGTTGGATTTTAATTTTGTTCTTCTTCCCTTAAACAATAGACATCTGGTTACTTTGCTTTCTTATAGAGCAAATAATTTAACAGTAAACATGGGTTGACATTTGGGTAGGAGTCAGCTTTTTTTTCTAACCCAATCATGTTTTTTATTTTCCTGGTGCCCGGGGTTTGTCAGCCCTTGCCATACATTTAAACACTCAACACCACGCAGTAACAGACACACGTTACCATCTCATGCTCAAAAACAGGAACACCTTACAGAAACGCGCACACACACGCTAACATTCTATGCACTACTGTGACCTGGTGGGGTTTGTCGATCCCTAAAATATAACCTTGGTAGCTAGGACTTGTCAGTTATCCCATCAAACATTTAGTTGAATACCCTCCTATGGGGTCGTAAAGCATGTGGGTCTGTTGGCAATGTACTGAATTCTGCTTTCACTGACAGGTATGTTTTCAGCAGGTTTAGCTCCAGCTGCCTTCGTCCCAAATCCCTACATCATCAGTGCTGCACCTCCTGGGACAGACCCATATGCTGCAGGTCTTGCTGCAGCGGCAACACTTGGTAAGTAACCCTACTTCCCATTGTTAAAACGTCAGGTTCACATTACTGAACACATATCTGGCGCCTCATACGATATTTTTGCATTTACTATTAGTAATATAATGGTCACTTCTACCTGTGCAGGTCCAGCAGTTGTCCCTCACCAGTACTACGGTGTGACCCCGTGGGGAGTTTACCCAGCCAACCTCTTCCAGCAACAGGCGGCAGCTGCTGCAGCAGCCAGCAACTCTGCTTCTCAGCAAAACAACCCCCAGAACCAGCAGGGGCAGCAGCAGGTGAGTGTTCTCTACCCACCCTGACGCCTATTACTTGGTAATCATACACCATGTCTGTAGTAATATTTAAGAAGCAAGTTATACAAATTGCAGTGGTATAGCAAATTAGTGCTTAGTGTTGATATACCATGTATACCTTGAGGAGAGACATGAGCAGACCCAGGTACATGTTAATTGTGCAGGTCATGTTTGAAATAATGAAAGTAATTTTGTTATTTGAGCCTTTAAAGTTGCTCGTGCTTGTGAGATTATAGATGATTTTGTTTACATTTGAATAACTGAAAGCCCTGCTCCAAACCATATAAACTTATACTTGGTGGTTAGCATATAATCACAGGTCATATGTAGAAAAAGCTTTATCTTTTTAGACAAAATATCTTCCCAAACCATAAGAGAGCACAAATAAATTACATGTGCAATCTCTTGTTTCCTGGTGGAGTTATTTTTTCTTATTCATTGTTCGCTTACATTTTTTGATATGCTGTATGCATCCAGATATTCCTCTCATGCTCTGAAACCTGTCCTTGCATATGTGTTTAATGTCCATGATCTCACCTGCTACTTAGGTTCTACGTGCTGGGGGGAGCCAGCGACCACTAACTCCGAACCAGAGCCAGCAAGGTCAACAAAACGACCAGCTGGTAGCTGCAGCAGCCGTAAACTCTGCACTTGCCTTTGGACAAGGACTCGCTGCTGGCATGCCAGGTGTGTACCCCCTATTTACCACTTAAAGTAACACAAAACAGTCTCGTCGTACCTAAGTGGCTTCATGCCATAAAATGAATAAATGGTTGAATGTAATTAACCAATAAACATTTGTATTTAGAAAAGTGAAGTCTGGTGACAAGTGAACTTTTTTTTTTTGTCATTCTAGTACAAGAAAGTGAAAATATATAATGCCTTGTTTCTAATGCTTTTTTTTTTTTAGGTTACCCTATGCTGGCTCCTGCTGCTTACTATGACCAAACAGGGGCCCTTGTTGTGAACACTGGTGCTAGAAACGGACTGGGGGGTCCTGTCAGACTTGTAGCCCCTGCGCCCGTTATAATTAGCCCGTCTGCAGCTCAAGCAGGTAAGCTAGAATAGCGCAAGTAATATTTGGCCAACTTAAAATCGTACATTTAGAATCTGTGTGTATCTTGTATAACTGGTATTAGATTAAAAATAGGTTTTCAAAAATACTATGCATTTTTTTTTTTTTGCCCGATCTAGTAGTCAAACACCCTAACTCCTTATTATAGTGCTTGCGAACACTATACTCAGTCATAATCACCCACCCAGACTAACGACAGACGTATAAAAATCTGTGGAGGAATGGCCTTCATTACCATAAAGTATAAGTATTGCAACCTCTAATGTGTAGATAAAGGATGTTGAAACAAAATGAGGTGAAAGGTTTTTGTCGGTGCTAAACCTGTATCAGTGTGAACTGTATTTTATGCTAAATTGAAAATGTTTTCCCATGGGGCTTTCCCTTTTGTGCTTTTTTATGCTCATTAATGTTATTTCTCTATAGCTGTTGCAGCTGCCGCCTCAGCCAATGGTCCAGGGGGCACTAACAATGGACCTTTTCGACAGTTGAGTTCCCAGCAACCACAGGGGCAGCCACAGCCACAAGGAAATCAGAATCTGGCATCAAGCTCCTTCTACGGCAACAACTCATTGACCAACAATTCCCAAAGCAGCTCTTTGTTCTCCCAGAGCTCCGGCCAGCCAGCAAACAGTTCATTAGGGTTTGGCAGTAGTGGTTCTTTGGGTGCCACACTCAGTTCGGCTCTTGGCGGCTTTGGGACTGCAGGTGAGATTAACACTGAATGCAAGCAAAGAAAAGTGGTTTATTGAGATTATGTAATGTATATCGTGTTTGGTTTCCATTTTAGAGCGAATGGGGTACAAGTTAACCTCTGTAGATTGTTATAGTAATAGCTAGTGCCATAACTGAACTCTTCTATACAATTGATATCAGTGAAAATCATGCTGATTGTTAGTTAATAGTAGAAATTCACAAAGTGGTTGTGCTTCAACAATATAAAGTAGAAAAAAAGAAAAGCAGAACAACGGTGTAGTGTGTTTGTACTGCAGATATATATAAAAAGAGATAAAAATGTGGTACTCTTTTTTTGGAGCTATCCTAGCTCCAAAATGCACGTATGGGCGATACAATCCTCGCCTAAGGATGAAATAGCAGCAATGGTGTGGTACTCAGGTGTGGTTAAAATCGTGGTTAAGAGCAATTTGAAGGTTGCTCTTTGCTACACGTGTAGGTGGTATGATCCCCACCAAGGATATTTGAACAGCAGGTGTTATTGATAATAAAAAAATGGTCCCTGGAGCAATGTAAAAAGGTTATTTATACTTTACAGAATAAAATAGTATAAAGTAGCACACTACGCATTTCGCCTTTATAAAGGCTTTTTCAAAGAGTTCTAGTTGAGTTGTCCAGTGTTTAAGAGGTTTAACCAGTATTTTTCTCAGATGTATAACACATCTACCTGTTACAGCATAGGGGGATTTATTTGCCTCAATATCATTTGCTAATTTGAACAGAAATTGATGCTGTTTTCATGCAATAGCATTTCTTTTATTCCCCTTTTACCATACTCAATAGCTGTTCAGGGAGGTATTTAACATTTCATGCAAAATGTGTAAATATCATATATGACCTCAAATGAAAAATATACACCCTACTGCTTGTTTTCTGATAAGATCATGCTTTCCTGGTGTCAGGGTTAAGTAGTGATTTTTTTATTTTTTGTTTTCTTCTAGTTGCCAATTCCAACAGTGGTAGCGGATCTCGGCGTGATTCCTTGACAGGCAGCAGTGATCTGTACAAGAGGACTTCCAGTAGCTTGACTCCTATTGGTCACAGCTTCTACAATGGCCTTGGCTTCTCTTCCTCCCCAGGCCCAGTGGGTATGCCCTTACCCAGCCAAGGGCCTAGTCACTCCCAAACACCACCACCTTCACTGTCCTCCCATGGTTCGTCCTCCAGTCTTAACCTTGGTAAGGAGCATTAGTAGACATACTATTGTCCTATCCCTTCCACCCTCCATTGTTAACCCTCTTTACCACTTTTTAAAAATACTGACATACACCTTCTATTTTATTACAGGGGGCTTAACGAATGGCAGTGGGCGCTATATCTCTGCTGCACCGGGGGCCGAGGCAAAGTATCGCAGCGCCAGTAGTGCATCAAGCTTGTTTAGTCCGAGCAACACTCTCTTTCCATCCACTCGCCTTCGCTATGGCATGTCTGATGTAATGCCTTCAGGTCGAAGCAGATTGCTCGAGGACTTTCGTAACAACCGTTACCCCAACCTTCAGCTACGTGAAATTGCTGGCCATATTATGGAATTTTCTCAAGACCAGCATGGCTCCAGGTAATTTTTTATTTTTCTCTCTCAATACCAACGCTTTGTTCGAGCCTTGCTTATGAATGTCAGTTTCTGGTCCCCCTCATCAGTTAGTGCTTCTGTGTTAGCCATGCATTGCTTTAGCCTTAAGTAAAAATGTTTGACAGATTTTTCGCATGATATATTCTTCTGCGAGAATCGTTCACACAGTATTTCTTTTTGTTTGCCTTTGTCGTATATAATTTACATTAACAGCTACTTGGCAAATGCGTTCTCAATGCCCACTTCACCTGACGGTGAACACGACCAGTTGTACGTCTCCTTAGTAGTTGTGTTTGTGATCACCCCCATAGGTTTATTCAACTAAAGCTGGAACGGGCAACTCCGGCGGAGAGGCAGCTGGTTTTCAACGAGATCTTGCAGGCAGCCTACCAGCTCATGGTTGATGTTTTTGGGAACTACGTTATACAGAAATTTTTTGAGGTTGGTCTTGACTCGCTTTACAGTTTTATATATTTTCTACAATTCAGTGCAGAATGAAGGGATGTGTGCATAGGGCATATGCCATCTAGGCCCTGGGTGGTTTGTTTAGTGGTTTTTTTTCTTTCTTTCTTTCATGTTAGAGTCCGTTTTGCATGGGCTCTAGTGCATTTTACTGCATGCAAATTCGAGCGTACACTGTTAAATGTCGGAGTGAAACTTCTCATTTCACTTCTCTCCTGGATGCCTCTTCTGAAAGCAGGAAGCATTAGTATGTAAACATCTCGCACATGCTCTGTAGCATAATTACTGAATTCACTAAAGCAGCCACCAATCCCAGGTATGGTGGCTAAACATCAGTGCCAAGTTACTGTACATGTGATTGGCAACCATTATATTTATCGATTTCAGTGGGAATTCTCTTCAACACGTGTGATAAATATATACTGCATTATAGCCTTGCTTTTGGTATATAGACTTCGGCGACTGGAGGGATTAAATGAGACAGAAGTCTCACTCTCTTATTCTAATAACTAAATAAAGCCTACACTCATGCGTGTGATAGATGCACTGGAGTCAATGCTGTATAGACTCCAATATTCATTAAACCTAAAATAGACCTTAAAAAGAGCACTCCAGTCCTGTTTTTCTTAATGTTTGACTTCAAGGCTTATGTATTTATAAAATTCACTGTAAGAATGGACAAACCATTCAACTGAAAACTTGTATTTTGTATGAATCTCTTTACAGTTTGGCAGCCTAGACCAAAAGCTGGCCCTAGCAGAGCGGATTCGTGGGCATGTACTTTCTCTGGCATTGCAGATGTACGGGTGTCGAGTGATTCAAAAGGCACTTGAGTTCATCCCACCTGATCAACAGGTCATTGTAAGTGGCCATTTCTTTTTTGCTTCTGTATCCGGTGTGTTTGACAATGTATATTGTTTCAAGATGTTCATAATGGATTTTCATAAGTTTTCATTAAAATAAATTTGTGTTCTGTACAGAAGCAATATGTAAATATTTTTTCTATGAAAAAAAAATCGATTTAGGCTCTAATTTACTTTTTCTGCACTTTTTCCTCTACCTCACTTTTGGCAGAATGAGATGGTCCGGGAGCTGGATGGTCACGTTCTGAAATGTGTGAAGGACCAGAACGGGAATCACGTGGTACAGAAATGCATAGAATGTGTACAGCCTCAGTCTCTGCAGTTCATCATTGATGCCTTCAAGAGCCAGGTAAGCAAACCCATATGCTGCGGTATGTGAAAAGTGCACAAAGGGGGATGGGCAGTGTAGGATGAAGTAATTTACACCCTGATCTTGAGAGAGAGAAAAACTGTAAAGCTGTAACAAGGGTTTTTTGTTGTTTTGTTAGGTGTTTGCCCTCTCTACACACCCGTATGGGTGTCGAGTCATCCAGCGGATCCTGGAACACTGCCTTCCAGAGCAGACACTGCCTATTTTGGAGGAGTTACACCAGCATACCGAACAGCTTGTACAGGTATCAGAAGTAGATCTCTAATAGCATTATTCTGGAAGTTTACTTTCCAAAACCCATGCTGCTGCATCTTGCATGTTTTTTTTATTCTGAAGTTTCCTTTGACCTTACCTGACCTTTTGTGATCTTGTAAGATCTAGTGTCCTCACTCTGTTATGGGCCAAAAGATTCTGCAGTGCTGAGTAGTTCTAGTAAGGAGTATACAGAACAACACAATGTCTAACTTATCCTAAACTAGGATTTGCGTACCTTGTGCGTGAGAATGTTTCACAGCGAGAGTGGAGGGCTGACCAAAGGTCAGGCTCAGGAGCTTAAACGTTAAAGCAAACCTTTGGGGAGTTTTAGATGAGGTAAGAAGAAACTCTCTGCATTAGGTAGTCACCCCAGTGGTGGGGTGTGATCAAATACAGGAGGTAAGTGGAGTAGCTAGTGTGTATATGCTCTACTTCTGATATCGTTGCCTAGTCTACAGGATATACACACAACTGTTTATCATGCTAGCTTGTGATAAACGGTAGAACCGCTCAGCCTTATAGGAAAAGAACCACTAAAGTATGTGTATTAAAGTATTTTCTGATTACTTTAATATACATTTACGATTATGTGTGTGGGGGGGGGCACCTGGCGTAGAAGCTGTTGCCCTGCAGCTACCCTTCTCTAATTCTTGTCACTGATTGCCTTCTTGAAATCCAATGATGTGTTTGCTGAGCCAGCACTGGAGCACACCGGAGCTAAGTATAGCATGAGCAGGCTGAGCACATCTCCTGCACATAAAAAAAAAAAGGTATGGGTTGGGCATGCATTTGCAAAAGGACCATGTGTCTGTCGTGCATATGATGGCTAGAGTGTCCCTTTATCACCTAGAGAGACCCTCCGACCACTGGAAGAACTTTCTTAGATAAACAGGACTTAATTTGCATTGCCATAAAGGATTGTCAGTGTAGCATTTGGGCAGGGAAAACCTCCCAAGATATCGACTATCTTATAGGACATATGTAAGCTGTCCATTTTATACGAATGCATTACTGAGGAGCATGTCTGGGTACTAGCTTTAGCTTTCTAGCTTTTCATCTCATTGTCCTCTGCCTGTGGTGGTGCCATGTATTTTAGAAATCTATAAAATTGTTGTGCAGCACTTTCTATTTCCTTTGTTATAATTGTTGTTTTTGTTATGAAAAGCAAGCACTGCTCATCTTTGTGCGCAAATCAATTAGTGAGGCAATTCAGGAAATATAATATTCTTCACAGGATCAGTACGGGAACTATGTCATTCAGCATGTTTTGGAACATGGCCGACCAGAAGACAAGAGTAAAATTGTTGCTGAGATTCGGGGTAATGTTCTGGTTCTGAGCCAGCACAAATTTGCCAGGTATGCCCTGTTCAAGAATTTAATTGAGATTATTTCTCATGAGACACTGTTACTGACCAAAATCCTCCGGTGGTAGTAGAGGAGACAATTGGAGTTATGATGGAGTTACTGATATGTGTGCAATACAGGAATATTGTTTAGGTGTTTTGTGACATTGTTTTGTTTGAGATGCATAATAGTAACTACAGATATGAATACAGTATTAGATATATACACTCTGTATATTTGGGTTCCAAAGCATCCCGCCAGGTGTAGTTTCCTACACTATATATAAAAAAACCTTTTTGTTTAATTAAAAAGTTATATAATGGCTAACCAGTAAACACTTTGTAGACCAAGGATTTATTATGTAATCAAACATACTTGAAAGTTATAAGTTACTAACATTTTTTCCCTTTAAAAGTTTGAATTATTGTGTGGTATAATTTTCCCCTGTTCTTTGGCCTGCAGTAATGTTGTGGAGAAGTGCGTGACCCATGCATCTCGCACAGAGCGAGCTATGCTGATAGATGAGGTTTGCACAATGAATGATGGGCCTCACAGTGCCTTATACACCATGATGAAGGACCAGTATGCCAACTATGTAGTACAGAAAATGATCGATGTGGCAGAACCTGCTCAGCGCAAGATTGTTATGCACAAGGTGAGCTGCATAGCCTCATGGGTGACTTTTTTTATAATAATAAAATTTAAATGTCATTCCCCGAAGGCTTGTGTTTTCCCTGGGTACAAACTCAACTCTTGTCATTGCAAGAAGTGGCACAATTATCTAGAAATGGTCGTTTCATTTAATAAAGTTGTTTCTGGGTTGCTTTATTAAGCAGCGGGTTTTATGGTGGCATGTTTCGGGCATTTACCAGTCTGGGATAATTGGGAGTGATATTAACTGTCTAGATGACATTGCAAGGTTCTCATGTTTGTTCTTTTATAGATCCGACCACACATCGCTACGCTACGCAAATATACCTATGGCAAACACATCCTTGCCAAGTTGGAGAAGTACTACATGAAGAACGGCATGGATCTGGGTCCAATGTGTGGGCCATCGAATGGAATCATCTAGAGATCTTCCTGTAACCACTGTATCTCCCCTCTTTGCCCACCATGTGGGAGATCCAGGATGTAGCTCTGACATTCAATCTCTGTAAATGTCTTTAATTTTATTACACCCAACATTTTTTTGTTTTAAAGATCAACTTAACCCCACCATATTTCTGTATAGAATTACCTGTACATATCTTGTACATGCCCTACCCTTTGCTGAACGCATACGCTCGTTAGTGTGTGCCCTCAAAGCCCTTGTGAATAAATTTGCTTGCTACAAAGTCCAGAAGGTTAATGAATTTTTAAGCGAAAAAACATTTTCCCTCCCTTAGTTTATTTTTAAACATATGTTTGACCAGAGTTCTCCATTTCTCTCTGTACGTATCTATACATGAATTTTTGTTTATTCTTTGAGCAGATTCTGTTTTATTGTGCGGAAATTGGGAAGAATTAGGCAGATGTAAGACTGCCATTTTTACGACTGTAATTTTGATTTCAAAGGAGATTTACTTTAGCATGTCCACCTTAATTCTAACCCCCTGTACCCTTTTTTTTCGCTTTGTATAAATATGTAGTGTATACTTGATATAGATATTTGCATATATATAAAACTTTGTAGTATTTTCTTTTAGTTTTTTTGATGTTAAATACAGATGTATCCTGCAGTTAGTGGACATAAACCCTTTTGACTGTAAAATTGTACATTTGTAAAACCTCAGTAATGTAAATGTGAGTTTGAAAATTGACATAACCCCCTTCCTTTTTGGTAAGAGATACGAAATGTCAAAAAACGAAAAGAAAAAAAAAAACAACAAAAAAAAAAACTTTAGGCCAAACTGTGCATTTCCAGGATTCTTCTGCAGATACATTGGTTGTGATGTTGTAAATTGTAAATTGTAATTTCAGCTGGACAAGACAAAACAAGTTTTTTTTTCTTTCTCTTTTTAGTTTGTGCTTCAAATCTATTTTATTTCCTTTAATGAATTGGATAATTGTTAATGAATTTGCTCCTGATTAGCACAGAAATCTTTTAAATTTAGCTGACCGCGATTTAGCGGCTGATTCTAGGAAATCACGCAGCCCTCTATACAACTGGAGATCCCGTTAGTTATTTCTTCCTGTACAGATGATGATGTTTTTGTTTTGCATTGTCTCACTTGTAAGTTGCTGTAACATATTGTCCACCTTATTCTTTCTTGTTTGAATATACAAATGTAATAGTTAAACGGTGTATATTTACAACAGACATAAGAGACCCCCTTTTTGTGTATATTACAAACGCAATTTTTTCCAAGCACACTTGTTTAACCGTATGTGTATAATTAAGAATCCCCTTTTCCATTGCCAAATGATATAGTCAGAGGGCAATGGGAAAGGGGCATATCGGCCCTGTGGATGCTTCTGATTTAGCAATTATTTTTTGTACTTTGTGTAGAATGTCTATAAACGATGTGTGATCTTTATTTTGAAAATTACAGAACTTTGGAATCTCTGCTTGTGGCCTTTATTTGTTTATGCATTTTTTGCTCCTTGCGGAACTAACATTTGATGGGACATCAGGTAAAAACACACAAAGGCAAACTATCAGGCTATATATAGGCTTGAAAATGTTTAGGCTTCTTGTAAAGAAAGGTAGTGCTATTTGAAACCATTATCTTTTCTTACAGATTTGCATATTTGGTTTCTGTGCTTAGTACTTCAGGGCTTAATCATTAACTCTAAGGCTGGCTTAAATAATCTCTCTGGTACTATTCATGTTAAATGCATATTGGAATTCCCTTTAGCATTTTAAGGCATGCAAAACAGTGCAGTCATTATTTACTCATGTAACTCCAGCTACCTCTACTGCTTCCACATTCTCTGTAAGAGTCCCATTTCAGTAATGATAGTAAGAGCAGCCAATCATTTGTATGCTATCTGAAATCTAAGCATTCATGCGCTTGGTTGCTTCTTCGATGACTTCTGTACAAAGTTATCATACCAATGCTTCCTGGTTTCAGTAGAAGCAGCTGGGCAAGAAGGAAAATAAGATTCATCTTATCACTCCAATAACTGAAGAATTGCATGCTTCAATTTTCATGCAGGAACATGCATCGCTGTCCAGGCAAGCAGGACTTTGACAGGACAATTTGTAGCACTGTACTGTTCATTTTAAGATTTTTTCCTTTTTTTTGTTGAAGTTTACTTAAGGTATTTCAGTGCAGTGTATTTGGTAGGCTCTGTATCTGGGAGCTGCACAATGTCAGTGCAGAGTAAGTGGGGTGCAGGGGTTACATCAAACCATGTTGCATCACTACCAGATACATACAGATACAACAAACAAAAATATCCTGATAAGCACGAGCTATAAATAATTTTGCTAAATTCACGTGAAAGCTGTTGTCACTTGAGGTGATCACTTTTATCCTTCGGAGTTCACGTTGGGAAATACAACTGTTTAAACCACATGTTCAATCAAAGGCTGTTTGATCTGAGTGTATGATTATTGCATTATATCATATACTTCAGCACAACGGTGTGCCATTTTTATGCAATTTTTTTGTCATCCATGACAGAGCTCAGTTTTGCTTTCTGTTGGCTTCAGAAGCCATTTTTTGCACGCTAAGTATTAACCTCACCCACTTGCTTAACTTCAATATTTTGTTACTTGAATCAGATAAATGCTTTTTCGAAACTGTTGTACTGGAAAGTTTTTGTCGCCTTGTATTCAATATACATAAAGAGCCATCTTCTGTAGGCTTCTGATACAAGAGTTTGGCTACTCCCACAAGGCTGGTGTTAGAATTAGCGCATGGCAAGTATTAAAAAAACCATTTTGAATATCCTGGCATATCTAGTTTTAAAAAAATATATAGGTTTGATCGTAAATTACACTGGCTTCAAAGATGTCCCAAGTAGGACATGGCGTAGAAGGGCCAGGTGTCAAAACAAATGAATTGCATATGTCAAAAATGTGGCCTTTTATTACGCAAATAACCTGACAAATCCATCTGTGTGGGTGGCATCACTGTACTCAGGCGATTAACACATTGAAGTGACATACCAGGAGCTTATACCTGAAGTGGGGGAAAAAACATAAGATAAATTAATGTCGCAAAGCTTAACAAAGGGTTGTAGTAAAATAAGTGCGTGTGAAGTGTTAAAACACAAGCATCTGAAATACTTTGGGGTATCTAGTTTTCAAAAATGTATGGTTTGATGGTGGTAAGAAATAGTAAATACCAAAATGCTAAATGCTACTTATTTTTATAAATTACCGTATTTGCTTGATTATAAGACAAATGCTCTGAAAAATACCCCTCGTCTTATAATCGAGGTCGTCTTCTAATTAGACCTAAAAAAAAGTCTGCTGGGGCCAGACTGCTTACTGGTGCTTTGGTCCGGAGCAGCGTCTCTTCTATTAGCAGCAGGAGGCTAGCAAAGTGTCACATAACTCTACCTCCCCCCTCCCTCCTCTGTGGGCGGGGCCAGAGAAGCTGCTCGCACAGCCGGGCCCCTGCAGAAGTCTTCGAGTGAGAGATCTGCAGTTCATGTAAGGGGGTGGGGGAGGGTTTTTGTGATTAATGTGTGAAGTATGTGTGATTAGTGGAATGAATGAGTGTGTGTGTGATAGCATGGATGTGTAAGGGGGTGGTAGCATGGCATAGGGAGGCTGTACTCAAACTCCTATCATCCCCAGGTTCCAGCATGTACTGGCTGCCTTGGCTGGATAGGAGTTTGATTGCTGTTAGGGTAGTCTTATATTCAGGCTTTTTCTTTTTTTCCTAAATAAATATTTCGATTTTGGGGGGTCATCTTATATTCGAGCAAATACGGTATATAAAACCATTGGGTATTTCTAAACTAGGTTTTTTCATTTACTTTTGTATATAATTAAGTTTTCAAAGTGAGAAAAGGTGCTTTATTTTCAATTTTGCATTTTTGTTTTTATAAGAAATTAGAGGATATGATCAACAAAATTGGACCTGAAGAAAACCCCCTTTTGTACAGCGCAAGGTAGGGCAACAAGAATATAGCAAAGTCTAGCTGAGATCAGGCTAACCACATAGCAAGCCAGGGTCAACAGGAATCCAATTACGGAACGCACACTTGAGGCCAATGCACTAATAGTGTAGGCACAACCATCAGAGGGCAATGTCCCAGTGAGCTCTGGGGCTGTTTATGGGGTTTGAGGGTTAATTAACACCGACTAATTAGTTTTGGTGCCAAAATGTCTGCTTACTGCAGCTATCGTGACTGTGACATGGCAAGTTCCAAGACCTTAACCTGCTGCTATAAAGTGTAGGAGTAAAAGGTCCCTCCAGAGGAAGGTCTCCATCTAACACGCAGCGGTTGCAGAGAGTTGGATTGGGGTCCCCCTCTCCTCAGCTGCTGTGTGCTGAATGGGGTCTCCCTCTTCTCCGTGGTGGCTGTAACAGCTGCTGTGTGCTGAATGGGGGGGGTCTGTCCTCGGTGGCTGCTGTGGGTGAGCTTGGTAGGAATTGAAGAGTCTCCCTCGCTTCCGCGATGGTGGCAGTGATTGACAGGAGCCGGATGGAGGTCACAATCTCCTCCATGGAATAGGGTATGTAACAATAACTTGTGAGGGTACATTAAGCAAAAGAAGAAAATTACAACCACACAAGAACTGCAACTATGTTAAAACAGCCTCGGTCACCAAGGGTGCAAAAAAGTCTGGTCTGTAAAGGGTTAACACCTCAAGGACCATGGTTATTTTACAATTTTTTTCCCAAAAGAACTAGAGCAATTTTCGTGGTTTTGCTATATCTTGATATCTAAATTATTTTTTTTTTTCTAGGACAAGCTTTCTTTTAAAATAAAGATATGGAAAATAGCCATGTTTTTCACCTAATAAAACAGAATGTATTTACATTTTTGTCTTGATTTTCTGAACACCTTGTATGCCTAGTATTTTCATATATTTTGGGGGTTACAAGGCTAAATATGAAAGATGCACATCATCGTTTCCATCAATAGATTTTCAAAAATGTTAGATGCTGGTAGTTGCCCCCAAACCGGTAAACAAGAGTATACGTTTTTTAAAGTTGACAATACAAAATTTTACACTTTATTCAACTTTTATGCACCAATCTGCCCCCACAAATGCAGTATTTCAGTAGGTTTTTGTCCCATGTTGCAAGACAACTCATGATTTGTATTCAGCAGCACCCCCGAGTACAGCAATACCCCACATGCGTCGGGTTCATGGAAATTGCAGAGTCAAAATTTGGAACATGTACCTTACGGTTTTGAAACTTGGATTTTTTATATCGCTTTGCTGTTCACAGTACTTTCGTATTTCAATTCAACTCCTTACAACCTCACTTTTTCATAAACTAGACAAGGAATCTGATTAGGGATAGATTGGAGTTTTCAATACAACTGATTCCACACTGGCACCTCTTAAAGTTGGAGTAACCAAAATAAAAAAAGAAAACACTTTTCACGTCTTATTATTATTATTATCTTTTATTTATATAGCGCCAACAGTTTACGCAGCTCTTAATACAATACATAAATTCAAGGGGTATGACAAGACAAGAATTGACAGACTAAGACAAACTGATACATTAGGTGGAGAGGGCCCAGCTCGCAAGCTTACAATCTAGAGGGAAATGGGGTGACAAACATAACGTCTTCTTTACTGTTTCACCTTCTTTGTTTTCTGACTGCATATGTGGGAGAACAACATGTCTTGATTTGTATTCAACTCATGCATCACCTGAGGATTTGAAACCCTACGGTTTGAAATTTCACGAACCAACTTATTGCAAAGGTGGCATCCCATTAGCTGTGCTCTTCAGAAGGACCCGTTTTGTTTTTTACAAAAGTTTGTAAATGCAGATTGCATGGCTAGGTGCTTGATTTTATACGCCTGTGGCAATGGTGTCTGAAATACCTGAATTCAATAATTAAGAGGAGGTCCCAATACCTGTGGTATGTGAGTATTACGTTGTCACAAGAAACTCCCAAATCATGAGAGTGCAGGGTGGATTAAAATCGATGATTTCTTATTTTTTTAATCACTTTTTATTTATCGCTGATATTTTTGATTCTAATCAAATGTAATTAAATGGAATGCTTTTGGAGGAAATATCTAAAATTAGTTTTGTTTTGAAGATACATTATAGTTCAAAGGTTATTCAGCATGGAGTAATGAAAAAATTTTTTTTCATGAACTAATTCGATTAATCCAACTTTTAAAGAAGTTACTCTACCTATTTGTAAAGCAGGTAGGTGTCCAAAATGTAAGCAATGCAACAATGCATGGCCTGGTGGCCCGAATGAAATGAGAAGTACTGTGATGAAAGGAACATGATTGAAGATTTCTCAACTTTCTTTGGACTCAATAAATTAATAAAGCAGGAAAGCTTGTTTTTATTTTCCAGATTATAAACAAACAATAGAATGAAGATGAGTGAGCTGCAGAAGACAGTGTTTAAGTTTTTCATGTGGACCTAGTTGATATTTTGGATTCAAATTCCACCATGGTGCAAGACGCTTTCAACTTTACTTTTATAGATGAACCAAGAAGGTGCACCTCATGCTTTTGAAGATAAAACTAACCCTGAATATCAAAAAATGTTATATCCCCCCGAAAGCACAAAACAACCCAACTTACTGCTCTGCCACAACCTCAAATTCAGCAGGAACATAGGAGATTGATGTTTTTGTTCTACCTTTTCACATTTTTGCACGTATCAGGATGAATACCTGGATTTCCTTTTTATTTTGCAGGCATTTATTTTTGCTTAAGTTCCTTTCCTGAATTTTTGGGGAACGTCTAGTTCGGGACAATAAATTGTCCTGGATTGAGCCTGCTTGGACCGCGGGATATGAAGTCCTATTGTGGGACTGTCCCAGGCAATCCGGGACATGTGGTCACCCTAAACCAGAGTGAGAACAGACTTTAGAGTTTACAGCAGATTGTCAGGTTAGTCCATGAGCATGTTAATTAACAAATCATTCTTTCACTTCAACCTGATAAACACGGTAAATCGATACTTAATAAAGCACAGCCTCTCTATTACAAAGGAATGGTGTGCAACACATGTATTTGTTTAGGTTAACAGAGATTACCATTTGTTTCATTTAAGGACTAAGGAAAAATGTCTGCTGATTCCAAGCAATGTGGAATAACACAAAACTTTCCGAAAACCCAAGAATAGTCAGTAAAAGCAACATATTAGTAAATTAAAAGAAAAAGACAAGAACCTAAAACACAATGGTAAACTAAAGCCTGTTTCTGTTGGCGTTAGTTATCAGTTTTGTCTTTGTGAGCCCCTTTTTTCTTATTAGTTTTCTTTGTAACTCTTCCAAATGGGGCGCACATCCACATAGGGGAAAAAGAGATTTTTTTTACAAAAAGTAGTGTAACTCCGTATGTAAATGAGGCTTAGCAGTATTGCAGGTACGTAATTTAGAGGACTGTACTGGAAGGCGGGTCCCGCGGGACCCGCCAAGAAAGTTGTGGGCACGGGCGGTCTTGCTGGGGTTGCGGGCGGGATCGGGCGGTCAGGCACTGTACCTGCGGGTCCTGGTAATCCCGCGCAGTCCCGCAAGGCTGCCTTCTCGCTGCTCCCTTACGGTGTCTCCTCTCTTGCTCCACCCAGGAACAAAACGGAGTCACGTGATGTGACGTCACTTCACGTGACTCCGCCTTGTTCCTGGGGGAAGCAAGAGAAGAGATGCTGTGAGAGAGCAACTCGAGGGCAGCCTTGCGGGACTGCGCGGGAAATCTGCAGTTCAGGTAAGGAGGTGGGCTAAATTGGCCGGGAGTGGGATTAAAAAAGCAGTACCGCGCAGGGCTCACATTTCCAAGGACATAAATGAGCTCATCATAAAATATTCTTTAATTCTTCATAGCTAAAAAAAATAAAAACACAGCAGCAATGGCACAGTATCACTAGGTTAAGCGGATAAGGTAAAGTATAATATATAATACTTGTCCTGAGTTTAGTACACAATGTTTTTATTTTTGCTTTTTTAACAAGTTATAGTAATAAGTACATTGGACATCCTGGAAGCTGACCAATTCAATTTACCCCCATCAAGCCATATATTTTTGAAAACTCATCAAATCATAAACACTATTTTATGTTCAGCAATATCCCCCAAGTTCGTTTAGCTGCCCCAATTCAAGTACCCCATATTATTTTCTTCCCTAAAACAGATGTCAGCAAAGTGTATTTTTTGTATTTATTTTAGGTAAATAGGGAGTGCTGTAGGGCATAGGAAGGATGTGTTTAAAACGTTGTATAGGGCTACATATGATGGGATATTTTTGAAAAAAAAAAATTATATGTATATATGTATATTTTTACACCTAGTAAGATAAGATATCTAGAACACGTACGATTGGCTAATTTGCAGTTGTCTGAAAAACATTATATTATACAGAAACTACAATTATTGAAAAAGAAAGCAGCACAATATATAATTAAAAAAGTGTTTAGTAACAAAACAGTTTTATGGTAGTTCCTCTTTAACTCAACTTCGGTATTTTTGAAAAGCAGGCCCCCCCCCCCAAAAAAAAGCCCCAATACTAGGTTTTAACACTATATAAAGTGTAAGCATCTTATAATAATTTCACTCAATATAAACGACAGCATTTAAAGGTTTAAATCAACCAAAGATGGTAATAAAATATGGAAAACCTATAGCATGAATCAAATATAAGCTAGCCAAACCTAAAATGAAAAATGTTTACAGTGCGAAAAAATGGTCAAATCGTTCAAATTTAATTCTATGAGGAGCTCAACTACACAAATCAAATTACTGATTCATGCACACACACATCTAAATCACTGTATAATAAGTGTGTTGTATTTCACTGGCGATCGCCATACCGCCACACTAACGACAGATGGCGCTGTTTAGCAGCCAAGCAGTCACTCCATCTACGTTACGTCATTACGAGCGATTCCACTCCCTCCCCCTGTGTGCTTGCTGCCTGCGTGCGATTACGTGCTGACGTACGTACGACGTCGCGCAGCGGAAAAATGGCGGCTCCCAGCGCTGGTGGTTCTGCTGATCCGGTGGAGGAATCGTTCTCGACGTTTTACAGCGAGGTGACGTCATCATGAAGGGGTTAGAATGAGAATTGTGCAGCTATTGTTGGCATGTGTTTGGTGGGCTGGAGACCCGGTTGTCCGGGCTGTTATACGATGTGTGACGGGAAACCGTCTTCGAGAGGACGGGCTAATAAAGACTCATGCATTCGATGTTTGAATACGCGGGGCTGAAGCTATACGTTTGGCTGAATTCGTTCTGTCTTGGGTATTATGATGGAGGGCACTGGACTTGTAGTGCCCATACAGCTTCATATGGTTGATTAGGGCTAAAAAGAAGAATAGAATCAGTATTCTCCCCCCTTCTTCGTTTAGGTTTACAACATCCGGAACGGTGATCTTTATAATGACACATTTGCTCACACTTAGTAGTTTAGTAGCATAAAAGACAATATATAGTATAGGGGCATACTAAGTATTATATATATAAATAATTTATTCCCACCCCAAATGTGGGTTCAGTATCATGACTAACAGTAGACCTGCAGTTAACAAGCAATACCCAGACATATTTTTCTAGGCTCCATGGCATTGTACCACTTTTCTGCAGTTTCACAAGCCATAGTTCCTTAGACCTTTAAACACTACTCAATACTACTACTACTACTACTACTACTAGTTTCTTTCTGTGCCAGAATACATTTAGTGGCTAACTGAATAGCCTTAGATGGCAAGATTTTAAGACAAATAAGGAGTCTTCAGGTTTATTGTACATCTGAAACTGGTATTGTTCATACATTTAAAGAGTAACATACATACAATCACAGAAGACATTTAGATTGTGAGCTGGGGTTCTGTTAGCACAGTGATATCAGAAAGAAAATGCAAATTCATAATTACATTTAACACTGATCCAATAACGTAACACACTTTGGTGGGACAAAGTGTCCCACACTATGTAATGTGTGGTTGGTAAAGTGTACCCCATGGTGGTGGCACTGCACTGTTGGCCGCCATCTTACTTCTCTGATTTTTTTTTTAAAACAAAACTAATATGGCTGTTAGGTATCATTTTTGCAGACCTTGGTTTGGGGGGTAATTGAAGTGGCAGCTTGCTGCCCACTGATCCATTGCGAGATCAGCTGGTTGGCACAGTGGTAAGCGGACTGGCAATGGTAGGCAGCTGAAGCGACTCCTTCACTGGCCACACAGACTGTTATGTACCAAGTCATTCTTACAAAAAGACACACTCAGGAGATTATTCCCATATTCTATTATTTTTAAAAGACTAAATACACTTGCTGGCAGGAGCTTGAGAATCCACAGACTGCTGGTTATGCTGCACAGATTTATATGTAGGTCATTATATTACACCACTTGAAAGCTATGCTGTTTCTGACATTTTGAATGCACAAGAGATTATTCTCATCAATTGTTAAAATTATAAAGAAACCCTGTAAACACAGTGAAAAAGAAACTTGTAAGGCATAATTACTGCAGTAAGCACAAACTTTTTAAAGTAATGTCAGTAAGT
The DNA here is from genome assembly GCF_027358695.1 of Spea bombifrons. Classification (NCBI taxonomy): domain Eukaryota; kingdom Metazoa; phylum Chordata; class Amphibia; order Anura; family Pelobatidae; genus Spea; species Spea bombifrons. The sequence continues at coordinate 60,513,028 of NC_071088.1, read as the reverse complement.
GACTCCTTATCGTTTCTGACTAGTCAAGTAAGCATGTTTTCTGCCATTGCTACCACCTTTCATTACCTCAACTGGACAGAGACTGGAATGATAAGTCAGTTTGGCATGGTGTCTGGTGTGCCAGCAGAGTCTTCTCAACATACACAGACAATATTTTATATAAATTGGGTATGGTGTTGTAATTGGCTAGCTAGCAGCATTTCTTGCAAAAGTCCCTCTCTCTGAATTGGAATGCCTGACCTCTAAAATGCTCTACTGATAAATGGTCAAAAATTCCAACTGGAACACTCCAAATCATGTGGAAAGTCTTCCCAGAAGAGTGAACGGGAATCAACGCTATGTTAATACCCATGGTTTTGGAATAGGGTGTACGTTAAGGAGATGCACACAGTGGATAGAAAAAAAAACAACTTACCACAGATAATAAAAATGCTGTGCAAAAACATGTTTAATGCTATATAGGCATTGTGGTAATGACAAAAAAATGCACTTACATAACAAAGAATGATCATGGCAGACAAGAGGACAGTGAGAATGTTTTGGTGGGTAACCTTACTATTGGTCATATAGTTTGTGTGTGAATATTAGGCCTCGTTAAACCGAAGGCCAACATATCGACAAGAAATAATTCCTGGTACCTAGGATTTTGCAGGATTCAGGGAATACTGGCCAGGGCTACCATTAGGGGCTGCACTCCCCTAATGTTGTAGTACTGGGTGCGCTGGGCCCAGCAAAACAAGAGGCCCGGCATCCCTGCTCTCTCAAAACCTGCAAGGCGTGTGCTGAGGGGGATGCTCCACGTGCAATGCACCCAGTCCTAGTAACCAAGTTTTGGTCAAGCAGTTATATTGCTACTAGATCAATGCTAAGATTGCTCTCGGATTTGCAGTGCCCAGTGCAAGAAGGATTTACTGGGCCCCTTTACCCTTACGAGGCAGCAGTTCCCCTATGCTTGTATTCTCAGCTGGTCTGAGAGAAGCAGAGTGCTGAGGTATGCCAGCGCTTCGCTTTGCTTCACTTCACTTAGAACTGCAGAAACCACGAGTGTGAGGAAGGGAGCAACAGAATGGTGGGTCTGGGGCAGGAGACCTGCTGGCCCCTGCCCAAGGGTTGGGCCCTGATCTACACTGTAGGCTCTAAACCTTTCTTTTCTCACATCTGATATTTCTACAGTCTTGCAGTTGCTACAAAAGGACATTTCCTTTAAATCTGCTTAACTGTTTTACCGAATATAAAATACATTTTGTGTCCTTCACAGGTTAAGCAAATTGAGAAGCGTGACTCGGTCTTTACTCCAAAGCAGCAGATAGAAAGACTTCTCAGGCCTGGTTCATCATATTTCAACTTAAACCCATTTGAGGTAAAATTGTCCTTATATATAACCCTCTATTTCATGCTCATTCCCTCTATTTCAGTGTTTTATAGTGTACCCTTTAGGGTAATAGTTATCGGGTCTAGTTTGGTATTTGTTTGTGGTTAAAACACAGTTCTATTTACAATGTCAACACCTGCTTAATTAATTACATTTCTTTAAAATATTGTATTTTTTTTTAAAATACAAAAAATATGATATGCACATTTTATTCAAGTTATTATTTGATGGCCTTGTTGTATTCTCCATAGTATTTGTCCATGTTTTGTTTGGACAACTGGGTAGTCCGCATTTAGTGAAATAACACTCTATTATTATTATATCTATGTATTTTGATGATAACATATTGCACGGTGGACCCTGGTCTCAAAAGCCTTGTAATAGGGATCCTCTAAAAAAAAAAAAACTGAAATACTCATGTGTCGGAGGTCCCTACGCGGCCTGAGTCAACTGTTACATTTATAAATAAAATATGTATTATGTACCTGGTACCTGTTAAGTAATATCACCTCTAGTCATTAGCAGTATGTTTTTTTTTTAGGTTCTGCAAATAGACCCTGAAGCTACAGATGAGGAAATCAAAAAGAGATTTCGACAGGTATATATAATCTGAAACATTGTTTAATAATCTGTGATTAAAGATTGGAAAACTGTCTTAGTTTTGTACTTAGTTGATAACAAGAAATGTTTCATCTAACTGTTCACTGAAACCTAAGCTAAAACTTATTAGGGTCATTCCATTCCAGAAGTAAATGTTAAATCTTGTCAAAATTGAGCCTCGTTCGTAATTTTTTTAATTGTTAGAGACAACTTCTTCATTGCTTGAGTTGTAGTTCTTTTGTGTCCTAGAATCTGATGCTAGTTTGGTAGTTACATCATGTTATACATGTAATATGTAATTGATCAACTTCATGTTCACCATGAAAATCCACTATATTCCGATCAGTAGCACTAAAGAACCAGTCCTTCAGCGTAGTCCACATATGGCTCCTAACAAAGTTGCTTTGTGTACCTCTTGTCTGACCCCTTCAGTCATAGTTAGAAGACATTTATGTGTAGACTACGATACATAGAAACAATGAACTATCGCAATATTACATGTTAAATGGACAATGACAGTTCATAACAAGCTGTCTCTAAAAGCATAGATATTTTAAAATATGATAGAATGGCTGTTTACACATCTCTCTGCTTGCCTTAACTAACGTGCATTATGTGACCCAGCTGGGAGCCTTGCGGCACCCGCTACACCATGCCCCCAGGAAAGCATAGGGTACTGGGTTCATGATGGCAGCCCTGCAAAACCGTGGGTGCCATAAAGTGATTTCTAGTCACCATGGCGACCTGGTGCCCACTGTTTGTCGAGCCCTGATGTAAGGCAGCGGTGTGACTGGGAGGGCAAAGGAGAATTAGTAGCATTGTATGTAAATGTGTGTGTATGCTATACTGTCAGAATCAGTGTGTTTGTGTATAGTGCTGGAATCAGTGTATGTATACAGTAGTGTCCGTGTGCTTGTGTCTATATGTATAGTGCTAGATTCAGTGTATGTATACTGTAGTGTCAGTATGTGTGTGTAAATGTATAGTACTAGAGTCTGTGTGTATATGCTGTATACTGTTTGTATGTGGTTTATGGTGGTATTTCTTACAGTAATGTACAATAATGAGCATAAAATGTTAATGTGTGTGTGTTACTGTGAGGTGTTGGTGTTTGTGAGCATAAGATATTGGCATGTGTCTGTTACTGTGTTAGAGTGTGTAAATGCATGTTAATGTATGGCCATGCTCGACAAACCTTGTACGCCAGCAAAATAAAAACATGATTGAGAAGAAGAAAAAAAGATGGGTCCTAACTTTTTTGTCTGGCTCCTAGATATAGACCAAATTTGTTGACCCTCTCTTACATACGCTGTACATGTATTCATTTCCAGAAAAAAGACAATTAAAAGACTGAGCTGTTTTTTTTTTTAATATTGGCCATTTTGTTTCACCCTACAGCTATCAATCCTTGTCCATCCAGATAAAAATCAAGATGACCCAGACAGAGCCCAGAAAGCATTTGAAGGTAATTTGATTCTACATCATCCACAAAAAAACAAATGTTTATTGTGTATTTAATTCATTTAAATGTATTATCTAATCCCATCTTTTAAACTATAGCTGTAGACAAGGCATACAAACGTTTATTGGACCCAGAGCAGAAGAAGAGGGCGCTAGATGTAATCCAGGCTGGACAGGAGTATGTTGAACATATTGTGAGTAGCAATGCATCGTTATCAACAGCTGCTGTTATATGTTAATGTAATCCCCAAAAGAAAGAAAAATAAGAAACTAAAATCTGATTTGTTGTATTTGAGTTTTAAGCCCATACATACCTTGCAAATAGTCTTCATCCCTATTTGTAGATGATTTGTAGATGATGAGTTTTCCCATTGTTCCAGGTTTTTGTCCCCCGCCCAATTATAACTCGTCTACAACAAGGACATTTTCTATGATCAGACACGAAAGGCAAAATGGCTTTGATCTTGTATTTTTCTATTTAATAAATAGTGGTGTAGTCTGATAAGAATAAATGAAGTCTGAGCTGGCTTTTCACTTCCCAACTGTCTCTCAATCTATAGTATTTAGGATAGTTCTCATTGCTTTTGTTCTTCAGGTCAAAGAAAAGAAGAAGCAGTTAAAAAAAGAAGGGAAGCCATTAGTAGTTGAGGAAGATGACCAAGAAGTGGTAAGTGTTATATGAATGATTTTTTTTCACAGTCATTAAAACTAGGCGTCGGCTAAACCAGAATTTACTCCTGTCATTGACTGCCTCTAATGTGAAAGCAGGGGATTCACTTGGGTGCGCTGTTTGCTCATGCCCTATAGTGCTCCCATTGAAGTAACTGGAGGGGATGTCTTGTTTCAATCAATTGGAGCAATGCCAGACTATCACAGCATTCAGCTAGCATACCTGGTATTAGTTTTTGAAGCGTTCATTGATTTTGAATAGCAAGTGCAGGCTTTGCACATAAAGGGAGAGTCTAATGTCTCATGCCACCCTCACCAACAAATACATATTAAAGTACATTTTAAGTACTTTACTATGTATTCATTATACATGGATATGAAAGCACCGACCTTCAGACATGCAGAGCAATGTTTCCTCTGTGGACCGCTGACTGGCTGTTTAATAGACCCCCAGAACCATTAATGAGCTAGCACTGGATCGGACTGGTGGTGAGTGTACCACATGGTTTCAGGCAGTAGGAGATCCTTGCCCAAAAACATCTCCTGCAAACCAAGGGGATGGGGACAGAGACAATGCAATTGGCGCACAGGGCATTTTCCAGAATGGAGTGTCCCTTTAGGTAGGGTTCCTGCTTTCAGTAGAGGCAGCCAGGGGAGGAGAAAAATGAGGTTTCTTTATAATGCATTTGCAAGTGTGTATGGTTGCCTTAATCATGTTTCTTAAGATAAAAAACATTTTACCATCTCTTTAATAAATCATTATTATTATCTTTTATTTATATAGAGTCAACAGTTTACGCAGCGCTTAATATAATCCATAAATTCAAGGTATATGACAAGACAAGAATTGACAGACTAAGACAAACCGATACATTTGGTGGAGAGAGCCCCGCTCCCAAGCTTACAATCTAGAGGGAAATGGGGTGACAAACATAAGGCATGGAGAAAGGGTGAGAGGTAGTGTGGGGGTTGTATCAATGACAAGGAAGTTCTAGCGGTTAAGATGGTGCGGCTTCTCTGAAGAAGTGAGTTTATAGATGTTTCTTGAATATCGGGAGGGAGGGTGAATGCTGAAGGTTCCTTGGGAGTAGATTCCAGAGATAAGGGGCAGCTCGAGTGAAATCTTGTAGACGGGAAAAGGAAGAGGTGATAAGTGAGGAGGAGAGTCTTAGCCCATGGGAAGAACGTAGGGATCGAGTAAGAGAGTATTTGCTAATGAGGTCAGAAATGTATGGAGGAGCAGTATTATGGAAGGCCTTATATGTCAGCACCAGGATCTTAAATTTAATTCTAAAGGTAATTGGGAGCCAGTGGAGGGTTTCACAGAGGGGGGAAGCAGAAGATGAGCGACGTGGACGAAAGATGAGCCTAGCAGCGGCATTTAGGATAGACTATAGAGGAGAGAGTCGAGACAATGGAGTGCCAAGCAGTGTTGCAGTAGTCAAGACGGGAAATGATAAGTGAATGAACCAGAGTTTTTGTGGATTCTTGGGTGAAGAATGGCCGGATACTAGAGATGTTTTTTAGATGCAAGCGGCAGGATCTGGCGAGGGACTGAATGTGATGGATGAAGGAGAGGTTTGAGTCAAGGATGACCCCAAGGCATCGGGCCTGGTTAGTAGGAGAGATAGTTGTGGTGTTAATGGTGATAGAGAATTCAGGTAGTGGAGTGGAGATGGAGGGAGGGAAGATAATGAGTTCAGTTTTAGAAAGATTAAGTTTCAGGTAGCGTTGTGACATCCATGAAGAAATAGCAGACAAGCAATTGGTAATACGGGACATGAGAGATGGAGAGAGATCAGGAGAAGACAGGTAGATTTGGGTATCATCTGCATATAGATGATACTGTAGGCCAAATGAGTTGATTAGTTTGCCAAGAGAGGAAGTATAAAGAGAGAACAGCAGAAGGCCAAGGACTGAACCTTGGGGGACACCAACCGATAGTGGAAGGGGCGATGATGTCTTGCCAGAGAAGGAATGGTTAGACAGATATGAGGAGATCCAGGAGAGAGCTGTATCTTGAATGTCTATAGAAGCAAGTGAGTCTAGAAGAAGGTGGTGATCAACAGTATCGAAAGCAGCAGAGAGATCCAGTAGTATTAGAATAGAGAAGTGACCTTTTGCTTTGGCAGAGAGCAAGTTATTGGAGACTTTTGTTAGAGCTGTTTCAGTAGAGTGAAGGGGTTTGAATGTAGGTCCTCACATTAACTGTATCCTTATTTACATCTATTTGCTTAAAACTCTTGTACATCTAGAAGCTTATGGGTCATGGGTTGGATTTGCTTTAGGATTTTTTGTTATAGTCCATGAGTGTTATAAATCTAAGTGGGATCTTGCTAAAAGAACAAAAAACTGGTAGTCAATCCAACAAGGCCATTCATTGTTAGTATAAGAGAAAATGGGTCCTAATAAGTGCAGAATATTTGTGTGGTATTCCAGTGCTAATATATACTCACTGTCAAAATAAAATCATCCGAGTGCCGCTGCAACAGAAAGAGGCGAGATTTCCACAGTTGCCTCACAAACAAACTTACAATAATAACCGTATAAGCACACATCTAATAAAGAAAGATGTATATAATGCTTCCCATTTACAATTTTCAGTTGATGACACTATCTCATAAAAAGAAAACAAAAAACAATAGAAAGCCCATAGTGTAGTAAATATCACATATAATGGTATTACAATTTAAGTCTCTTACAATATATAGAGCAGAGTGGATATTTTGCTGCTACTTTATAATTTTTTCCTAACCCCAGTCCTCTGCTTTTCTCATCGAACATATTGTGGATATTTGTGGTATACCTGACTTGATTGCTGAGAGTTGTCCTGAGCCTGCACATTAGAGCAGTGACTGCTCTATATATTGTAAGAGTCTCTCATTTTTCAATACCATTATATATAAGTTTTCTATTGTTTTCCTTTTATGAGATACCGCCATCAGCTGAAGATTGTAAGTGGGTATTATATACATCTTCCTTTATTAGATTTTTTTAATTTATTCATTGTTAGTGTCTGGGACATAAAGTGGTTCTATATGTAGATTATAGGTATAAACCTAAATTTGTTTATGCCCACAGTTCAAACAGGCTGTGTACAAACAAACCATGAAACTCTTTGCAGAGCTGGAAATCAAACGGAAAGAGCGGGAGGCAAAAGAAATGCATGAAAGGTTTGTATCTGAGCTGTACGAGTTTGAGTGAGCATTATAGAAAAGTCTTATAGACTATGTGAAAATGAGCTTTCCCCAAATATAATTTCAGTAAACCTTTCGCCATGCTGTGCTGTTTTATCTTATGACTGTGTTAATGCTAGTGTACAGTATTATTACGTTTTTTTTTTCAGGAAAAGGCAGAGAGAAGAGGAAATTGAAGCACAAGAGAAAGCGAAACGGGACAGAGAGTGGCAGAAAAACTTTGAGGTATCCTTTATATGGAGACACTGTAGCATGACCTTCTCCTTCAAATGCTTTAAGAGAACTAAATAACAAATGTATAGGAATTGTAGGGAACAGTCTGGGACTGCATTATTACATAAGTCAGTGAACAACATAGCAGAAAAACACTCTATATATGTATATACTGTATATTACAATATAAATGAAGATTTTACCCATCGCTATATATATATAAAAAAAATATATATATATATATATATATATATATATATATATATATATATATATACCGTATTTGCTCAATTACAAGATGAATATTTGAATATTCATTTAGAAAAAAAAAAGCCTGAATATAAGACTACCCTATAGGAAAAATTTTCACCCGTAAATATTCACATGTAAACTATTTTTCATATTTAATAAAAACTAGGGATGCACCGATATATTGGTGGCCGAAAAGGGCATTATCGGCAAAATGCCTAAATAAAAAAAAACGAGTGGATGAATGTTTGTTAATGAGTCTGTGTGATGGCATGGATGTGTGTGTGGGGGGGGGGATAGCATGGCATAGGGAGCCTGTAATCAGATTCCTATCACGCCCAGGTTCTAGCATGTACTGGCTGCTGTTTGTTTTTAACATCCTGTTTGTAAATTTTTCATTTATTTAACCCCTTCAATCCCAGGGGTTTTTGGTACCTCAAAGCCCAGAGCAATTTTGCCATTTTTGGGGTATGTCGGTTTAGCGATGATTTCTCTTTTCCTGTGAATAGTGTACCCATATAAACTATATATTGTTTTTTCAAGGAGAGATAGAGCTTTCGTTTGATACCATAGTTTGATAATTAGCTGAAAATTTAGAATGAGAAATTTAGTAAAAACTAGCGAAGATTAGAAAATTAAACTATTTTTTTTTTACATTTTCCCTCTGAATCCTCACAAAATTAGGTAAAGTGATGGAAAATCCCCTCCAAGTTTATTAATTCAGGTGTCCTGATTTCAGAAATACCTAATTTATATAGATTTTCCAGACTTTCCCAGCACCAGTGAGCATACTATTAGGTGTACAATTTTGTATAATTTTTATGCCTATGGCTTAACAGGTTTGGGGGTTGTGAACGGGGGCAGAAGGGTTATACTGGCTAGATGTTATGCTAGGGCAATGGGAAGTAAGGTTTTTTTAATAATTTTTTTATTATCTTTTTTTATATATTTTTTTGTAATTTTTTTTTTATTTAAATTTTTTTACATTTTTTTTTATTTTTTATATATTATTTTTACACAGAAATGGTTAGAGGTCCTCCTAGGGACCTCCTGAACATGCCAGTGATGTCACAATGACATCACAGCTCACATTATAATTTTTTTTTGTATTATTTATATTATTATTTTAATGATTTATTTAATATATATTTTTTTAAATTAATTAACTTTTTTTTTCCAGCTTTTCCGTTACAGGACGGGAGGGGGAGTGAGAGAGATGGTTTCTCACTTCCCTCCCCGCGATCCCCCTGCACCGATCACACTGTGATCTCTATGCAGGTCCTCACAGACCTGCATAGAGATCGCAGCATCTCTGTGCCTCATCGGAGGGCAGGATATCCCCGCAGGGGATATCCTGTCCTCCGATGACCTTCCGGGTTACGTCAGCAGTGACGTAACCCGGAAGGGAATGCCCGATCGCGCGTTTGCAACTGCGCGATCGGGCACTTTCAACCGTAACAGCTTACCGGCTTCCATGCCGGAAGCTGTTATGGGAGATCGGGCAGCAGAAAGCCTGCGATGCCGGCTTCTGGTGCCAGGGGGGAGTCCAGGGGGGAGTCCAGGCAGCGGCAGGGGTTTCTTTGTGGTCTATAGGGGAACTAAGGGGTTAAAATAATTTAATAATTTAATAAACTTTTTTTTTTTAATCCGATTAATCGAAAAAATAATCGGCCAACTAATCAATTATGAAAATAATCGTTAGTTGCAGCCCTAGTATTTGCTCTGAAAAAACCTTGTCTTATAATCGAGCAAATACGATGACACCTTAAGGCTAGGTTTCCACTTGGGTTTTTGTCCGGCGTTTTTTTCTTGATGAAAAACGCCAGGAAAACTGCCAAGAAAACTGCCGCTGCATTTACCTGCGTTTTGGCGTTTTTTCTGCAGTTTTTTCTGGCGTTTTAGCCTTTCTGTGGAAATTGCTTTTTTTGACCTTGGGCAGTTTTTCCAGCCTTTACAAGTTAGATGTTTCACCCAGCTAAAAGGGATTAGGATAAATGGCAAGTATCTGCCCTCTCCTGATGTCATTTACTTGGTAGACCCTTTTGTCTCTTTTCTGTGCTTTGTAAGGCATGCTTTATTTCGAATGTCTGCTCCTCTGGGAAGATTGGCCCCAAATGATGGTGCAAATTGTTTGCTGTTGCTTTTGGCACGCAGGATCCGGTCGCGTATGTTTGTTTGTAATGGCATGTTTGTTCCAAATGGTGTAAAATTCAATATGAACCAGTCCAGGACTTTGTTTTGTGTGAAAGTGTTTGTTTTCAGCCTATTTCTCGTAGGACACACAGATACTGGGTCCATCCTCTGCATTGTAACTGTGGAAAAAACGCCATAAAAAACGCCAAGGCAATAAACCCACATGGCTTTTTCATGGCGTTTTTTCTCTCCCATAGACTTCTATTGGAGAAAAAAAGCCAAGATTTCTTGCAAAAAACGCCAGAGTGTCAACATGCTGCGATTTTGAAAAACTGCCACAGAGCCCAAAAAAGCAGAAAAACGCCAAAGAGGACTGAAAAAACGCCAAACAGAAAAACGCCAAGTGGAAATGGCATTTTGCGATTTCCTATTGAATTACAGCTAACATCTGGCTGCATGCGTTTTTCACAAAAAAATGCCAGGTGGCGCTATTGGCGTTTTTATAGGCGTTTTTAGCCAAAAAAACCCCAATGGAAACCAAGCCTCAAACAGATACTCTATTTTTACATTGTCCTAGTATGCATAAATCAAAGTATTGGTTGTGGGATATAAACTTCATTAATGTCGGCATGTGGATTGAACATGCACCCACAATGCTTTGTTCTTGGTTCACTGCTCAGTGATTTTCTTGGTGACATCTCATGCATTATTATGGCAGTACATAAATACTGAGTTGACCATTTGTGCTGATCTTTGACCAGTCTATTAAAACAATAGAAAATATTTAGTGGTGATTGATATTTATTGTTGCATGGATATATTTCCAACCAACGTAATTGTATCTCAACTGCTCAGGTTACAGGACATCATTGTGAACTTTGGTCATCAGAAATCGAGCTTAAAAACAGCTCTTTGGCGTAAGGTTCTGTCACATAGATTTATTAAGTGTCATGCTTACTGAGGCTTAACATACCCTTATCTTATCGATGTGTGTATTATTTTTCAGATCCAATTCTACTGATATGAATGGGGTCCAGATATGTAGGTCTGAACTTTGATATATTTTCATGGCATCTGTCTTTGTCCCAACTCACCTGTTTTCTCTTCTAGGAAAGTCGTGATGGACGTGTAGACAGTTGGAGAAACTTTCAAGCCCACACGAAAGGGAAGAAAAAAGAAAAGAAGGCTCGGACCTTTTTAAAACCACCCAAAGTGAAGATGGAGCAGAGAGAGTAACCCACCTTTCTGCATAGATAGATAAACCCCCCACTGAGTTTTACAAACTGCATATATGTTCTCTCTCCTTAAATATTTTTTTTTTGTGCTAGAGGGTGCTTGTCCCTTTGGCTGAGAATTAATCCTTCTCTCCTTATGTACAGTGGCCACTATTCATTTTTTTTTTTTTTTTTTGCTCAGGAAATGCTTGTAATTTAACGTTTTGTACTTCGATAGTTTGATGTCTACCAAGATGATGTATTATAGAACCAAGACATTAAAAGGACATTTAAAGAATGATTTCAGGTGGAATTCATGTAAGCCCAGCTAAAAGTACTTAACTACACTGTGACAAAGGACGTTCAATGCCTTCCCCAATATTGACAGTGATCATGGAGCAGGGAGAAAAAGACCAAGACATTATTTAGCAACCTTCAATTGTTTCATTTACTGTTCCAGTGGTAAATAAAACAAGATAAACTGCCCCTTCTTCATATTTTACCTCTAGATTCATTTTAGTTTATTTAGTTGCCTGTACATTTTTATCCTAAATTTGGGAATTTTTAGGATGTTTTTGAGGTTTACATTATGAGGTGGTTCCAAGTCCAAACAAAAAGGTGTACTCTCTGGGCTTTATTATGAAACCTGGACAGTTACGTTAAAAACACTGTAGTCCTTTTATGTGTATCATACACAAACTTGCTTAAATATTAAGATTATAATCCCTCACCTACACCAGGTGTGTAGCTTTGCGGGT